>NC_090922.1:375361591-375665480 GCF_040938575.1 Ambystoma mexicanum
ACTGATAAGTACTGACTTGATAACCTCATTCTGTTTGAGTAAATTTACAGAGTTTACATGTAAACAAAATAGGTCATGCGTGTTGTGGGATTTTTTTGGAATGTAAGATGTAAATCTTGGGTGCTGCGTGTTTAGGCAGTGCTGGAAATGAAACATGAACACCCGTAAAATAACAAAAAAAAGTGAGTTTTCTTTAATGTTACGGACAAAGAATAAAAAGTGTACATCTTTTATAACTAAAAAGCAGTATTTAAAAATTTTCTTAAGAGTGCAATCAGAGGTGGATTTAACAATTGGACAAGGGACAAATGCCAATGCCCCCCGCCCCCTGCTCTACTCCCTCCCATCGAATACAAACAGCAGGGCTGATCAGGCCCTACCAGTGAGAGTCTCAGAGGCAGATTATTTACAACAGGAAGTGATTAGAGATGAGAAAATGTAAAAAGGCAGTGCCCATTGCTGTAGCACTTTAAAATAAGTTATATAGGGTTTTAAGAAGCTATTTAAGTGTGATTGTTGGGTGATTAGTAAGTAAGGGGATACAGAACAAGCTGTGTGAAACAGTAACATTGTCATGCGTTTCATTTCACTTTGAGTCTGTATAAGTAGTTTTGTACATTCTCATTAATTGCTATGCTGGTGCTTCTAGGCTTCCATTCAGGATGGGGAAAATAAAGCTACAGTCATAGGGGATAATTTTCCAGGTCAAGCAGTGTGGAAGAAGTGGTGCTAAATGCATTTAGCTTCACATTTTATGAGCTGCTGGATTTTGTATGATTTGACAGGCGAAGTTGGAGAGCAGATCAGACTTAACAAGGTCCCCCTGCCAAATCCGATTGGTGTTCCACCAGCATGTATTATTACATTGGGGAAAACCAATGGATTCCTATGGGATCTGTCTGATGTTTACACCTAGTAAAAGCAGGCAGAGTCCAAAGGAATACATTGTGGATGGCTCCCATTACTCTTTACTTTTCCACTCCTTGGTGGAAACAATTAAAATTAATGAATGGTACCTTTTGCAAAAAAAGTGCAAACAGGAAAATAACTCTTTGCAAGTTTGGATTCAAAACAAAATGCCCCCCTTAATCTTTTCATCAACATGTTTCTACAATAATTAATACATTTTCAGGTTGGTTTATCATGTGACTTGTGTATTTTTTAAAGTGATCTGTATAACATTGAGTATTATTTTAGGTATTCAAAGCCAAACTTCAACACATATGTGTACCAACTTGAGCTCAGATGATGTGTGGTGAAGTATCTAAATTTCAGGCTAGGCTCAAATTATGGCTTTACCACTTGATCAAAGTGTGTGATCCTTGGCATACTTTTAATTTCACTGTGCCTTACCTGTTAAAATTAGGTGCCCCTCGAAATTATTCAGTTTGCATTATAAGCTATTCCAAAAAGCCTTACTCATGGTTTAATAGATGGACAGCACAAGCATTAGGACACTCACATGTAACTTTGAAAATATCCAGGCCACATTTATTGAATAAGATTGTGCCATCCAATAGCAAATCAAAGTAAACACATCAAACAAAGAGTCATCATGGACAATTGCATATTATAACCAGTGTGTTAACAGTATGTACCAGACAATGATGTACAGGGTCACGCCCCACAGGAGCGATACCAGAAGGCTGCAAACCCCTCAAATAGCACCGTCTGCCTCCTGATGCAGCACCTAGCACTCCTGTGCACTCTCAACTCAATTAAATAACATTTTGTGTTTAACATGGAATATTGGACATGAACCATTGATGGGAGACATTCAGAATTGGACTGCTGTAGTGTTTCAGTTGGAAAGAAGGGGGGAAGAAGGTTGTGGAATCGGTGGGTGGAGGGAGGATTGTATATAGATGTGTATGTTATTGGAGTATATGTTGTTGTGCTCGAAATATTCTTAAGATCAAAAGACTTCCTGTGTTGATTGGACATGGTATGTTCTGTTCTTGAAATTAACTGAAGTTTGAAAGAAAATGTAATTTTGTAGGAAACAAAATCGCCTATTCCTTGCTTCAGTATTCTGAGGGGCCGGGGGCATCCATCTTTCACAACAAGATGGAGGGAGCACAAGCATCTCCTCCGGGGCACGCTGGGAGTAGCCATCACATCAGGATCAGATATACCAGAAAGGGGAGAGCAGATGGGAAGGGAAGATAGGTAGATTGATGTTGCAACACTATTTTCCTTGCTTCTCTTTTGCTATGTACTGTTTTTTGTAGAGGGGTGCACACATATTTTTGCAGATCTGGGAAGACATTGTTTGCTGGATCACGGATCTGGGAAATCTGAATCAACGCCAGCACTTTGTTTAGGGTACTCCTAGACCCACACCGAATGGAATGTGGGCCCCCCTGATCACAACCCTGGCCCACCCAAATGAAAATTCCTGGAACCGGGCCTGGATTTGAGTATTAACACCTCATTGCGTCCGCACTTGTCACTTGTGACATTCCCTTTCACAAAGCTCACCTTATAGTTTTGTATGATGAGCTCTCCATCCTGCGAAGAATGCAGGGGCGCGTTGATGGCCAGTTACTTCACTGGCTTGAGGATATTGGAAGAGTTCTGGACAAATCTTGGCTCCAAACCTCTGGGAGAAAGGCCGTAAGTATATAGTTCTAATGAGTTCAAAATGTCCGATGAATCACTCTTGTCCAATTTCTTGTTTCTTTTGCAGCTTAGACCCAAAAGATGATCGTCTTGTGGCAGCTGAAAACGTTCAGGTAAGAGTCTGTGTTTTGTAACACTGTCCGGTAAATGATGCCAAGGTTTAACTCGCTGTTTTCTCTTTTCTTGCATGTGCAGCGTAGGAAGATTTGGCGTGCTGGTGGATAATACCTCCTGCGGTAAAATCAGGTAAGAATATGGTGGCAAGAGATTGTCCTTGTTTGTTCCCTTGGCTCACCTTGTTGTTTTCTTGTCCCCCTTAGGCTCTGGAATGCAGCAACCAGGTGATGGAGACAGCACCATATCGTAGAGATGCTGCGAGGAACGGGGAGTATGGTGCAGCGCTGCTGCTGGCGATGCGACGCATTTAAAATGAAGTCTGTTTCTGGTTCGAAGATGCGCTGAATCCAAAATCAGGTATGAAATCCAGTAAAGTTCTTGTTCTAACCTTTCTTCTTCTTTCCCTTCTTTCTAGACGCTCTGGACTCGAGGCGGGCGTGGCAGGATGCTTGATGCTGACTGCAGACACGGTGAGCGTTACGCTGCTGGATGCAGAATAACGCGAAGCATGTGCTGCTCTTCGGGCGTGGTTTAAATAGCCTTCAAAGTAGTCCCAGGTAAGTATTCCTCCATAGCCACACCCGAGTAACAAAATAGTCCCTAAGATAAAATAGTCCCTTCAAGCCTCACATGGGCTTGGATGCTTGGATCCCTTGCAGCATGGTCTGCATCAGGTAAGTTTTAACATATGAGCCTGGCGCCTATGGCGCTAGGACTAATGTCCCATATGAGCCTGGCGCCATAGGCGCCAGGACTGTACCCAGATAGCCCCTAACAGGGGTTGCTGGGTTTGCTCCAGGTATCATCATGCCTGTTTCCGGGGTTGATGGACTTGGTCTGGATGCCTGGGGGTAGCCCTCATGACAGCACTCCCCCCCCAAGGCCCCTCCTAAAGTCGTTCCTCCCCTTGGCCTTGGTTTGTCTGGGAAATTCCGGTGGAATCTTCTCACCAACCTAGGTGCATGAACGTGGTCACTAGGTTCCCATGACCGTTCTTGTGGTCCGTAACCTTTCCAGTCGATTAAATAAAAAAGTCTTGACTTAACCATTTTGGAGTCCAGGATACTTTTCACTTCAAATTCGGTTTCCCCGTCTAGAAGGACGGGGTCAGGTGCTTGGTTAGTCTTGTCCCAGGTTGTACTGGCTTCAGAAGTGACACATGGAAGAAGGGTGAATTTGCATACTAGCAGGTAATTCCAATTTGACGGCCACCGGGTTGATAATGGCCTTAATAAGGTAAGGTCCCAAATATCTAGGGTTAAAGGTCCGCTTTCCTTTTAGAGGTATGTGTTTTGTGGCCAACCAAACTTGATCCCCAATTTGGTATTGTGGAGCATCACTTCGATGCTGATCAGCGTTTTTCTTGTACTTTTCTTTCGCATGTTTCAAATGTTCAGTTGCTTCCTTAAAGGCTTGTGTAATAGTAGCGTGCAGATGGTTCACTGCGGGCATTTCTAAGTGTTGAGGCGAGTCAAGTTCTGAGGTTCGAGGGTGGTGCCCGTATATGGTATAAAAGGGGCTTTGTCCAGTTCCAGAATGTACAGAGTTATTGTATGCATGTTCGGAGATCCATAGAATGTCCTTCCAATTACTTTCAGTCTGGTGTAACATACAACGCAGGTACTGTTCAAGAGTCTGGTTGGTCTTCTCCGTTTGACCATCTGTCTGGGGATGGTGACTGGTCGATAACCTCACGTCGATTTGCGCCAATTGACAACATTTCTTCCAAAAATGTGAAATGAATTGACTACCTCGGTCAGAGACCAATACGGAGGGAAATCCGTGTATTCGAACAATGTTTTCGAGAAACTCCTTGGCCAGAATTGAAGCAAAAGGTAATCCCTTTAAAGGAATAAAGTGGGCCATTTTGGAAAAAAGATCCACAATAACGAGAATAGTGTTAAATCCATTACATGGAGGTAGGTCTGTAATAAAGTCTAACAATAAGGTGTGCCATGGTGTAGGTGAAATATCCAAGGGTTTTAAAAGGCCAGCCGGTTTTTTCTTTTGACTTTTGTTTTGGGCGCAAATGCCACAGGACATTACAAAAGACTTTACGTCTTTTCGCCAGGTGGGCCACCAGAATTGTCTCTTAATTTTAGCTTCATTTTTTGCGATACCTGGGTGCCCTTCCATCAGAGTGTCATGATAATTGGAGATGACTAGTTCTTGTAGTTCCTTATGTGGTAGAAATAGATGCCCTTGATAATAATGTAGGTCATTTATGACAGAGTAGTCTGAGCCTTTCTTTACCCAGTCCTGCAGGGCTGTTGGATCGAAGAGTTGTTGGATCTTTACCTGAATATCTTCTAGGGTTTGTAAAGTAGTTATGCCAAGAATTCTTTGTTCTGAAATTATAGGCACTGGCTCCTGGTTCGCATATGCTTCTTCCATTCCTATTCGGCATAAGGCATCTTCCTTGCCATTTTTACAGCCTGGTTGATAAGTGATCACGAAATCAAACTCAGCAAAGAACAATGCCCATCGAAGTTGGCATGATGATTGGGCTTTGGCTGTCTTTAAATACTGCAAGTTACGGTGATCAGCGATTACACTAATGGTATGCCTGGCACCGAGAAGATAATGCCGCCAAGCCTTGAAGGCGGATTTGATAGCTAATAGCTCCTTATCGGTAACCGCATAGTTTAACTCGGGTGCCGAGAACTTTCTGGACCAAAATGCTAGTGGGTGAAGTTGACCGGTTTCAGGATCCTTCTGGAACAGGACAGCTCCCATGGCTAAACTGGATGCGTCGGTTTCAACTATGTAAGGGAGATCATGACCAGAATGCTTTAATACAGGTGCAGACGTGAATTTCGCTTCCAGTTCTTGGAAGGCATTCTCAGCTTCTTTAGTCCACAGGAAGCATTTGTTTTTTTGCAAGAGCACTGTGATAGGGTGTACAACGTGCGAGAAATCCGGAATGAATCTGCGATAGAAATTAGGAAATCCGAGCATGCTTTGTACTCCTTTAACTGAACTGGGTGATGGCCATTTGAGAATTGCATCCACCTTTCGAGAGTCCATTCGAATTCCTTTTGGAGTCAGGAAAAATCCAAGAAATTCAACTTCTGTAGTATGGAAAACGCATTTTTCCAATTTTGCATATAACTTGTGCTGGTGTAGTTTCTCAAGGACTGCACGAACGTGCTTCACATGGTCAGATTCTGAAGAGGAGTACACTAGAATATCATCTTTGTATACGACAACACAGACGTCAATGAGTTCACGCAGGACATCATTCATAAAATACTGGAAGGCTGCTGGTGCATTGCACAACCCGAAAGGCATCACCTGGTATTCGAATAACCCGTACTTAGTGCGAAAAGCAGTCTTCCATTTGTCGCCTTTCTTCCATTTGTCGCCTTTCTTTACACGTACCAGATGGTATGCCCCTCGGAGATCTAATTTAGTGTAGATGCAAGCGTCCTTTACTTGGTCTAGTAATTCTGGGATCAGAGGCAATGGGTATCGGTTCTTAACCGTGATCTGATTTAAGGCGCGGTAGTCTATGCACGTTCTGAGGTCACCTTCCTTTTTTGGCATGAAGAACAAAGCTGAAGATGCAGGGGACTTGGATGGACGAATGAAGCCATTGGCAAGGTATTGGTTCTAGTATTGTCGTAGGTGAAGGTTCTCGGGTTCCGTAAGTGCGTAGATCCTACTACATGGAGGTTGTGCACCAGGTATGAGATCAATTTGACAATCGTGTGATCTGTGAGGTGGTAAGGTGTTTGCCTGTTCTTTTTGGAAAACATCCTGGAATTCTTGATATTCATGCGGTAACTGCACAACTGGAGTAGCGACTGTGGCCAGGTCCTTGTTCAAGGTTTTTATCGGGTAACAAGTATGTGCACAATCCGGGAAGGTTATTCTCTTCTCTCGCCAATCAATACAAGGATTATGTGTTTCCAACCAAGGTATCCCCAGTATTATTTGGAACTGCGGGGTTTTGATTAAATCAAACACTATAGTCTCTCGATGCCCATCCTGTCCCAATAATGTCATCTCTGCGGTGGAATGAGTTACAGGCCCAGAGGCAATTTCAGTTCCATCGACTGTGGTGATGACATCTGAAGTGGTCTTTCTGCAGAGAGGTAGATTCATCCTAGAAGCCAATTTGAGGTCCACATAGTTTCCTATGGCCCCGCTATCAATGTATGCCCTAACTGCGTGCAAACGTGATGGCTGCCTTGGATCTATAAGGCCCATTGGTATGATGAAATGCGAGGTCTGAGTATCCTTCTTCAAGCTCGGCAAGCGGACCTCTACGCTTGTCGGGCGTGGTCGTTTCCAGAGTCAGGCTCCATATAGCTTTTATCAGCAGCTCCGACCACCTTCTTGGATGGTTTTACAGGGCAATCCCGTAGAAAATGTCCCGAAGTTCCACAGTATAGACATAATTGCATTTGCCGCCTTTTTCCTCTTTCCTTCTGTGTCAAGGGTCCTTTAACTCCTCCGATTTGCATGGGTTCTGAGGCAACTGTTCCTTTGGGGGTAGCTTTGGGTTTAACCAACACCCGGTTCTCAAACTTGGCTCGATCAGCCTTTTGATTCTGAAGTCTGTGATCTAACTGGACCACTAAGTCTATATATTCAGCACAGTCTTGAGGTGGGTTCACAACTTGAGCCAAAACATCTTTGAGTTCTCCTCGAAGTCCCCGATGAAACAACGTAATCCGTTTTTCCTCGGGCCATCCAGTTTCCACCACCAACCTATTAAAGTTTGCTATGTAGTTTAGAAGGTCTTGGTTACCCTGTCATAGGGACAAAAGTTCGTTATCCAGGGCCTGTCCTTGAGAGTGCCGGGCAAATAGTCTTTCCATGCTCATTTGAAAACCCTGAAAATCCCGAAGAATAGGGTCATCCTGATTGACTAGTGGGATTGACCAATCCGCTGCACTGCCGCTGAGATATGATCATACGAAGGCTACTTTGGCTTGATCGTTTGGAAAGGCTCCAGGTCTGCATAAAAAGTGCAAACGGCATTGGTTCATGAACACAGCAAATCTTTTCAGGTCCCCCGCAAAGCATTCTGGTGGGGCTAAAGGGATATTGCCTGGTAAAATCACTTGCACGGGGTTGCTTGGTGAAACAGTGTTTGGAATCCCCCCGAGTCCTGGTAGGGGTGTTTGCCCCGCTTGGTTTTGCAGTAATTGTCTAGCAAGATCATCAGTGCGTTCCTTCAAAACAATCAACTCTCTCCTGAGTCTATTAGTTTTCTTGGCGAGCGGCATGTACTTCAGCCCTAAATTCCTCTAATAATTGAGCCAGTTGGTCAGTTTCTGAGGTCTCCATGACACCCGGGTGAGAATTTGTAGGAAGGCTTTGCGTTCTGTTACGCTCAACTGGCTCCCACAGGGGTGTCGAGCGGAACTGGACAGCCACGGTCTCCACCAATGTGATGCGTAGTGCAGAGATGACTGACTGGACTGGCCCACCTAGCTTTGTCTGCTTGACCTGTAGAAGTAGTCTCCTAAAGACGGGGAAAGGGAATTAGCCACACATGGATTTGAGTACTAACACCTCACTGTGTCCCCACTTATCACTTCTGACATTCCCTTTCACAAAGCTCACCTTATAGTTTTGTATGATGAGCTCTCCATCCTGCGAAGAATGCAGGGGCGCGTTGATGGCCAGTTACTTCACTGGCTTGAGGATATTGGAAGAGTTCTGGACAAATCTTGGCTCTAAACCTCCGGGCGAAAGGCCGTAAGTATATAGTTCTAATGAGTTCAAAATATCCAATTAATCACTCTTGTCCAATTCCTTGTTTCTTTTGCAGCTTAGAGCCAAAAGATGATCGTCTTGTGGCAGCTGAAAGCGTGCGGTAAGAGTCTGTGTTTTGTAACACTGTCCGGTAAATGATGCCAAGGTTTAACTCGCTGCTTTCTCTTTTCTTGCAGGTGCAGCGTAGGAAGATTTGGTGTGCTGGTGGATAATACCTCCTGCAGTAAAATCAGGTAAGCATATGGTGGCAAGAGATTGTCCTTGTTTGTTCCCTTGGCTCACCTTGTTGTTTTCTTGTCCCCTTAGGCGCTGGAATGCGGCAAGCAGGTGATGGAGACAGCACCAGATCGTAGAGATGCTGCGAGGAACGGTGAGAATGGCGCGGCGCTGCTGCTGGCGATGCAACGCGTTTAAAATGAAGTCTGTTTCTGGTTTGAAGATGCGCTGAATCCGAAATCAGGTAAGAAATCCAGTAAAGTTCTTGTTCTAACCTTTCTTCTTCTTTCCCTTCTTTCTAGGCGCTCTGGACTCGAGGCGGGCATGGCAGGATGCTGGATGCTGACTGCAGACACGGTGAGCTGCTGGATGCAGAATAACGCGAAGCATGTGCTGCTCTTCGGGCGTGGTTTAAATAGCCTTCAAAGTAGTCCCAGGTAAGCATTCCTCCACAGCCACACCCGAGTAACAAAATAGTCCCTAAGATAAAATAGTCCCTTCAAGCCTCACATGGGTTTGGATGCTTGGATCCCTTGCATCATGGTCTGCATCAGGTAAGTTTTAACATATGAGCCTGGCGCCTATGGCGCCAGGACTAATGTCCATATGAGCCTGGCGCCATAGGGGCCAGGACTGTACCCAGATAGCCCCTAACAGGGGTTGCTGGGTTTGCTCCAGGTAACATGATGCCTGCTTCCGGGGTTAATGGACTTGGTCTGGATGCCCGGGGGAAGGCTTCATGACACTACCAACCGGCAGGTCTACTGTGTAATTTCTGCACTCTTGTACCTGAGATTCTGCCTCAATGTATTTGGCCCTAACTACCAGCAAACCCACGCCTGCATGTTTAATGGCCGCGCCAAGTATTCAATGTCTCCATTTTTAATACCCCCTAAACTAGACAGTTAAAAGGAGATAGGGTGGTGCTCTAGCATGTGGTGTTTTCCGGGGATGCCATAACTGACACAATATCCACACACTCTGACTGAAATATGACAGGCAATGCATGTGCTATATGCCTTCATTCCTCATCATGCTGTGTCTACTGTCCAGATTAAATGGCACCAACTCTAACAAAACTAACAGCAGGTTGTGTTGCTAGTAGTAGTAAAGCAAACCTGCTAATCAATGGTGCCACTTTGCCAGACTATGATGGGCTTGACATGGGGCCAGGAAGACATTTGGGCTGGCCCAGACTCGGGAGCGGGGGTTGCTTGTTAAATCATGACCATTGTCTTGCAGAAATTGCATATTAAACTGCTTGCCTTTTACCTGAAAGCTACACCATCTGGCAATCTAATATAGTACCATGACCAGATGTGGTTTTTGTCGAAGGTGTAGTTGTTGATTGACCTGCTTTCGCCCCTTTAAGGTAAGCCTGGTCCTACCTAATCTCCTTGGGTGTTTCAGTCTATTCAGGAACAATTGTTGTATCTTATTATTGTGTTGTTAGTTTATGACCTTTTTCTGTACATCAAATTAAGCCATCTACTATTGGAGTCTACTCAGAAATACTCTCATAACTTTTCTAATGTGCTCATCTATGCTGTTGGTTTCTTGCTTGAGGTAGGTAGATATATTGCACTGCTCAGTTACAGGCAACCTGATTTCAGGCTCCAAAGGAACTCATTCTGTAATCTTATTCCGTGGTGGCATCCCATGTGGCTTTTGGCTCACAAACCCACGCAGGACACCACAAAGGAATAGAAGAGTGTAGGTGGCCAGTTATATTGTCATACCTTACTTATAGTAAGAGTACCTGCTGTTTTAGAATTGCTCAAGACTTTGGATTGGCTGGCTAAACTACCTTCTTGAACCTTAGGGCACATGATTGAATATCGGATCTCATCTCCCACCTTTAGACTCAAGGTGAAGTTTTATCCTTGGTATAACCAACCGAAATCCAACCAAGCAAGTCATACATACATGGACATATTCAAACTTTCCCTCAGTCAGTTTGATATGGGTTCCACTACCCCAACCAGCCAATGCATGCTTGCTTGTCAGGAACACAACCAGCTCGCAGGTATTCATGAAAGGGCTGGTAAAGGGAGTTAGGTAGAATTTCCTTTTGGGGTGTAGTTCTCCCCAATTGTCAGTCATCAACACGTTTTGCTGGGCTCTTGGATTTTTTACCAGTTCTCCTGAGCGGGAACCTTTTTCCACACTTATTCAGTCTTATACTCTAGAGTTTGGGACCTTTTTCAACCCTTTTGGTTGTATCTTTAGGAGTCTTCCTTTCCTCCAACTTTTAAGGCATCTGCAATTTATTATTGCAGCACACAACACTTTACTTTCTGTGCAGTGTTGCTGAAAGATCCTTGACCTTACCTCTTTTACTTTCTTAGATTTTCCTTTGATAACTTAAGGTGACAAGGATAAGTGAAATGTGTGATAGTACCTATGCTTTTCTTTTCTGAGATCAGATCAGACCACCGTATGTGGAGTGCTGATGGGACATTTTGTATCCCCATTGTATCCCTTTTCTCACCTCTCCTGTAACTTTCTAGTATAAAACTGAGTGGCTGGTGGCTGTGGATGATTTTCTACCGATGTTGTGAACCTTATATCAAAGGCTGTATTCGTAGCTTCGGTAAGGCACACATCGGCACACTTGTTCCAAAATGGTGCCTGTCTATTTTTTTTTCCAACTTACAATGACTTGTCCTTTCATGAGCCTTCTTCTGTCTACCTGTGTGGGGGACGTCCCGCCTATTCCTTTGTCTTTGTCAGGCTCCCATTGTGCTAGCCCGCCGAAAGTGTTAGTGTGTCGGGGAGGACATGAAACTGGGAAGTCACCAAATTTGCTCTGCTCTTTGTCCTCCGGTCTGTCTGCTTGGATCCAATTCTGACTGGCTGCCTGCATAAAAACACCACCCAAGGTTTGCGTGTAGCACACATGCTGATTGGCTGGGTTAATGATAAATGACCAGGGTCTTGATGCTGAAGGGAGAGTTGACAACTGGAAGATCCATCAGCTGAGTCATGGACCAAGAGAATGAAAAATGTCTGCCATGTGACAATCATTGCTGCTACAATGCCTGTGTCAAGCCCCTCAAAACCTGATGCCATGAAAATTGTCTGCTGGGCATCCCTGTGACTGAGTCTGTCAATCTGCTCCCGCCAAATGTTCTTCCTCCAGCTGTGAAGGCCAGAGACCCAAACTGGAGATGCTGTTGTCTTACATTGGGGACCTACCGGTGACATTGTTGTTCTTCCTCATAGAAGGTACTGCCTCACTCCTGGGTACTTACCTGGGCAGTTATTGTGTTGCTGTTCTCCCTTCCTGAGCTTTTCAAGTCACGTTGGGGTGGACAACACAACCATGTTCTGCCCTGCCTAAGTACCTCCATCCTAGATGCCGAAAACCTTCAGGTGGTCTACCTACCCCCCTGATCCCTTTGAATCCAATTGTGTTACTTACTTGCTATGTAAAGCATCATATTTGAATTTGACAACTTTCACATCATCTGTATTCCTTTGTTCTGCTGCCCACAGGTCACTAGCTCCCCTATTACTCCATCTCACTTTTGGGACTCTCATTCTCCAGATAGGGTTGGACTTCTAAGGTTTAGTCCCACAGAAAGTTATCTAACTTGCCAGTGTCGCTATTTAGTAAATGTTGGTTGATTAATGATTTCAAATGCCCTACTGTATATATGTGTGAAACCTTCCTTACTTACCTAAATTGCATTTAGAGATTAGTATTGCCCTAGTGTACATAATAAATAATACTATTCATAATATTATTACAGTGTGTAAGTGTTTCCATGTCTATAAGTGAACTGAAAGGTCTTTGTACTTAATTACCCTCCTCCTAGACTAATCATGGCTGCTCGACCATAGTTACCAAACCTTTTGGGTAGTTCAGGCCAAACTGATGGGTTGGACGCCTGTACACCTAAAAGTGAGTCTTCTACAGGCTCTGACCTAGCTACACTTAAACATAAGTGTAGGGCGGCTGAGAGGAAATGGAGGATTTCCTGTTCATCCTCTGACAAACGGGTCTGTCGCCTGCTACAAAGGCAATACCGACTCTCTGTCCTCACCAAGAAGAGAGTCCACATTCAAGCTTGTGTCTCTGTGGCATCTAAGAACTCGGCTGAAAATCTGTAAGGAGCTGGCCAACACTGCTGCAGTCTCTAGCCCTCCTGTTGCCTCCCAAGCTCTTTGCAATGCCCTTGATTCTAACTTCATTTCAAAAACCCAGGACATCCTGTCCACCCTCTCCACCCCCACCCCTCCTCTCCCCTCTCCATCTGTGTTTGCTGACCCTCCTTTGGCCACCCCTCCACCATCTTTCTCGTCCGTTCTTCTTTTCTCCCCTGACGAGGTTGCTAGACAAGTCCAATCTATGAAAGCAGTATCAAAACATGTTCATCCCTGTTCCTCTAAAATCATCAAGGACCACATTGACACCCTCGCTCCTGCCCTTGCTGATTTTTGCAACCACTCCTTTGCCTCAGGACCCTTCCCCTCCCCTCTGAAGCACTCCTCTTCTCAAGAAACCCACAGATGATCCTTCTTGTCCAGCTAACTATCACCCAATTTCCATCACTCCCTTTCTGGGCAAACTCCTGGAAAAGTTGGCCATCTCTCAGCTTAACCTTCATTCCAATTTGTTGGCTGTCTACATGACCACCAGTCTGGCTTTAGAGCTGCCAGAAGCATGGAAACTGCTCTCCTGAACATCTGTGAAGATCTGCTCTCCAACCTTGACTCTAACATTCCCTCTGTCCTCATCCTCCTCGATCTCTATTCTGCCTTCGACACAGTCAACCATACCATCCTGCTCAATCATCTCCGTGAAAACCTGGGTATCGCTGATCAGGCTCTGGCCTGGATGACCTCTTTCCTCTCTGATCGACACTCTCAGGTCCAACTTGGGTCCTTCCTATCATCTATCTTCCTCTCTACCTGTGGTGTTCCCCAGGGGTCTAACCTCTCGCCCTGGCTTTTCAACCAATACCTGGCAACTCTCGCCCACTGCATTGACATTTTTCACTCAAATTTCCAGTGCTACGCTGATGACACTCAACTAATTTTCAGGCTGCCCTCGGCCACCTCCTCTCCCTCTCTTATCTCTGATTGCCTAACTGCAATTCAAGATTGGTGTGCCGCCAATGATCTTTGTCTGAATTCCAGCAAGACGGAGATCATCCTCATTGGCACACCTTCACCATCCTTTCCCCTCACTCCCTGGCTGGCTTCCCTTGGCCCGCCTCCTCCCCCCACCTGCAAGGCTAAGAACCTCAAGGTCATCTTTGAGTCCACCCTTTCCTTCTCCGCCCACATCTCTGAGGTCTCTAGAAAGTCAAACTTCCTACTGAACCTTCTCAGAGGTACTCTGCCTTTCCTCTCCTTCCCCCAGAAGCTCATGGTATCCCAAGCTCTTGTTCTCTCTAGGTTGAACTAATGTAACAGCCTCTTTCTAAATCTACCTGCCTCTACTCTCCGCCCTCTCTAACTCATCCAGAACAGGACGGCGAGACGTGTCCTTGGCCTCAAGCCCTGGGACCGTATCAATCCAGCTCTGAAATCTCTCCATTTGCTCCCAGTGGATGCAAGGATTAAATTCAAAACCCTCTGCATTGTCCACAAGGCTTTCTGGGGCCTGGGTCCAAAATACCTTCAGCTATCCCTCTGCAAATACCTCCCCTCTCCAGCTCTTCGCTCCTCTACCTCTAACTCCCTCAGGGCCAGTCGTTTTTCAAAGAAATGAGCTGGGGGTAAATCTCTATATTCGGCAGGGGCTTCCCTCTGGAACAGCCTCCCTGCCACTCTAAAACTTGAGGAGAACCATCTCCGGTTCCGGAAGCACTTCAAGACCTTCCTCTTTTCTTCTGCCTTCGCTCCCCCTCTCCCCTGCTGATCTGTTCTCTTTTGGCTCTGTGCACCTGGCTACCCTCTGTCCTACAGGTCCAGGTACCTGCTCACGCTGCCACCCTCCTGCACTGCCTCCGGGCCACCCCTCGCACTGGGGTGTGTATCTGTACCCATACAGCCCCCCCTTTTTTCTTCCTACACTTATCAGACTTAGCCTGTCTGCTACCCTAAACCTAGCACTTGCAAATTGCTGGCTGCACTACCACTGCCTTTATTATTATTTATTTATTAATATTTATCTGTTTCTCCTCTGCTTCGCACTTTCCACTTCTCCCTCCTTCCATGCACTTTTCCTTTCCCCTCCCCCTCTCCTATGCACTTGCGTGTTCTCATTGTCACTGGGCCTAGTAAGATCGCTGTTTTGTTCTCCCCTGTTCCCCTCCCTTGCCTTGTCGCGATCTGAGACACTTGTGTACGGGCGTGATAGAAATAAAATATCAATATAAATACAGTCCTACAACAGGTGGACTTTAGTAAAAACTCCCTAACAAAGGGTTTGTACATTCACAGACATTTGCTTGCATATTTCACCTTGTTTCCTTTGTACAGGGGAATGTCACCCCTTGTGCACTTCTAATTTTGTAAAATACGGCCACAGGTTTTTTTAGTTTCATCACGCTCTGCTTATGCTCCAACTAATGTTACCTGATGCAGTTGATGTGCCTGGTTACCTAACACAATCAAGGGAGAAGCACCTAAATGAAATTAGCAGCCCACAGGTGGTCTTATGGGGCCTTCTATCCAATCAGGGAGATCATAATGCAGGCTTTCGTTCATGAGCAGCAGGAGGCTGTCATCATAACCCTGGAACACAGCTCCACTCTCGCCCCCACCAACCCTGACAAACTCCCCCAGATGCCCCAACCCCATTTCAGCACCATCCCACCCAACCGCCCACCCAGTCCTCAGACCACCCCCTTACTTAGCTGGCCCATGGCACCTGCCATCCCTCCTTTTCGCTCACTGTCCTTCGCCATCATGAAAAGGGAGAATGATATGATATGATAAGTCATTTATAACACACCTGTACACACGTGTTTCTAGGCGCGACAAGACAACTGAGTGAAGAGAGAGGGAGGACAAGACAAACGATCTTACTAGGCCATGTGCCATTCAGTACAAGAACGAGAAGTGCAAGGGGAAGGGAAGAGGGAAGTGCAAGGGAGAGGGGAGGGAAAAACAGGGTAACAATGCTCTGAGTGTGTGCGGCCAGGGCAGCAATGCACTGGGTAGTGCAAATAGAACAAGGGCCAGTAGGGTTACAGTTACACTCCCTGGTAGGTCCGGAGGAAGTGCAAGGGTGGCTGATCAAGAAAGAGCCTGGTACCCAGTGAGACTCTAGGAGTAGCCAAGCAAGCAGTCGGTACAGCAGACAGGTAGGTCCAGTAGGCCAGCAGGGGAGGGAGAGAGAGAGAGGAAGCAGAAGAGAAGAGGAATGTTTTGAGTTGCTTCCGGAACTTCAGGTGGTCCAGTTCAAGTTTGAGAGGGCCAGGGAGGCCATTCCAGAGGGAAGGACCTGCAGAGGAGAGATAGATCTACACCCCCAATCTCTGCCTGGACAAGCGTCTAACACTTAGACAGTTGGAGGTAGCTGAGCGAAGGGCTCGAGATGGAAGGTTTTTTCAAAGAGAGCATTGGATGAAGTGTGGGCGCTGTCCCCAGAAAGCCTTGTGGAAAATGCAAAGGATCTTGAACTTGATCCTTGCAGCCACTGGAAGCAGTGCAAAGGACTACATGTATATCTTGTCTACCTTGTCTTTGGCAGCTACCTTGAATTGAAGTGGGTTTTTTTTATAAGTTGAGGAACGCAAACATGGCAATTCCCAACTTAAATAAAATAAGTATTAAGCACCCTGGAAAACATGCCAGGGTGCTGATAGGAATAAACCCCTCGATGGGGAAGCATTACTGGGTCTGGTAATGCCCCGGGGCTCATGTTAAGGCCCTAGCTTCTTCTTCAGGAATGCAACGTGTTCCCAGGAGCATTACCTGACCCATTAATAACCTTCATCCTGGGGCTTTCTGCTTAAATAACTTTAAGATGTATCCCCTACAAAACTCCTAAATAAAGAAATAACGTAGAATTTAACTGACTTGCATTTTTGTCGATAGATGGTTTTCAAATTTCTGGCCAATTGATGGGATATTTTGATGTCAGCATTTAACACGTTACATTAACAGTAGAAAGAAAATTCACCCCATCAATCAAATCCAAATAGGCGGCTTATACATTTCAGTGACCCTCAAAACACGGTGGTCATATGGTGCCTGTCTCTCTAATATCCTCTGTTTCAAGTTAATCTTCAAAACAAGGTGAACGTTCTTCCTGGCACAGCACTATTAATGCGATATCATATCAAGGCTTATTACACTAGCACAAGGGTTTGTATCCTTTGGCTCTCCTGATGGTTTGGACTATAACTCCCATAAACCCTGTCCACCATGCTAAATGGCGAGTGATCAAGAGGGTTGTCCAAACATCTGGAGAGCAGCAGGTTCCAGATTCCATGCACTAGCATATCTCTGGCCAGTAAAACAACTATTTGAAATGCATCATTTGTAGTGTAATGTGTAGACACAAGAATAATGTGTTTCTCTTAGCAAGTTCAACTGTTCAACAATGGGCTTCCATCATCTGAATACAAGTACTATCAATCAAACGAATACAGTCTTGCTCCATCGAGTGATGGTTTCGACTATTTTGCAGGCAAAACTGGCAAGCATTTCTGAAAACTGCGATGGGTACATTTACAGATACAATGCAGCCAAGGCAACTATTATTTCTTAGATTCAGAAGAAACGCCATTTAAATGAGTCATAGTGAAGGATAGTATATGTACCTCTGTTATTTAAAGATGGCAAGCTTAGCCTGTAATTGCTTAGCCTCTGCCCAGAATAAACCTCAGCAGCCATCTGAGAAAGTTTCAAAATGCCAAGTTCAACAAATCACTAAAAAAAAGGCTGTTCAACTATTAGAAATCTTCATGAACTTTCTGAATATTGTTATTCTACATTCATTTTTTTCACATTCCTATCATCTTTCAACATAAAATGCCACTTACTGTAAATGTCAGTTTTGTTCCACGGCCTGTGCTACAGCCATAAAATCCCAATTGTTTTCTTTCGTAAAGGCCTTGCTGAGCGTTGACTTCATTTTATTTCTGTTTTATTGCCAAAATGGTCTATTTTAAATAACATCCCTTTTTCAGAAATGGGAGTTAAACAACAGAACAAGGTTTAGTCATTACCATAAATGTATAAAGTACTGTGCGAGTAATAAAATGGATCATGGATTCAGGATAATGCAAACTGAAATGTTATGTTCGGTATCAAGATTAGATTACATTAATGCAGTTCTTTCCCAGTGCTTTAAAGGCCATGGGATGCATGGAAAAAAGAACGGGCATCATAACTTAGAATAAATAAACTGAGACATTTGCTTAGAATGTCAATGATAAACAAATGTATTATTGCATTCCCCCATGTTGAATTGCCCTCCAAGTGCTATTAAACAGCCAGACTGTGAAGATAAATTATAGTTTTAATTATAAACATTACCTTTGTGTATTTATTAGTTTATAATAGAACCATCCTCAATAACCGTATATCACTTATGTCAGTTCACATTTTAATTAACTTGGAATGTACGCTACTTATAATTTCTGGTTCTTGTCATCTGCAGCTAAATGAACATGGACGCGTTGACTATTGTCGGTATTATAAAATGAAGCACGGGTAAAATTCGATTCTCTTATTGTGCAGCTATGTGAAATGATGTGCGACAAAGCCACATTGGAGGAATCTGCGTTTGAAATCGAGTTCACGGATGCAAAAGTAGTATTGATGCGGATTTAACTAGGGCGTCATCGTCCTTTGAACTGTGGATTGCACAATGGGACCACGCCTATATTCACGTGTGTGCAAAAAGGTCCCAATACTGTACTTCCTTTCCACCAGGTAGCGGAAAAGTGAAGAGTTCAACATGGGTGACATCGTCTGCACTCTTCTCTTGTCCACTACATGTTGGGAAACGTGTAAACGTCTGCTGCAATTAACAGTCGGAGGAGGCCTTCACAGCTGATCCGTCAGCTTTTACCAAGTGGCCATTTCAGTTGGATCCATAAGAAGCCATCTAATTATCGCCAGCAAAAAAATACATGCTTGCAGTAATGCAGCCTCATTCATCAGGTAGAGTGGGAAAGGAAGGTGGACATGAAAAGTGTGTCCTGGTCCCTAACTCTGACAAATGGTTGAAAATAATACTGCTTGGTAACAATGGCAGTACAAATGTACCGCCAATTTACCACCATTTTTATTACCTGCAGGACCCACAACACGACCCCCAAAGAGTTTTAGATACATTGCTACCCTTAACAAAGGGGTTGAGATTTGTGAAATATGCTACTAGTGTCTCAATCTAACTGATCCCCACCATGCAATTCACAATTCAAATGAAATGAGTCCCATTTGATAATCCTTTATTACAACCTCTTAATGCCCGTCATAAGGAATTGTGCTCACAGTATTAAGTCAGGGGACAGTTGATCACAGAAGATCCCATCTCACCACTCAAATCCATCCTAGGTGCCAATAGATATCTAGTTTGAGGTACATATGCATTTGAATAGCTTATCCATTCTTTCCAAAATGCATAAACGGAATCGGCCGAAATGTATGGAAAAAAAATACCGACTCCGCAAAAGACCTAAAATACACACCACGAAAAGTTCTAACTACCAAAAGTTCGAACTTTTCGTGGTATGTGTTTAGGTGTTTTGGTGGAGCCGGTGTGAATTATTATTTTTTTTAAAGACTGCAGGGGCTGTGGCCGAGGGGGTGCCCCCCGCGCCATTCCGCTCACTATACTACACAGTATAGTGAGCGTGGAGTCACGGGGGACACCCCTGCATGTTCACATGGGAAATGTACGAACATTTTGTATTTGTGCAAATATTTCCATCGCAGGAAAATTAGCCACAGAAAAATCACGTAGATCTGCATAAACCACTGTTGTGAATAAACTAATGTGTACTTTTCCCATACAACGTTTTTCTCGTCACCTGTGGTCTGCTAAACAGTATAAGTTCCAGACAGCACTATGTGCTTTACAAACTGCTGTTGTGTATTATTGCACTTGCCAACATCCATGTAGAGGTAATCCCATGAATACCTCCATCTGGGCTTTACAGACTGGGAAACCTCCAGCTGTTAGATCACACAGTACCTAACATAATTGAATGCACAGCAGCAAACGTGCACATGCTGAAGCTGAGTGGCAGCCGCTTATGTGGGTTTCATTTAATGTTGTTATGGAAACCCTTTCCCATCTTGTAGATGTCTATTGAAACATCTCACCTCAACCATCTTACAGGGAGAGGGAAAGTATGGTGTGGAATTACTGATCTTACTTTTCCTTCGCCTGTGCTTCGAACTGTGCTTTACCAAGCTAATCCTCCTAGGTAATCGAATTGAACTGTGATGTCGAAGGCAGTCACCGCTGATCCCATACATTCGTGACCAACTTGCTGCATTGAACCATCATGACTAAACTGCCTGATTTTTCAAGCAACCTGTCACACAATCAATCTGCGGCAGCTTGAGGTAATACCGCCTGCAACTGGCCAACACTGAGTCCCTTCAGATACCCATGGGCAGCAATGCACACACAGGTGCTCTTCTCAAGTCGCCCCATTCGCCTGCTTTGGACCACGAATTGCGCCATTGAAACCAAGAAGACTGAATACTAAGGTAGAAATTCGAATGGACCAGAGGCCCCTAAAATGCCTCTATGGGTTCTTACCCCCTGGCCTTAATACCTTATGCCCCAGAGAGATTAACAACACCATTCCCTGTCTTATAAAACATTTCTAAGTAGCCATTGTTGCATGTGATTGTTTGTCTACATTTATGTCTATTTTTCTTCGTTCTGTCATTTCCAATTTAATTTCCAGTGCTGGCAGTGTAAAGTGTTTTTAACGAAGTGTCTGTGTTTTAGTAAAGTATCTATATTGTATAATAGCCCTGCTTGGACACTCATTTTTAGTTTTATTACCAATGTTCAAATGTTGCTTGGATGCTTCTGTAGTGGTTCACAACCTCCACCCCCTTCCTTGAAGAGTCCAGCCTGCTCTTCGAGCATGCTACCTTAACAGGCGAAGGAGGTATACATCTCATGTGGGTGTCTGATTCACCATTATGGTTGGAACTCTGCTCTGATAGTAGTGTTGGATGGAGCATAGGGCATACAAGCTATTGCTCCTCCCTTTTGGTGTGCAATAGTCATGTTGCCACACAGCGATCTCTGCAAAACCCATCAGTTGTGGTACACCGAGATTTCCAGATAGGTTTTTATTATTTAACCATTGCTGTGCCTTTTGCAGAGTGTTAATGTGATTGATTAGAGTACAGCTTCGAAGAGATTGAAAACCTTGAAATGCCATTAGGGCTATTTCCAAAACAAGTTGGATAAACAAAAAATGTTGCAGGAAAACACAGCCACGCGTAATCTATCACTAAAGTGTAAACCATGGCCTATAAAACGGGGGTCCAATGAAGTCTACAGAATACCATGCTTTTTCATAACGTAAAATCGGAAATTACGGGCAAAATGGCAATAGTGAAAGCCTGGTGGGTGGAGAAGAAGATGGGAATGGTCGAGCAGGTGTATGTGGGAGAAAAACTGAAATTGTGATGATTACTTGAAGATGATGGAGAACAGGATGCGAAGAATACGAGGGTGAGTTGTCCGAGATGATCTTGGTTGAGGATGTTAAGGTAAACCAAGTAAAATGCTGCAGATAAGCCCAGTGGTATAAACCAGAGGCCTCATTTAGGTCTACCAGATGGAGAGAAACACTGATTCTGTTCTGTGACCTATTGTCACTCCAGCTTGTACAGGTTACAGGATGTCTTGCACTTCACTGAATATCCTAAACTGGTTGTTTAGGTGCATTTGTAAACTATTCCTAAATATGTGCATCCCCATCTTATATTAAGTGACTGCCTGTAGCCAACAATTTTGATGATCTAATATTATCTAATGTTTTCTGTGTTGATCACCAGGTCCTGTGCACAACAAATAGAATGACAAATATTTAAACATTTCAACAATGCTTATTCAGTCCTGGTCTTCAACAATTCATTGGCATCATACAAAAATATGCCACAGATCTTTCTATTGTAAAACTACTTCAGTAAACAGTTTAAAATGCAGCCTTGTCAGACATCTTTAGGTAGGGAAGATTTGCTGGTTTCCTCACCCATTTTACTTTATTTTACACAGGGCATTTTTCCAGTATGCAATAACCAATTCGCTCCGATGGCATTCTCATCCACATCTTTAATTCTCGTAGTGGCTCAAAGATGCTATCTATTACCTGAGTTAAATGCCACACTGATATCAATGAATAATCAATAAAGATAGCCCGATGAGCTGATGATGTGTATTGACAATAGTTTCCTCTAATCTTTTAAGCAGGGACATTGGAATAACCTTACCTTTAGTGTCAAGGAGCGGAACTACTTGGGATTTGATCTATCACTATTCTTGTGAATGGGAAAAGTATTGTGGCCAGACAGCAAGAAAGATGCACCTGGCCTTACAACAGTGGTGTTCTAATAACCTTATAAATTAGAGGGGACCAAATTGCTGAATCAGTTTTGTATAAATCAGTTGGAAAGCTATCTATAGATTGAGAGTTTAAGCGATTCTTGGAATTAATTTCATCAACAACTTCGATTAACAAAAATGTCTCCAGTAGCGAATGAGAGGGTACAACTTGTTCAATCAACTTCAAATCATTAGCTGTCTCAGGTGTATTAAAGGTTGTTGCAATTTTATACAGATGTGAAAAATGCTCCTGCTAAGTTGCCTTGTCAATATTAGAAACAGGTGTCATGGTTGAACATTGGGCATAGATTCCTCACCAAAAAGCTCTAGTGCCCCCCCACTAATCATTGCACATGTTCCAATTTGCTTATGATAAACCCATCCTTCTTTTTACTTGACACACATTTATATTGTTTCTTGGTATCTATAATCAACAAAATATCTACCAGGTAACTTGATCTTAGGTCTATAGCTAAACAAAAGATTGTCCATTTTAATCTATCCAAGAACTCCAGTGGAATGAGTACTTCTTCAAGGGACTGATTTATGTATACATTATGATCCTGGTCTCAAAACCATCTCCTGGTAGTTTTTCAATATAGATTCTGATGAGGCTAATGTATCCAGGATAATTACATGTGGGAAAGTCCCTTAAGAAACAACAAGCTGCCACTGTCAAGAAAATTATGCCTTGTCACATTTCTCATGTTAATGTAGAGTGCAAAACCCAGTGTGAGTTTAGATAGGGCATTCAAACCTGTAATATAAAACCTTCTGGTAAGAGGTATGTGGTTGCTTTCCACTATAGTAATTACTTCAAGATCCACACCAGGCACCAATGAGCTTAATCAATTATAACGTAATCAATAACAATGCTACTTGACACTAATATGAACAATGCCAGTGTATTAGAGGGGGGTCGACCATTACACTGACATAAACCATACACTGTTAGGAAATTGGATAATTTCTTAGCTCCCTTACGTCCCATTTTAGCACATTATAATGCGTACATGATTGCTTAGATTTCTGTGAAGAAATTGATATAACTATAGATCTGTACAGCTTTGTTAAGCATTATATCAAATCTCCTGACAGTGGTTTGTCACTTGTTATAACAATGGTTTGTTGGTGTCCTTAACAATGATGCTAATTTCCTTTGCATGTGTTGAATATTCTGTATCATCTAAATAAGAATACAGTACTTTAAAAAGGTGTATAGCACATCTACCCACACCCCTTATTGGTATCTATTTAATATTTGGATCTGTCCTTCGACATGTACCAATCTGTGACTTGTTGGGTATCTGCTGTACAAGCAATCTAGTAGTTTATCTTATAGTGCTTTTCCCAGAACAAGGACAGTAAGTATGTATACATGAAGGGCAGTCCTATGTAAATTCTCCACAACTGGGCAGAAATACCATGAACACACGCCTATAAAGACTATGTGCAAACACATGTGTTAATTGGAAATCTATAAACTGTGTAGGGGGCCTGTAATAGATGGTACTTCAAAACCAAAAAGGCATGGCATTAAGAGTCAAGCATGCTCCACATTCATTATGATCAATTAATATAATCATTTTAAAAAAAAAAAAACCCTATGAATAGGGAAAATAAAAAAATCAACATACAATTTCACACGGAAAGCCAATAGTAAAATCTATAGAGCATATTGAAGATGAGGATGGTTCTGTGCAATTCCTAAACACAGTCTCACTAACTACAAATGGCAAGCAACATTTAATTGTAATTGTAAACGCTGCCTGCCATGGGATCATGGTAGGCAGCCTTTCCTCATTTGCATGGCACAGGGCGAATGTGCAGGGTTTAAGGAGGGGAAACTGGGTGCATGTAAATGACTAAAATGTGGCAGCTGCTTGCGTGTATGTCTTACGTGTATGTCTACACATAACAGAATCCTGCCAACAAATTACGCCCTGGGACAAAATCAGCTCAAAATTTTCCTTTCTCTGTTATGGTGGCAAAATCTTTGGATTGCTGAAGCATTGTACACGGAATGGCAGTTAAGCAGTGAATTTTGCAAAATACGAAGTGAAATATATTTTTGGAAAGAAAACTGTAGGTTTTATAGACATTTAATTGGGCAATGTGAGGATCCAGCACTAAAATAGATACATAATTTCAATTAAAATATTAATTCATTTGATATACGTTTTAGTTCATAGAACTTTCATATATTTTTATACATAAAATACATACAAACATTTTAAAACATATATTCAAAACATTTCAATTATTTATATACTGTCACCAACTACAGCATAACCTATAATCGATATCACATTCCAATGAACCATGTACAAAAGTACTACTAAAATAACATAAAATAAATAAATAAGGTGTGCCAATTCATATAACCTAAAAAGAAGAGAATCATGTTTACAACTCATAAGCAAAAGGTGAATGACCAGTGCATATACGCGCTCTCCCTTAAAGTTTCAAAGTTTTAACGCTAAATTGATTATTTCAAAGTTAGAACAGAGCCGTTGAGTTAAGAAAAAATGTTTTGTTTCAATAGCCAAAATCCATCTTGAATATATAGAAGGCTTATCCAAGTACCTTGTTAATGCACTGAAGCATTATGTTATTCAGATGTCGTCATATATAAGAGACACTACACAGGTATTACAATTTCTTGCACAGATAGAATGGCAACCTCATTATATTTTGGTAACCTTGGATGTATCTGCACTCTATACTAGCATCGACCATCAACTTGCAATAGCGTGTCTGGACTACACATACCGGGGGGAATCTGCCTCATATAGAACACACATCACTATGCTCAAGATGTTTCCTCAATTCACTTTAGAGAACAATGTATTTTTATTCAATGAACAGTACTAAACACAGGTCAAAGGAGTAGCAATAGGGGCTAAATATGCCCCCTCTTTGGCCAACCTATTTATGGCCCAAATGGAAAACATGCAAATTCTTAATAACAGGCAGCACATCTCCAACATTGTCATCTGGAAAAGATTCATCAATGATATCCTTATGAGCTGGTCAGGTTCTTCTCTGGAACTTCAAAGTTTCCTCACACACATTAATGATAACAAGTTTGGCATCAAATACACTGCACAATATAGCAACACCAACATTGATTTTCTTGATCTCACTATTTTCATTGAAGATGGACGTATCAACACAAAGACATTCCACAAGCCCTCTGAGGCCAACTCCATTCTGTTCTCCACCAGTTGTCATCGGTCATCGACCATACAGAATATCCAGAGTGGTGAATTTTATAGAGCTTGCAGGAATTGTAACAGAGATTCGGACTTTGAACGTGAATGTACACTACTATCTACTAGATTTAAACAACGTGGCTATTCCAGTGATAATATCAACAAAAGTCTAAACAAATATCGTATCATGGATAGATCTATTACTTTGGAGTCCAGAAAGCATGCACCTCGCCACCAATCTACTGTTGATCTGATAACCAAGTTTACCAGGGATTCTAAGCATCTTTATCATATACTACACAGGTACTGGGACATCTTACTACTCGATACCGATATCAGATGCTATTTAGCAGACAAGCTGAAGCTTATATTCACCAGATCAGAGACAATTCGGGGCAAAATTAGTCCGACATTTCTGCAAAACAAGCCTATAGATCCCAAATCAAGTTCAACACGGTTGTCCCCAGTTTCAGGCTTTCATAAATGTGGCAACTGTTCAATGTGAAAACATGTGGACAATAATGTGATTCAACAACTCGATATTAATGGCCAAAAAGTTCAGATTCATGACTTTATCAATTGCAGAACCACCCATGTAGTATATGCTTTGATATGTGTTTGTAGCAAAGTATACATTGGTTCCACCATCAGACAGGTACGTTTCAGAATTCGTGAACATCTGGCCAGTTTGGGTAGCCAGGATGCCATATTGCCCTTGGCGGCACATTGGCAAGCCAAACATCAAACTGACAACAAAGTGGTCATTCGCTTTGTGGGTTTAAGCAAGGCTAAGTTAGGTAAAAGAGGGGGTGACATCACCCGTAAGTTTAGACAAATGGAAGCTAAACTGATTTCTTCTCTTCGATGCACCATTAAGGGCCTTAATACCGATGATGAGATGCATGTTTTCTTATAACTCTCATTAGAGTACATACATTCAGATACTATTACGCTTTCATCCACTATCTACACTCAATAATGCATAACTCATGTTATGATTTTAGTTCCTCTCGACAAGATATCAGCTGTCCAGTCTATTTAGAGACCACCAGTCTACAATACTGTTCCAACTATAAAGTTACTATCACAATGGACATTTTAATATACATCTATAACACTATTTTGGACTGTATTTAAGCTAGACTGTGTCCAAGTTGGATCGCAGAATTTATTGTTATGCATTGTTCATTTAGCGTGTATAATTTTAATTGTATTCACCACTTAGGGTAGCTGATGTGGTCACTGACCAACACGTATAATATACATTTACAATACTATCTTAGATTGTATCCATAGTTGGATTGTGCCCTAGTTGGATCTTACAATTTATTGTTATGCAATGTTGATTTAGCGTGTATAATTTTATTCACCGCTTAGGACAGTAGATGTGGTTACACACTGTATCATACGATAATCTGTGCAGTATGCATAACATTGAACTTTGTTTCATTGCCTATACCGTGACAATTAACAATATTTTATCATTTTTTCACTACGTTTGACAACACCTACATGTCACATTTGAGCGTGTGTGTCAACATGACCAGATAGCTGTGCTCCACTACCAATCTTATTTCAAAAGCGATCTATACTTATATTACTTCACTGTCCTATGAGACATTAGCTATCCTCTCCGTGTCAGGCACATTTCCACATTTGAACACCATTCCCTTTGTATTGACACTACACAAACTCAGTTACAGACACTTAACACGCATGCGCGACTCTGACACACTGAACTACTATGGAGCATACCAATTAGAATAGCGCAACCTCTGTAGCACATGCGCAATCACATCTATTACTTTATTCTCGTCTCTTGCACATGTGTAGTAACCTATTCTTTTTGGCCCGTCCATGCCGAACATTATTTAAATTGGAACCCTCACTGGACTCCATTTCTTACGCGGAACCCACTCGAATCAGGATTTAACCCTTTCATAAGGTAAAAGGAGGAGTCTTGGACAAACGTTACGATACTAGATCATATGCCTTTATTAGAATGACATGCTTACTAATATTCCTATTCAAACTATTTGACAGATTGCTACTTGACAATTACAAAGGCGACCAGCAGTATGTACGGATAAACTATTTTGTCATTATCAAGTTTTCGACTCACTGTACAGAATTACCATTCCATGGTGAGTCACATCTCTTCTATCATAACACAGTTTTAGCTTTGCCTGACCTCCTAATCTACTCTGTGCATGCCGTACAATTCATGGATTTGTAAACACGCATAAATTGCACGAGGAGAAAATGTTCTAATTATCTGCTACTCAATAACGTGTTAAAAAGGGCTATTCTTATGGACCTCAAATCCTTTAACACACATTCATGTGGTTTCTACTATCAGGTGCAAGTTGGGAGTGGGGCATGTGCACTGGTGATGTGGGGCACACATGCCAAATGACTACCTGTATTCAACATTTTCACAGTTTTATACATTTTAAGTAGTGTACTGTTTTCTTTTCTTTTCTCATGCTCCCTTCATGCAAAACCATACTGCCTCACATCTGATTGGGTATGTTAATATCATATTATGATGTTCCATTGCTTTATTATTGTTTCATTTTTTATCACGCTACTTTTTTGCGACATGGACATTTCTCTATATATCCTTCACATATTGTTTGTTACTATATTGCTCATATTTACTTTGATGGTTCACTATGCCAGCCTTGAAAACAACATCATTGTCGAAACACATGTCGGCTGAGCTTTCCATATAATAAACGGCTGAGCTTTCCATACAATAACACTTCTAACCTGGAATGGATGTTTTCGCCAGTATATCGGACTATATATTCAAGATGGATTTTGGCTATTGAAACAAAACATTTTTTCTTAACTCAACGGCTCTGTTCTAACTTTGAAATAATCAATTTAGCGTTGAAACTTTGAAACTTTAAGGGAGAGCGCGTATATGCACTGGTCATTCACCTTTTGCTTATGTTTTCTATATGCTGGGTGCAAACAGACCTGCCCATCTTATGACCAGAATACGCAGCTGGATCCCCTGCAGTTCTAAGTAGATTTGTTTCTAGCGCACGCACCGGGCTTTGGTCTGTTACCCTTGATTTCTCTCTCATGATTACAACTCAGAGCACACTGTAACATCTCTCATTTTGTACTCATTTTGCTCATTTCATTAATCTACATATATGCAACCACATTTCTTTAATTGGGATCAGGACAACAGCTTCCTACTTGAAGATATATGCTCATCAGAAGAAGAGCTCATAAACAATCCATGTAAACCATAAAGAAGTTAACAGACCCCGAATGGAGTAGAACTTTAGAAGAGGCTGTGTCTTACAAACTTGCAGTGAAGGTGTTGGCTGATATGATATAAAGAAGTTTAATGAAGTAAGAGGGCATCTGACATTTTTTGCAAACAAACTGATGAGCAGAACTTTCCTGCGAATGTGGCTAAACTTGCTGAAAAATGGAGAAATAATGGCCATAAGAGATAAATGTGTGTCGGTTCTGTAAAAACACCAATCAAATATAAACCTTGCGGCACCTTTTGTTGAGCTGCAGTGGCACTCAGAAGGCCAGAGAGACCTACCAGGGAAGAATTGTGAGAACATTTAAAACACTAGATGAAGAAGCATGGTGGTCCCTTTTGATGAGCAGTGAAAAGACTCAATGGGTGATTGCGGTAACTTTGGTCATGAAAAATATTAGTTTGGGAAATTGAGACATCTAACCTGGAGTTCTAAGGAGAAAAGGCACAGACGTGGAACTTAAATAAGGAAGCGGATTGGAGTTTTAAAGTGAATTGGAAGCCGTACTCAATATAGAGTTTATGTCCGTCGTCTTTTTGTAAAAATTGCAATACAATTAACAATACAATTAACAAATAAATAAATAAATAAATCTTGAATTTCTTAGCACAAGTTCAACTTTTTATATGCAACATTATGCTACACTCTTGGGGCAAAACAGGTCCATTTATATCATACTTTATTACTCAAACTGTATCCTAATAGTTTCCCAATCTTGATATAGAGCAAGTTGAGGTGGAATTAGAATTTAAACATTAGGCCCAAAAGTCCTCGTTCAAGATCGTTTCATAATTATGAACCAAATGACCCAAGCGCTGCATGTAAAGATCGCCAAGTTTAGAACACTTGGTGAACATATTCCTCACTGTTTCTATCTTTGATGGGTTTTTGCAGATTCTACAGAAGCGATCCTCTTGGCACAATTTTAAATACCCTCCCGTGACGGACTGCATTGGCACTGGATTTATCCTTGTAAGAAAATACAATCCCCTTACTTTGGTGTCAGGACGGATCACTAAATATAGTTGTGGGCGCAAAAAATGATGGAGTATTTGAGAGACCTGTGGATATCCATGTAATGTTCCCAAATGGGCGCAATTACACAGCCAATCCCACTCATTTAACTTCTGCGAGAGCACTTTTAAAAATGTTAGACAATGTGTTCTACACGAAAAATCAGGTTTCCAGTTTATGTTTACAGAAGTCTTGTTTGCTATTCCCAAATAATTATCCTTTTGTCTATACCCGACCTGCTGGTAGCTAGCCATCCAAGTCATCAAAGAAGTTCCTGTTGCTAGTTGGGAACGGAGGAAAAGTTCATCTTTACATTTAAGCAACATTGCTTTAAGGGATAGCAGCCCAAGCTCTATTAAACTATGTTAACAGGTCCATGCAAAGAGCTTTCCAAGAATGTGCACTGCTGTCACAATATTCAAAATTTAAGCAAATACAACAAAATAGTATGTTGTGAATGTAGAATGTCACAGCTGCAATATCAATCATTTTGCTAAAAGACATTACAAAGAGGAGACCGTCTCTTTTAAAAGCTGTCACCATCTTACAGCAAAATGAGGCCTTATATGCAGATTTACTTTTAGAAAATCATATTTAGCTCTTGTAAAAATGTATGCAGATTTCTTTAAGAAAATGTAATTTAGCTCAGGATTGCATATTTATTACTTAACAGGCACTAGTGGACCTCATTACAAGTTAGGTAGTTCATAGAAAATCAGTGCTAATTCTATCAGTGCCACTTTTCTGGCAGTAACAGAATTACTACTGTTTTTACCACCCACCAAACTACAAGTTTGACCTTAAAGTGGAGGAATTTCCTTTAACCTCATACTGGGGGTAATTTGCCACTTTAAGGTAAAACATCAGGGGAATGGACTTTAAAAATAGGGATCAATATTGCCCTACTATCACCTGTAATCCTGTGGTAAACCCACGGGTCCAAGTAGTGGTAACAGTAAACACGTTTGCCAATAATCTGGTGGATTTACTGAAAAATTACCACCAAATTAATACTGACGCCTACTGTGTGTACAGTGGCAATTCTTTCCTATGAATAGACAATATCTATTGTACCCCTTACTGTTATCCAATAGTAACTGTAAAAATACTGTTTTAAAATGGAGCAGGGTGTACAATAAAAAACAAAACCGTCCGCTTTATTTTTTAGAACACCTGCACAAATGAGGATACCTTTGCGTCAACACCAACTTTGTATACATGCAATATTATGGTAAAAGAGCAGGCATTAGATATTGGGTAATAAATGCTGAGGTTGCTTTGATAATTATTTTGTACTGGTTTACTGGTAAACATGCAACTTTTTCAAATAAAATATGTTTCAAGTACAAATATGAAAAGCAGCCCATTTCTAATATCCATGGGTTATACCATATCCCTTGTAGATTGCAAAGTTATATTTTTTCAGGTTAATAGTTTTATTTTCTGTTGCCCAAAGCTCACAGAGTAGATGACCTCCTACATACACCTTTTTTTGGATATTGACCGAGACATAATACCCAATTTGTGGATGGTGGTTGAAATTGATTCACAGGCATTATTGATGCTGCTGGTATATTGTACCTTATTTTGGATTAAATGTATCTGCAAGATTTGTATGTGCTTAACAAGCTACATCAGAATATTAATATAATGGTGTTCTCCAATGGTAAACACTACTTGCTTCTCATAGTGTGAAGAGGAACAAAGTAAAGTGCATACTCCTGGATGTTCATGCTTTGGTTCCATCCAGTTGGAAGTGGGTGGAACTTGAAATATGTATTATTATTATTATTTTTATTATTATTATTATTATTATTATTATTATTATTATTATTATTATTATTATTATTATTATTATTATTTTAACTAATATCTAAGATTATATTACACGTAAATTGCTATTCTTTTGGATTTTATCTTTTGGGTTGTCTTGTGATTAAACTTAACTGAGGTTTATTTTACTTTAAGAGCTTGGAAAAGAAATGTTTTCTTGTGGCTGACATTTCACAGTGACAGGCCTTTTAAGGACATGTCATGGTGCAATGTACTCAAATCACCAAGGTGGCTGCTGGGAGCCTGTAATAGTTTAGTGGAGGAGCATGCTCCAGTCACTAATGTATGTAAAGGGGCTGGCCAGCTAATAATTTGCAATGCAGATAAGCTCCCTGGAAATGAGCAGGTCACCTTTGTTAATAAGGTGATCTACACATCGTCTGCACTATTTTTAGATGCCACATTTGTTTGAGAATTGGCTTCAGTGTTTTCTAAAAACAAGGGGGGGTCCTGGGATTCCCTCTGCCAGACATTAGTGCCGGTTATGAGAGCCTTACCCGGAGTCTTTAGCTCACTATCTTGTTTCAGCTACATTCATATTGTGTATTTAGTAAGTATTGGGACCAGAAGTATGCATCAATAATTGTATCCTTCTCCCTGGCTATGGTGGATCCCTATCTGCAGGCTGGTTTTTTTGACATGCAGCCAACCTGCACATTTGGGTATGACGGGGAGTGTTTTAACCTGCATCTTCAAATCACTAGCCTGGCAGAGAGAACTAGATAGAAAATATGTGTTTTTTCCATGTCATTAAATTAAGTATTTCTAAATCTCAAGTCAATAAAAATTGTGAAAGGGACTATGCTGTATCTCTTCCCATGCTGATGTACTGGTGGTTCTGGTGGTCTTACATAAGCTGGATATTGCTGGTCTTATTAGAACCTTTCTCCAATGATGTTGACTAAACTATTAAGCTCTTATCTATTCAAGCAGCCTCTTAACTCAAAGATTCCTGGGATGTAATACATTTAGTATTTAGTAGAGGGAATGACGTTTAATTCCACCACAGATTGGCTAGTACTTACCTGCTGTTTAGCTCAGCAAGAAGTTTCCCCATCGAGTGCCCACTAAATTATTTTACGATTTAGCTACTTTAGTGCTTTCTGAAAATGTCTTTGTTTTTAAGGGAGTTTTCTATAAGAAAATATAAAGCACCTCAATGGGAACTGTGTTTGCCCCTGGTTTAGCAAATGTGTTCATTGAACAATTTGAAGTGATATACACACTATATTAGGAAATGACCATCTCAGTTCTTTGAATATTAATTGAACTACTTGCTGTTAACCCACTGCGTCAATGTTTATAAAATTGTTTATTTGTTTTGAAGTACAACACATTGAGAAATAACAACTGTGGTATTTCAATTTGCTATGAAGTAATAAAAAAGGGCAAAGAGAAACGCCTGAAACAGAAAGAGGGATTACCTTGCTAGAAATGTCTTTTTCAATACTACGACTGCCTAGAAAATTGGGTTTGAAGGTAAAGAGGTAGTCAACACCTCGAATTAACTAATGCTATAACATGAACAATTGGTGCCTGTTTGAACTTTAAGGGGGTAATTCATAGAATTCAGCGCACAAGTGGCGCACGCGGCTGGCGCACAGTGTGCACGTACGAATCCCTGCGCCAGCCGCTTGCGCTAAAATCCATTTCCGCGCACAGCGTATTCATGGATTCCAGCCACCAAAACCAGCCGTGGCGCACAGTGGCGCAGCGACCCTGCAGCAGCGCCAGTTACGCCCCCAAGAACGCCTCTCGCGCAGGGAAAAGCCATAAATATACCCAATCCAGCGCAAAGGGCTGCGCTAACCCTGTACCAGCACAGCAAGCGGGCTACGTGTATCACTGGGGTGCGCGGGAAGTACCTCACGCGATTGGCCCCGTGCGAGCAGGGTACGCTTATTTCAGGGGTGCGCGGGAAGTGCCACACGCGATTTCAGCAGGGTACGTGTATTTCAGGGGTGCGGGGGAATTTCCACACATGATTGGGCCCGTGCGAGCAGGGTACGCGTATCTCAGGGGTGCACAGGAAGTGCCACCCGTGATTTCAGCAGGGTACGTGTATTTCAGGGGTGCGTGGGAATTTCCACACGCGATTGGGGGTACGCGTATCTCAGGGGTGCGCGGGAAGTGCCACACGCGATTTCAGCAGGGTACGTGTATTTCAGGGGTGCGCGGGAAATTCCACATGTGATTTCATCATGGTACGTGTATTTTGGGGTGCAGGGGAAGTTCCACACGCGACATCAGCAGGGCACGTGTATTTCAGGGGTGCGCGGGAAGTTCCACACGCAATCTCATCAGGGTATGTGTATTCTGTGGTGCGGGGGAAGTTTCACACGCGACATCAGCAGGGTACGTGTATTCCAGGGGTGCGCTGGAAGTTCCACACGTGATTCCATCAGGGTACGTGTATTCCAGGGGTGCACGGGAAGTTCCACACGCAATTGGGCCCGTGCGAGCAGGGCACGCGCATTTCAGGGGTGCGCGGGAAGTTCCACACGCGATTCCATCAGGGTACGTGTATTACAGGGGTGCGCGGGGAGCACCACACGTGAATTGCACGTGTGGGTCCTCCCAGGTGTTCCCTCTACACCCTCCACGGCCCCTGCAGGTGGCTCACACCACAGGGGCCTACCCTGCACATGTCCTGCAGGCACACCATCCACCATGGCCATGACCCCCAGCCAACCCACATGTCAACTTGCACTATTGCCCACCAACGCATGTCCCCCTGCACCCCCAGTCACCAGGGGCAGCCTCCACCAGGCCCCCACCCATGTCTCCCCGCACCCACACCCCCAGCAGTGCAGGGGCAGCCTCCACCAGGCCCCCACCCATGTCTCCCACCACCCTCACCCCCCAGCCAACAGGGGCAGCCTCCACCAGGCCCCCACCCATGTCTCCCACCACCCCCACCCCCCCCCAGTCACCAGGGGCAGCCTCCACCAGGCCCCCACCCATGTTTCCCAGCACCCCCACCCCCCAGCCACCAGGGGCAGCCTCCACCAGGCCCCCACCCATGTCTCCCACCACCCCCACCCCCCAGCAGTGCAGGGGCACCCACCACCAGATCCCCACCCATGTCTCCCACCACCCCCACCCCCCAGCCTCCAGGGGCACCCACCACCAGGCCCCCACCCATGTCTCCCAGCACCCCCACCCCCCAGCAGTGCAGGGGCAGCCTCCACCAGGCCCCCACCCATGTCCAACTCATGTCTCCCACCACCCCCACCCCCAGCACTGAGGGGGCACCTGCCAGCAGGCCCCCACCCATGTCCAATTCATGTTCCCCACCACCCCCACCACCCAGCACTGTGGGGCACCTGCCAGCAGGCCCCCACCCATGTCCAACTCATGTTCCCCACCACCCCCACCCCCCAGCACTGTGGGGCACCTGCCAGCAGGCCCCCACCCATGTCCAACTCATGTTCCCCACCACCCCCACCCCCCAGCACTGTGGGGCACCTGCCAGCAGGCCCCACCCATGTCTCCCACCACCCCACCCCCCAGCAGTGCAGGGGCAGCCTCCATCAGGCCCCACCCATGTCTCCCACCAGCCCCACCCACCAGCAGTGCAGGGGCAACCTCCACCAGGCCCCCACCCATGTCTCCCAGCACCCCCAACCCCCAGCACTGTGGGGCATCTGCCAGCAGGCCCCCACCCATGTCCAACTCATGTTCCCCACCACCCCCACCCCCCAGCACTGTGGGGCACCTGCCAGCAGGTCCCCACCCATGTCCAACTCATGTTCCCCACCACCCTCACCCCCCAGCACTGTGGGGCACCTGCCAGCAGGCCCCCACCCATGTCCAACTCATGTTCCCCACCATCCCAACCCCCAGCAGTGCAGGGGCACCCACCACCAGGCCCCCACCCATGTCTCCCAGCACCCCCACCCCCCAGCCACCAGGGGCACCCACCACCAGGCCCCCACCCATGTCTCCCACCACCCCCACCCCCCGAGTCACCAGGGGCAGCCTCCACCAGGCCCCCACCCATGTCTCCCAGCACACCCACCCCCCAGCCACCAGGGGCAGCCTCCACCAGGTCCCCACCCATGTCTCCCAGTACCCACACACCCCAGCCACCAGGGGCAGCCTCCACCAGGCCCCCACCCATGTCTCCCACCACCCCCACCCCCGCAGTCACCAGGGGCATCCTCCACCAGGCCCCCACCCATGTATCCCAGCACCCCCACCCCCCAGCAGTGCAGGGGCACCCACCACCAGGCCCCCACCCATGTCTCCCACCACCCCCACCCCCAGCCACCAGGGGCACCCACCACCAGGCCCCCACCCATGTCTCCCAGCACCCCCACCCCCCAGCAGTGCAGGGGCAGCCTCCACCAGGCCCCCACCCATGTCCAACTCATGTCTCCCACCACCCCCACCCCCCAGCACTGTGGGGCACCTGCCAGCAGGCCCCCACCCATGTCCAACTCATGTTCTCCACCACCCCCATCCCCCAGCACTGTGGGGCACCTGCCAGCAGGCCCCCACCCATGTCCAACTCATGTTCCCCACCACCCCCACCTCCCAGCACTGTGGGACACCTGCCAGCAGGGCCCCACCCATGTCTCCCACCACCCCCACCCCCCCAGTCACCAGGGGCAGCCTCCACCAGGCCCCCACCCATGTCTCCCAGCACCCCCACACCCCAGCCACCAGGGGCAGCTTCCACCAGGCCCCCACCCATGTCTCCCAGCACCCACACCCCCCAGCCACCAGGGGCAGCCTCCACCAGGCCCCCACCCATGTCTCCCACCACCCCCACCCCCCAGTCACCAGGGGCAGCCTCCACCAGGCCCCCACCCATGTCTCCCAGCACCCCCACCCCCCAGCAGTGCAGGGGCACCCACCACCAGGCCCCCACCCATGTCTCCCACCACCCCCACCCCCCAGCCTCCAGGGGCACCCACCACCAGGCCCCCACCCATGTCTCCCAGCACCCCCACCCCCCAGCAGTGCAGGGGCAGCCTCCACCAGGCCCCCACCCATGTCCAACTCATGTCTCCCACCACCCAAACCCCCCAGCCTCCAGGGGCACCCACCACCAGGCCCCCACCCATGTCTCCCACCACCCCCACCCCCCAGCAGTGCAGGGGCAGCCTCCATCAGGCCCCACCCATGTCTCCCACCACCCCCACCCAACAGCAGTGCAGGGGCAGCCTCCACCAGGCCCCCACCCATGTCTCCCAGCACCCCCACCCCCCAGCACTGTGGGGCATCTGCCAGCAGGCCCCCACCCATGTCCAACTCATGTTCCCCACCACCCCCACCCCCCAGCACTGTGGGGCACCTGCCAGCAGGCCCCCACCCATGTCCAACTCATGTTCCCCACCACCCTCACCCCCCAGCACTGTGGGGCACCTGCCAGCAGGCCCCCACCCATGTCCAACTCATGTTCCCCACCACCCCCACCCCCAGCAGTGCAGGGGCACCCACCACCAGGCCCCCACCCATGTCTCCCAGCACCCCACCCCCCAGCCACCAGGGGCACCCACCACCAGGCCCCCACCCATGTCTCCCACCACCCCCACCCTCCCAGTCACCAGGGGCAGCCTCCACCAGGCCCCCACCCATGTCTCCCAGCACCCCCACCCCCCAGCCACCAGGGGCAGCCTCTACCAGGTCCCCACCCATGTCTCCCAGCACCCACACCCCCCAGCCACCAGGGGCAGCCTCCACCAGGCCCCCACCCATGTCTCCCACCACCCCCGCCCCCCAGTCACCAGGGGCAGCCTCCACCAGGCCCCCACCCATGTCTCCCAGCACCCCCACCCCCCAGCAGTGCAGGGGCACCCACCACCAGGCCCCCACCCATGTCTCCCACCACCCCACCCCCCAGCCACCAGGGGCACCCACCACCAGGCCCCCACCCATGTCTCCCAGCACCCCCACCCCCCAGCAGTGCAGGGGCAGCCTCCACCAGGCCCCCACACATGTCCAACTCATGTCTCCCACCACCCCCACCCCCCAGCACTGTGGGGCACCTGCCAGCAGGCCCCCACCCATGTCCAACTCATGTTCTCCACCACCCCCATCCCCCAGCACTGTGGGGCACCTGCCAGCAGGCCCCCACCCATGTCCAACTCATGTTCCCCACCACCCCCACCCCCAGCACTGTGGGGCACCCACCACCAGGCCCCCCACCCATGTCTCCCACCACCCCACCCCCCAGCAGTGCAGGGGCAGCCTCCACCAGGCCCCCACCCATGTCCAACTCATGTCTCCCAGCACCCCCACCCCCCAGCCACCAGGGGCAGCCTCCCCCAGGCCCCCACCCATGTCTCCCAGCACCCCCACGCCCCAGCCACCAGGGGCAGCCTCCACCAGGCCCCCACCCATGTCTCCCACCACCCCCACCCCCCCAGTCACCAGGGGCAGCCTCCACCAGGCCCCCACCCATGTCTCCCAGCACCCCCACCCCCCAGCCACCAGGGGCAGCTTCCACCAGGCCCCCACCCATGTCTCCCAGCACCCACACCCCCCAGCCACCAGGGGCAGCCTCCACCAGGCCGCCACCCATGTCTCCCACCACCCCCACCCCCCAGTCACCAGGGGCAGCCTCCACCAGGCCCCCACCCATGTCTCCCAGCACCCCCACCTCCCGGCAGTGCAGGGGCACCCACCACCAGGCCCCCACCCATGTCTCCCACCATCCCCAGCCCCTAGCAGTGCAGGGGCAGCCTCCACCAGGCCCCCACCCATGTCCAACTAATGTCTCCCACCACCCCCACCCCCCAGCACTGTGGGGCACCTGCCAGCAGGCCCCCACACATGTCCAACTCATGTTCCCCACCACCCGCACCCCCCAGCACTGTGAGGCACCTGCCAGCAGGCCCCCACCCATGTCCAACTCATGTTCCCCACCACCCCCACCCCCAGCACTGTGGGGCACCTGCCAGCAGGCCCCCACCCATGTCCAACTCATGTTCCCCACCACCCCCACCCCCCAGCACTGTGGGGCACCTGCCAGCAGGCCCCACCCATGTCTCCCACCACCCCCACCCCCCAGCAGTGCAGGGGCAGCCTCCACCAGGCCCCCACCCATGTCTTCCACCACCCCCACCCCCCAGCCACCAGGGACAGCCTCCACCAGGCCACCACCCATGTCTCCCACCACCCCCACCCCCCCAGTCACCAGGGGCAGCCTCCACCAGGCCCCCTCCCATGTTTCCCAGCACCCCCACCCCCCAGCCACCAGGGACAGCCTCCACCAGGGCCCCACCCATGTCTCCCACCACCCCCACCCCCCAGCAGTGCAGGGGCAGCCTCCACCAGGCCCCCACCCATGTCTCCCAGCACCCCCAGACCCCAGCCACCAGGGGCAGCCTCCACCAGGCCCCTACCCATGTCTCCCACCACCCCCACCCCCCAGCACTGTGGGGCACCCACCACCAGGCCCCCCCACCCATGTCTCCCAGCACCCCCACCCCCCAGCAGTGCAGGGGCAGCCTCCACCAGGCCCCCACCCATGTCCAACTCATGTCTCCCAGCACCCCCACCCCCCAGCCACCAGGGGCAGCCTCCACCAGGCCCCCACCCATGTCTCCCAGCACCCAACCCCCCAGCCACCAGGGGCAGCCTCCACCAGGCCCCCACCCATGTCTCCCACCACCCCACCCCCCCAGTCACCAGGGGCAGCCTCCACCAGGCCCCCACCCATGTCTCCCAGCACCCCCACCCCCCAGCCACCAGGGGCAGCCTCCACCAGGCCCCCACCCATGTCACCCAGCACCCACACCCCCCAGCCACCAGGGGCAGCCTCCACCAGGATCCCACCCATATCTCACACCACCCCCACCCCCCAGTCACCAGGGGCAGCCTCCACCAGGCCCCCACCCATGTCTCCCAGCACCCCCACCCCCCAGCAGTGCAGGGGCAGCCTCCACCAGGCCCCCACCCATGTCCAACTCATGTCTCCCACCACCCCCCAGCACTGTGGGGCACCTGCCAGCAGGCCCCCACCCATGTCCAACTCATGTTCCCCACCACCCCCACCCCCCAGCACTGTGGGGCACCTGCTAGCAGGCCCCCACCCATGTCCAACCCATGTTCCCCACCACCCCCCAGCACTGTGGGGCACCTGCCAGCAGGCCCCCACCCATGTCCAACTCATGTTCCCCACCACCCCCACCCCCCAGCACTGTGGGGCACCTGCCAGCAGGCCCCACCCATGTCTCCCACCACCCCCACCCCCCAGCAGTGCAGGGGCAGCCTCCACCAGGCCCCACCCATGTCTCACACCACCCCCACCCCCCAGCAGTGCAGGGGCAGCCTCCACCAGGCCCCCACCCATGTCTCCCAGCACCCCCACTCCCCAGCCACCAGGGGCAGCCTCCACCAGGCCCCCACCCATGTCTCACACCACCCCCACTCCCCCAGCACTGTGGGGCACCCACCACCAGGCCCCCCACCCATGTCTCCCAGCACCCCCACCCCCCAGCAGTGCAGGGGCAGCCTCCACCAGGCCCCCACCCATGTCCAACTCATGTTCCCCACCACCCCCAGCACTGTGGGGCACCTGCCAGCAGGCCCCCACCCTTGTCCAACTCATGTTCCCCACCACCCCCACCCCCCAGCACTGTGGGGCACCTGCCAGCAGGCCCCCACCCATGTCCAACTCATGTTCCCCACCACCCCCACCCCCCAGCACTGTGGGGCACCTGCCAGCAGGCCCCCACCCATGTCCAACTCATGTTCCCCACCACCCCCACCCCCCAGCACTGTGGGGCACCTGCCAGCAGGCCCCCACCCACTTGCAATTTGTGTTCCCCAGCCAACATGTTATCACAATCTAGATCCCTGGTCCCTATGGTCAGCCTCCAAATGCAAAACACCCATCCGAGTATTGCATCCACCCACTCATAATTTGCAATTACATCACAGAACACCAATTGCAAGTTCCGAAACAAACACATTTCCCTCACATACACCCGATGGGTGTCAGTGAATCTCAAAACACATATCATGAAATGCATGAAACCAATGAGATACCACACATTGAAGTTCACCAAAAAAAATATGTATTAAAGGAAACATAAATAGAATCAAAAATGAAGAAACAGAAATGTGAATGTACAAAAATTAAAAGAAGCATGTCCGTGAAAAAAAGCAAAACCAAAAATAAAATTCCAAAGTAATGTTGTCCAAAGTCAATGTCCACAAAACAAAATCCAATGGTAAATTAAAAAGAAAGCCATTGCTCCATGGTTAAAAAGTGAAAAAAAAATACAATCCAACTGTGAACTATGTACATGGGAACAAGCCAGGGTCCATTATCCCAACAAAATAAAGGAAACCTATCTAACTACACTAACTAATAAAATAAACTATATACAAAAATGTGGCCAATGTCCGAAAGGTCCAAATAAAATCAAAACAAAAATGAAACCTAACACTACCTACATAACTATGTACAAGGGCAGCGGGCTAGTTTCACGGCTCACTTGTGGATGTCCCGGGCCAGGGCATCATCAAACTCCTCCTCAATGTCCCGGAGGCGGTCCTCCTCCATGGCCCCGAGGGTCCGCAGGGCCGTCGACGTCTCCACCTCCAAACCCCTGCGGATTGCCTCGAGGCACTCGGCCCGCCTCAGGGCCCTCCGCATGGAGTTCTCCGCCCTGACCATTGTGAGCCGTCCCTCTTCCGCCCACTGCCGCTCCGCATCTATGGCTTGGCCCAACCGCTGCCACACGGAAGACACTCTCTGTCCTGGGTCCTCCTGCCCTCCGGCCGATGCCTGCCCCTCCGATGTTGAAGGCCCCGAGCCTTCATGGCTCCCACCACGTTGCTGCTGCTGCTGTGCCTCTGCCCGTGCACTGCCTTCTGCTGGCTGCACATCCTCCGCTGGCTGGGGTGCAGTCGTAGATGTGGCCACCCCTGCTGGACATCCGACTACCGACTGTGGCAGGGATGCCTCCTCCACCAGCCTGGCCGCACCGTCAGAGGTAGCTCCACAGGGCACCCAGGTAACTGATGAGTGGGAAGATAGCACAGAGGACGACTGGCGCGTAGGGGGTCCAGTTGAGGAGGGTGTCGTAGCAAGCCCCATCAGATGGAGGAATCCGGCCTGGGTGACCTGTCCCAGCAGGCTGACGTGGTCAACGAGCCATTCGAGATGATGTGCAGTCTCTTCATGAAAAGACTGCAGGTCACCTCGCATGGCCCGTTGACGCAACGCCACACCAGCCAGGACAGGCTCAACCCGGACCTGGATAGCCACGTCCGCAGGCAGAGGAAGGCCAGTTGACGTGAGCTCATCCCCTGCCTGAAAACGGGTCTGGACGTAGGCATCCCTGCTGGTGCAAGATGATGCAGGGACAGGATCAGGAACAGGATTGCACACAGGCACCTCCGCGGCGGCCTGTGCTGCCTCCTGTCCCTGGTCCTGCACTGCACCACTAGCACCAGTGGGATCCGCACCTCCAGACCCCGTCTCTGGTGCTTGCACGGCCTCCTCCTCCACCAAACCCCCCACCAACCTGGATGACTCTGTGCCATCTTCCCCTGTTGGGCCCTGTGGGGTCCCAGCTGCCCCTTCTGCTGCCGAGGAGTCCAACTCCAACCTCCGCCTCTTGGACCTCCCCCAGGCAGCTGCGGCCTGGGACGCGGCTCCGGACTCCTCACTCCCCGACGAGATCACAACATGGGAGGGGAGCCGGGCCTTGCGTCTCCGGCTGGCGGTGGGATCCCCACGTCTGTGCTCCACAGCACCTTCTCCGCCCTCTTCATCAGTTGACGCTGCAGACAGGGAGAAACAAAACACAGGCATCAGGGCACTGTACAATGGACACATACACACATGACAGTTGTACATGAGTGGCATTGGCAAACCTCAGACATGTCATCACAATCCCCAACACACATGTCATTACAACTCGCACACATGAGCCATACCACAGCCATATCGCAACTGCCACCACCATCCATACACATACAACAGCATGAGCAGCCAAAGGTGAGCCAGACATCACATGCAACACAGGAAGTGCACCACACATGTACACACACCACCACACTTGCATGCATGTGTACACCTCTGCCAAGTGTTGCGGTGTTCAGACGGGCATCCATGTCACATCTGCCAATCAGGCTTCCACATACCGCTGTCACATGCATCCATGTTGCATCACTGTTGCACCCTTGTCAAATACACACACATGCACATGCACACAGTGCTGATACATGCAGCCAAAAACAACATACATGCGTGACATCACGGACATGTCTACTTACATACACATTCATCCAAACATGTGTGCCCACACAACTGCATTTGGCATGCAAGCCTACACACACAAGCACCATCCATGTCTCACACATTCCAGCCCTCGCATGTGTCAGCCCCACGGCCCTGTACACCCCCACCCATACTCGACCCCATACAAACAGATGTGCAACCTGCACACTACTGAATAATCACCACATGCACTGCTCACAATCAGGATGCATGTACACTCACCGCTCGAATCCAGACGGGTCTGCTTCTCAAGGACCTGGACGTGGAGCACTGGGGATATGCGTTCCAGGACCCTCATCTGTTCTTCCGACAAGTGGCCCCGGCGCCCCTTGGCATCCGCTGCCTTCAAGAAGCGCCGGGCCTTGTTCAGTGTCCTGGACCTGAAGTCCTCCCAGCGCTTCTTGACATGTTGTATTTCGCGGACTGCCACCCCCTCCGCGTTGATGGCAGTCACAATGTCAGTCCAGATCCAAGTCCGTCCTTCCTTGTCGGCGCGGGAACTTCCGAAGAGGGCATCATACTGCCCCAGGACTTGCTCCACCAGGACACCAACTTCGGTGGCACTGAAGCTGGTGCCCCTCTGCCTCTCTGGCCGGGGGTTGTCAGTGGTACCAGATGGTGTTTGCCCCGACATGACAACCCCAGAGGCAGGAGTGGGTGGGCAACTGGGTCCTGGGGCTGGGCTGTCGAGCGATGGAATCCCAGTCGGGAGTCTTCGGTTCCAGCAGGGGTGGTCACAGCAACAGCACCCCTGGCTGATGTGCAGGCAGCAAATGGCAGGGAACGGGGGCAGCAGGCAGTCAGGCAGCAGCAGATGGCAGGTGGGAGCTTGCTCGGGTCTCTGGGGGGCAGTAGTTCGGCCTTCTGGGCAGGAGCGTGGTCTTCGGTGTGCTTACGCGTGGCCAGCTTGATACGGAGTGATTTGGCACGTGAAAAATCTGCACGTCAGTGTGTAATTCGAGGAAAGGCCCTTAGCGCGTAAGCGCGTCTGCACGCATATGCATTTTCATTGGACAGAAGGCCCCTCAAGCGCAAGCGCCCCTGTGACGTGACGCGTACAGACGTGCATGGGCATTTCAGCGCGCGTGAAAAACTGCACGTCCGCGTGTAATACGATGAAAGGGCCCATGCGCGTAAGCGCGCGTGGAAAACTGCACGTCCGCGTGTAATACGAGGAAAGGGCCCATGCGCGTAAGCGTGCGTGGAAAACTGCACGTCCGCGTGTAATACAAGGAAACGGCCCATGCGCCTAAGCGCGCGTGAAAAACTGCACGTCCGCATATAATACGAGGAAAGGGCCCATGCGCGTAAGTGACGTGACGCGCGCGTGCGTTTCCCTCAGCACGGGTTAAAGGTGAGCGGGCCCAGCAGTTCGCTGTACGTGCCTTTCGTGGAGACCGACGTGTGTTGCTGCTTCCTTTTGTTTCGCGCGCCATCAAAACTTCACAGCTATCAAGGACGTATCTCTTCTTTTGGCGGGGGTATTGGCTACGCGTGTTTTTCTGCATCGTGCTAGTCAGACGGTGAGTCGCACACATTCTTTTTCCCACTGCGGGTGCCCCTGTGTATCGCACCCATTTTCGATGTCATAGTAGCCTGCGTGTCCCACGCGTACGCGTTATTCGTGTTACTGGGTGCCACCGCGTACTGCGGGAGGTTGAATCCACGCACGTAGGCTGCAGGGTTGCGTGCACGGTTTTACTGCAGTTTTGGGGTGCCTGAGCGTTGCGTGACCCGTCACCACATCACCGGGGTCACATACAGCCTTGCAGGTGCAGGGGGGCTGTTAACATCTTGCTTCCCACCCCCTTCACCCCAATTGCCCAGGTCAATTGTGGTGTACACCTCCCATTGGCACCACTCCATCTGTGCCAGCACTACTACATCTGTGCCATGGTTGGGAGGCCACCAAAGGTGAGGGGCGCCTCAGCTGGGCGTACTCCACGTGGCGGGCATGGTCGGGGACGTGGCCATGGTGACCAGGGAGTAGGGGGACTCCAGGGTGTCCAGGGCAGCCACAGAGGGGGAAGAGGCAGGGGTGCGCCACTTGAGCACAATGTTGTGCCATGTGTCGGTGCAGCCATGCCACCACCCCCTGTGGTTCTGGGGGATGCAGCTCCTGCATCTGGCACTGGCACCCGTATGACCCGGCAGTCCGTTCCATCGACTGCCACGGGCACAAGGGTAGTGGTAGCTGCAGGTGCAGCTGTGGACACCGCCACCCAGGCTCAGGGTCTGCCAGCGCAGGTTGCGTTGGCACTTTAAGAGCCCTTGGTAGATCTCCAACAGGCCAGGGGGGAAACCATAGGGGCACGCCGGGCTGCTCAGACCAAGACACGTGTCCCTGGGGCAGTCATGTCATCTGCTGCCCCGAACAGCCGGGTGTTGGCAAGTGCAGGGGCAGATGCACCCAACAGCACCCCGGTTGTGAGTCTGCCAACCAGGACCGTTGCGGTCAATGACCCTGCCACAGCTGATGTTGCTGCGCAGGGTCCATTAGTAGGCACCCAGCTGCCACTGACACAAGTCAGGCCTTTGGTCATCCCTCCGCCTGCCACTCCCTTGGCTCAATCCACCGAACCCTATGGCCATACTGGTCAGGGCGGCATTAGCCAGCCAGGGTCTGCACCACATTCCAAGAGGAGGAAGGTTGCACCTGCAGCACAGGCTGGGACCCCACACACAGTCACGAACTCCTGTATGTCGAGGAAGAAGCCTTTCTGTAAGCAGGAACAGGACTTCCCCGTGGACTACGTGCGGGGCCACAGCCGTGACATGCTAGTGGGTGCCAATAGTCAGACTACGGCTGCCCAACGTGACACCCACTGGAAGCATGTTGCGGAACATGTCAGTTCATTCGGCCATGAGGTGCGCACGGCGCAGGAGTGGAAAAAGCGTTGGAATGACATCAAGCGCAGCACTAAGGCCAAGCGTGCCTCAAATTACAACTTGACTCTGGTGACTAGCGGTGGGCCTGCACCAGAGGAGGAAGAACGCACTCCGCATGAGGCTCTTGTTGCGGAGTTCATACCACCTGAATTGGTCAAAGGAGTGGGAGAGATGCTGGACTTTGATGCCCAGTCCAGTGAGTGTTGATGCGTGTTTGTTGAGGACGTGTGTGTTTCACTTGTGGGATGTGTTGTGCATGATTGCTGCTACATGTGACGCGTACATGGTTCTGATGTGTAAGTAATGCAATGCTACCGTCATGCATGTCTCCTCTGCCTGCATGCGGGACTCCATGTGGGCATGCTCCCTTGCCCCTCCTCCGCCACTCTGCACTCCAGTTCCACCTTTGCACTGGTCTGCTTCAATCTTGCCAATGTGTAGTATCTTGTTCATGTGTCCTGTGTAGATGCTAACTTCCAGCGTAGAAACTGCCAGACATATGCCGTGTGGTACAGCCTTAGTACTCGATGCAGGGTATCTCACTTGTATTGTGCATGGGTCAGATGTCCCGCAGGGACATGGGTGCCCATTCATGCTCCATGTGCATTGCACGCATGCCCCTATGTGTTCTTGACTGGATGATCACTGTAATATGAGTCCTTGGTTACATACATTGCCTGCCATCTCATCGGCCTCCCCATGTCAACTGTGGCTCAGTCCTGCGTTGCACACATGTTTAGGCCCTGACAATCTGTGTGGCTCACAGGCCTCAGCCTGTTCAATGGCCAATGACTCTGTCCAACTCTTGTGTCTTCTTCACACGTGGACGGCCTCTGGAGTTTTCATCATGTGTCCTGCCCACTGTCCCAGCATCATTTGCAGTGTTGTAATTTGTATCATATTAAGCTGTTGATGCCAGTCAACACTGCCTGTCAAAACACAGGTGTATGGTCAGCCTTTTGATACCATGCTAGGCATCCCTGCTTTGGTACTGGGGTGGAGGGGTGCTTGGCTTCTAGACATGGTACACATTGAATGCACAATGCACGTGATGTCTGAATTTGACATTGCACTGCCTTCACATTTCCTGGCACACACCATGGAGTGCTTGTACATGTAGGTAGTGAGTGGCGTACACATTTTCTGCACTGCATAGACCCACTTCCATGGAAACTGCCACCTTTCAACAGGTCTGATCACAGAAGCTATTCAAAGTAGACCCAGCATGCATGCCAGGTCATATGTTGTGTGTCACATGTCTGCCGGATGCCTTTGCTGTCGGTGTGTGTGTGTCATGTGCTTCTGACATGTGTAGTGACCTTTTTCTCTCTATTTTTCAGGTGATGACGCAATGGAGGCGGAGGATGGTGTTGTCATGCCAGACACAGGGTTGGTAACACCACATCAACCCGGCACTAGTGGGGGTCGTGGGGTGGTAGGCCACGAAAACCCCCAAGTGCTGCAGTCCATCTTGTCTCTGGCTGCCTATGAGTCCAGCCTTGATGACGACTCTGACTTCCATGTTGAGTTGGATGAGCATCAAGTCCATGTGTCAGGGGTGAGTGATTCTGATGTGGACACTCCTCTGTCTGCGACACCTGCACTGAGGGATCAGACAGTCTTGGTTCCTCCGCCCGTGGTGGATCGGGACGCAGGGTCACCCTCCACACCAGTCACTGATGTGCCTGGGACATCACGTCGACGGGGGCATGTAGTAGTGCAGCCGCAGGCGGTGCCAACACAGCGAGGACCCCCGGTCCTTGGGTCCCGGCGGGGTCAAGCCCGGCAACGCGGTCGCCGCGCGCAACCGCTGTATACTGAGTGGGAGCAAGACATGACTGCCAATTCCGAATGGCACGGGGCAGCAATGGAGAACATCGCTGAGAGCATGGAGCGTGTGGCCCGATCTGTGCTCCCCCCTGCTAGGCAGGTGCTTCTCCAGCAGCAGGCGGCACGGTCCACGGCCCGCTCGCTCAGGCTGGGCATGGCGGCCTCAGACAGGGCACGCCAGGCTGAAATGTCGTCTCTGCGTCAAGCAATTGCTGCTCACGCAGAGGCGCATATGGATGCCCTGAGGGAGGAGTATGCTTCCCTCAGATCCACTCTGGGTGTCCTTATGATGTCCCAGAGGCAGCAGGCAGAGGAGAGGTTTGCACAGCTTGAGCGTACCATCTCGGCTGAGCTACAGGCTTGCCGGGAGGTGCAGCGGTTGTCCAGCCAGGCCTTGCAGGAGGAACTCCGTGTTACACGTGCTACCTTGCAAGAGGAAGCACGTGTATCACGTGAGGTTCTGCATGCAGACCTATGTAACATCGCCACACAGAACCAGGCTCACCCGTCCGGCAGACTTGCTGCCGACGAGGGGCAAGCTGCAGCTAGGCGTGGCCAGGCTACTGTGCCACGTCCTCCTTTACAGGACGAGCCAGACTCAGACGACCATCTATCTCCCACAAAGGTCGTGCTGTGCAGGCGTTGAGCCCATGGAGGATTTTTTTTTTGGCTCAGCATCATCGCATGTGGATGTTGAGCAGCACCCTGTACCTCCCCCCTCCTGGGTGCCTCCCCTCCCCCCCGGGTCGTATGTGGCCATTTTTGATTTTTCTTTTAGTTTAGTTAGTTAAGTTTCTGTTTGATAGTTAGTTTAAATAGGTAATGTAGGTTTTCCATAGTCAGTGTAATTAGTTAATAGTTGAGTTAGTTTAAAATTGCTAGTGTATTGTGCTTTCATGTGACGGTGCGGTGCTTTGTGGCTTTTGAAGGTATCCACTGTCTGTTCCAGCTGGGACCTTCAGGCTTGTCTTGTGTATGTGTTTGCTGCTTGGGGTCCTTGACTCACATATGCCACTCCTGCCTCCCTTATCCATGGGCTCTCAAGGATGGTTCGGTGTTACAGAATATTACACAAGGGCTTTGGACTGTCATATCTGTGGCATGTCTGGTGCTGTGTGACTTGTGTTGACACCCCTAGTGGGGATGATTTAGGTGTCATTGTCCACTGTTCAGCTTTTGCTAGATGGGGTGTGTCATGATTAATGTGGACATTGATTGCTATGCATTGTGTAGTATGTTTCATATCTTTCCTGTACACGTGCTTGTTGCAATTCATGCTGTAGATAGAGTTCCACACTTTGGAGGTGAAAGACGGACTGATGGTGTGATTTGTGATGTGACTCTCTGACATGGTCAAGTAATGAGATGCCTGATGAGACACACACAGATGACTTTGAAGCATTAATCATGTGTTTCATGCCCTTTCTGCAGGGGGATGAGCCTCCAGAGCACCTTTGCCAGCAGACATGGCCCATTGGACGACGGAATTCTTGACCCGTTTGTTGGTGCCCACATGCACATGTGTGCACAAGCAGAGGCACAGTGATTGCAGACCCACATCTTAGAACTGCTGACATGTTCCAAGGAACTCCAGGCAAGGTGGGCATCACAGGGGGGCCACGACACAGCAAAGCTTGCACCAGGCGAGTTGCACATGCAGGCTTAGTCACAGCACTGAGGGTGAGCTTAGACGAATATTGGTGTTGAAGCACACAATGCAGCTCAGATGTGTTTGTGGACTGATGACTGTTGATAGTAGGGTTGTCTGGGACACATGCAGGGGCAGTGGCACATACCCTCCGGTACACCAAGGTTCATTGAGGCACTTTTATCAACCATGTAGCCTTCCGAGACATGGAAAGGGGCAGCTCACAGGGACATACAGCAAGGGACATTCTCGGGTGAAGTGCATGTCTTTTCCACGTACTTCATGATAAATGCACTGCCAACTTTGTTTCGGTCATGGTGGTACGCAACTTGCTCTGTAGTCATGGCTTGCTATATGGGTCTGTCTGCTTACCGAGGGAACATTGCATGTTGTGTGAATTGTGACACATTGGTGTTCCATTTGCCACGCACCCACCAGCGGCTGACTTACCGCATTGACTGTGTATGACCCGTCACAGGGGTGATGTTATATATGGGTACGGAGCATCAAGCACAGATTGTCTGTTTGTAGAGTAGTTTGTTGCTATGGGGCATGTTTGGTGTTGTGTTTTTGTGTAATTGGCACGTACAGGTTGTTGACTGTGGCTCTCTTTGCAGCATTGCAGTGCTCCTGTAACCGGGCCTGAGAGTGCGCAGGCAGGAGGCCAGCACTCAAAACCAGAGCTAAGTGTCTTGTTGTTTTTTCTTTTGAACTGCTCTGCATAGGCTTGCTGGGGAGTGTACTGATGCATGGATGTATGTGTGGTTCAATTTGGTATGTTTCTTCTCCCTAATCACCTGTGATCCTATGCAATTTTGAAACCTGTACCCTCTACCGGGTGTTCCTGCTTCCCGTGCCTATCCGAGCAACGTTCCCTGACCCTCTTTCCCCACTGGGGTTGCGGATGCCTGTGTAAGCCCCGAACTTGCAGGCGCCAAAACCCTAGAGGGGGTGGTTGGTTCATACCACTCCTGAGCCTGGACTACAGAAGGCCATGACAATGATGTCCAAGTTTGTTTGGATTGTGTATGTGTTCATGCAGGTTGTACATTTTCGTGCATTCCCTAGTTTCATGTGTCATTCCTCCTCCCCTCTCCTGCCACTCATTCCAGTCATCCAGTGTGTCAACACCTGTCCCGACTGCATATCCCTGAACCTCATTCCCCACCAGGGTCTCAGGGGCCTGTGTGAGTTTGACCTTGCAGGCACCCGGGACATGGTGGGGGTGGTTGTTTCGTGACACTCCCGCGCCTGTACAGGGGACCTGTGACAGTACACATCCATTCATGGTGCATCATCCTATGTCATGTACCACACATGTCTCACATCCTGTCGTGACATTGTTGTGCTGTGCTATCTTGGTTGTTGCATCATTGTGGTAGTACTTGGCCTTTGTGAGGTACTGCTACGTCAAGTCATCTACTGGAGGGTGTTTGGGTTAGTTTTTATGCCTTGGATTTTGTGATTTTGGAAATGAGTGTGGATTCTGAGGGTTCAGGCATCTTTTTACACACAAGGTGGGAGATGGTGACGAAGGGTAAAGGTGATCCTGTGGCCAGGTGGAATTGAGGTTTGGAGGCTCCATGACCCAGGTGCAGTTGTTCAGTGGGTCATGGTCATTTGTGAGGGAGGGGGAGGGGGGTTGTTGTTGATAGTTGCCTTGCCTACTTGTCTATCCCTACAGCCCTCCCTTCCCAGCACTTGTCTGCACTTGCAGTGTGATGGGGACTCTGACATAGTAATGGTTGTATCCTATGTACATGTTGTGTTCTGCTGATCAATGCCTGTTCATGTGTTGTGTTTTCCTTTCAGGTGCGAGGGGATAGTTGTGTTTTGACATGGTGGGGTGTACACATGGTGGATGTTCACATGTGATGTGTAGGGAACACTGATGGTCACTTGAGTGCACATGCATATGTGGAGTGCATGTCCTTGCAGAACCACACACTTGCACTCGGATGCACTACATGTACTCCCACCCTTGCATATCCATGTGTACACTGTTTGCCTTCTGGTGCCCACTGTGTCCCGGCAGCACATGTTCTGTGACCGATTATGGATCCAGTACATGCCTAATTTGATGTTTGATGTGGTCTGTCACTTAGATGTGATGCTCAGGGTGTGCATCACACACAATGGCTGTTCACTGTGCTGTGCGCTGAGCAGTGTGATGCAGGAGTAGGACACTGCACACATGAGCTGCAGTGTTGATTTTGCAATGCATAATGTGCATGTAGACAGGCATTCATTGTGATGTTACGTCTACGACAGTTGTAATGCATTTGGAAATGACTTATTTTGGGTGGGAGATTTTGTTGGTCTGTCATGTCATCTGATTCCAGGTCAGGCATCATTGTCCGATGTCACTGTACATTTAGGACATGGCAATGTGTACCTTATCGTAACTGCGTTGGTGTATGGGTATTGCTTGCCATGTCATGTTGATGTTTGGGAGGGCTTGAGTGACATGACAGTGATGGCCATGGCCTGTTTTGCAGGTGTGTGTGATGCACACCTTGCATGTCCGGGTCATCCGCTTCTCAGAGCCACTAGCTGGGGGTAGATTTCTCTCCGCAGCAGGGCCCTCCCCCTGGAACAGACTTCCTGCCTGACTTGAACTTGAGGGGAACCATCTCCAGTTCTGGAAGCACCTCAAGACCTTCCTCTTTGCTTCTGCTTACTCTCTGCCTATCCCTTGCAGAATTCTTCACTGGAACTGCACAGGAGCTGCAACTGGGCCACTCTCACTGACCTCAGTCCCTGGCCCAGCCACTCTCCACTTGCACTGCCTCCCTGGCAACCCCTGCAGTACAGTACTGTCTCTCTATCCCTACAGCCCTCCCTTCCCAGCACTTGTCTGCACTTACCTTTGCAGTTGCCACCAGGCGACCTATGTATTATTTTTTTGGGCTACTTCCAATGTACTGGACTCCCCCCCACCCTTCCCCTTGCACTTTTCCCTTCCCCCTACCCCTGCACTTGCACAATCTCAATGACACCTGGCCTAGTAGTACCGTTCTCTGTGTTCCCTTGTTCCCCCTCCCTGCCTCATTGCGCCTTGGAATACTTGTGTATGGCCCATATCATGTCATATGTCATATGTGTGCCTTTCGGTCACACAGGATAGCTTGTGTTTAAGTAGCTAGGGATGCACACAATGTAGCGCTTCCATGGCAACATTCTCAGGGTGGTAAGGTTGTGACAGTTGACTGTCTCTTTGTCATCATCGATTGTCACCTGGTATGTGCCAGGCCTGTGTGCATTCCGCAGGGGTGGGAGTTTAGGTGAAAAATGTGGCCACAAGCTGGGTCCGGGCTTCCTCGCCACGTGCCCTGTCCCCTCCCATGGGCAGCGCCTGTGCCTGTGGTTGGGGATGTGGGGGCACCACCATGTCCACCGGGACGCCCTGCCGTGTTGCAACATTGTGCAGGACACATGCTGCCACAATGATCCTGCACACTACTGGTGGTGCATAGAGTAGTTGCCCACCAGAGCGGTCAAGGGAGCGGAAACGGGACTTGAGCACTCCGAATGTGTGCTCCACTATGCCCCTGGTTGCAATATGGGCGGTGTTGTATCTTACCTGGGGTGGTGTGGTGGGGTTCATCATGTGGTTGCTCAGAGGGTAGGCACTGTCCCCTGGGGAGGTGATAATAGTTGAGATTATTAGGGTTTGGATATTTGTCTGTGTGTGACTTGCATGCATGTGCAAGGGCATTTGTACTGACCTAGGAGCCATGTGTCGCCATGCTGCCCAGCTTCCAGGGCCCGGCTCAGGGTGGACATTCTGTATATGAAACTGTCATGGGTGGAGCCAGGGTAATTTGCATAGACAGAGGTGATGATTCCCTTTGCATCACATACCACCTGTACATTGATGGAATGCCAGTGCTTGCAGTTTCGGTAGATGTGCTCAAGGGCCCTAGGTGGATGTAGGGCCACATAGGTGCAATCTATGGCACCGAGCACTTTGGGGAAGTGTGCCACCCAGAAAAAATCCAGGACAACGGCCTGCCTTTCTGCGGGTGTTCTGGGCATGTATATGTGCCTGCGGACTGAGGGGCGCGCTGTCATGATTGCCAGTACCTGGTGTAGGCAGCGTGACTGCGTGGCCTGTGAGACCCCCCCCACTATGGCAGTGGTCCGCTGAAATGACCCAGTGGCCAAAAAATGCATGACATTGAGCAGCTTCTCCAAGGGGCTCAATGCTTGGGAGCAAAGGGTGGGGGATGTGAGGTCATCTTCCCACTCCCTGACAAGGTCTAGGATGATATGGGGTGGAAACCTATACCTGCCGTAGACCTGGTCGTCAGGCATCCCAAAAAGGCTTGTCCGTGGTGCGAAAATGCGTGCCCTGGCTATTCTCCTCCTCCTGCAGTGTCCCACGATCAGTGCAGCGACAAATGGGGCATTCATCGTAGCTGTATATACGCGTTTGTTGTTTGCGCGCACTTTTATGCTGTGCGCGGGGACACCTCCGCCTGCCTTCGTGTGGGCGGACGCGTTGACGCCTGTGCACGTCTTTTGCCGTGCGCGGGTTTCCCGTATTCGGATACGTGGTAAGACTGTAGGTCCGAGTGTCATCGCGTGTGATCGGAGGGGAGTGAGCGTACACGCGATTGGCCTGGGTACGTGTGTTCGGGGGTGCCGGGAACTTTCACACGTGATTGGTGGAAATCCACGTGTGTTCTGTCATCACGTGCAATGAGGGAAACACCCGCGCGCGTCACGTCACAGACGCGCTCACGCGCTAAGGGCCTTTGGTCCAATGAAATCGCATATGCGTGCTGCCGTGCATACGCGCTAAGGGCCTTTCCTCGAATCACACGCTGACGTGCAGATTTTTCACGTGCCAAATCACTCCGTATCAAGCTGGCCACGCGTAAGCATACGGAAGTCCAGGCTCCTGCCCAGAAGTCCGAACTACTGCCCCCCAGAGCCCTGAGCACGCTCCCACCTGCCATCTGCTGCTGCCTGACTTCCTGCTGCCCACGTGCCCTGCCATTTGCTGCCTGCACATCAGCCAGGGGTGCTGTTGCTGTGACCACCCCTGCTGGAACCGAAGACTCCCGACTGGGATTCCATCGCTTGACAGCCCAGCCCCAGGACACAGTTGCCCACCCACTCCTGCCTCTGGGGTTGTCATGTCGGGGCAAACACCATCTGAGACCACTGACAACCCCCGTCCAGAGAGGCAGAGGGGCACCAGCTTCAGTGCCACCGAAGTTGGTGTCCTGGTGGAGCAAGTCCTGGGGCAGTATGATGCCCTCTTCGGAAGTTCCTGCGCCGACAAGGAAGGACGGACTCGGATCTGGACTGACATCGTGACTGCCATCAACGCGGAGGGGGTGGCAGTCCGCGACTTACAACATGTCAAGAAGCGCTGGGAGGACTTCAGGTCCAGGACCCTGAACAAGGCCCGGCGCCTCTTGAAGGCAGCGGATGCCAAGGGGCGCCGGGGCCACTTGTCGGAAGAACAGATGAGGGTCCTGGAACACATATCCCCAGCGCTCCACGTCCAGGTCCTTGAGAGGCAGACCCGTCTGGAGTCGAGCGGTGAGTGTACATGCATCCTTATTGTGAGCAGTGCGTGTGGTGATTATTCAGTAGTGTGCAGGTTGCACATCTGTTTGTATGGGGTCGAGTATGGGTGGGGGTGTACAGGGCCGTGGGGCTAACACATGCGAGGGCTGGAATGTGTGAGACATGGATGGTGCTTGTGTGTGTAGGCTTGCATGCAAAATGCAGTTGTGTGGGCACACATGTTTGGATGAATGTGTATGTAAGTAGACATGTCTGTGATGTCACGCATGTATGTTCTTTTCGGCTGCATGTATCAGCACTGTGTACATGTGCATGTGTGTGTATTTGACAAGGGTGCAACAGTGATGCAACATGGATGCATGTGACAGCGGTATGTGGAAACCTGATTGGCAGATGTGACATGGATGCCCGTCTGAACACTGCGACACTTGGCAGAGGTGTACACATGCATGCAAGTGTGGTGGTGTGTGTACATGTGTGGTGCACTTCCTGTGTTGCATGTGATGTCTGGCTCACCGTTGGCTGCTCATGCTGTTGTATGTGTATGGATGGTGGTGGCAGTTGCGATATGGCTGTGGTATGGCTCATGTGTGCGAGTTGTAATGACATGTGTGTTGGGGATTGTGATGACATGTCTGAGGTTTGCCAATGCCACTTATGTACAACTGTCATGTGTGTATGTGTCCATTGTACAGTGCCCTGATGCCTGTGTTTTGTTTCTCCCTGTCTGCAGCGTCAACTGATGAAGAGGGCGGAGAAGGTGCTGTGGAGCACAGCGGCGGGGATCCCACCGCCAGCCGGAGATGCAAGGCCCGGCTCCCCTCCCATGTTGTGATCTCGTCCGGGAGTGAGGAGTCCGGTGCCGCATCCCAGGCCACAGCTGCCGGGGGGAGGTCCAAGAGGCGGAGGTTGGAGTTGGACTCCTCGGCAGCAGAAGGGGCAGCTGGGACCCCACAGGGCCCAACAGGGGAAGATGGCACAGAGTCATCCAGGTTGGTGGGGGGTTTGGTGGAGGAGGAGGCCGTGCAAGCACCAGAGATGGGGTCTGGAGGTGGGGATCCCACTGGTGCTAGTGGTGCAGTGCAGGACCAGGGACAGGAGGCAGCACAGGCCGCCGCAGAGGTGCCTGTGTGCAATCCTGTCCCTGATCCTGTCCCTGCATCATCTTGCACCAGCAGGGATGCCTACATCCAGACCCGTTTTCAGGCAGGGGATGAGCTCACGTCAACTGGCCTTCCTCTGCCTGCAGACGTGGCTATCCGGGTCCGGGTTGAGCCTGTCCTGGCTGGTGTGGCGTTGCGTCAACGGGCCATGCGAGGTGACCTGCAGTCTTTTCATGAGGAGACTGCACGTCATCTCGAATGGCTCGTTGACCACGTCAGCCTGCTGGGACAGGTCACCCAGGCCGGATTCTTCCGTCTGATGGGGCTTGCTACGACCCCCTCCTCAACTGGACCCCCTACGCGCCAGTTCTCCTCCGTGCCATCTTCCCACCCATCAGTCACCTGGGTGCCCTGTGGAGCTGCCTCTGACGGTGCGGCCAGGCTGGTGGAGGAGGCATCCCTGCCACAGTCGGGAGTCGGACGTCCAGCAGGGGTGGCCACATCTACGACGGCACACCAGCCGGCGGAGGATGTGCAGGCAGCAGGAGGCAGTGCACGGGCAGAGGCACAGCAGCAGCAGCAACGTGGTGGGAGCCATGAAGGCTCGGGCCTTCAACATCGGAGGGGCAGGCATCGGCCGGAGGGCTGGAGGACCCAGGACAGAGAGTGTCTTCCGTGTGGCAGCGGTTGGGCCACGCCATAGATGCGGAGCGGCAGCGGGGGGAAGAGGCACGGCTCACAATGGTCAGGGCGGAGAACTCCATGCGGAGGGCCCTGAGATGGGCCGAGTGCCTCGAGGCAATCCGCAGGGGTTTGGAGGTGGACATGTCGACGGCCCTGCGGACCCTCGGGCCATGGAGGAGGACCGCCTCCGGGACATTGAGGAGGAGTTCGATGATGCCCTGGCCCGGGTCATCCACAAGTGAGCCGTGAAACTAGCCCGCTGCCCTTGAACATAGTTATGTAGGTAGTGTTAGGTTTCATTTTTGTTTTGATTTTATTTGGACCTTTCGGACATTGGCCACATTTTTGTATATAGTTTATTTTATTAGTTAGTGTAGTTAGATAGGTTTCCTTTCTTTTGTTGGGATAATGGACCCTGGCTTGTTCCCATGTACATAGTTCACTGTTGGATTGTATTTTTTTTCACATTTTAACCATGGAGCAATGGCTTTCTTTTTTATTTCCCATTGGATTTTGTTTTGTGGACATTGACTTTGGACAACATTACTTTGGAATTTTATTTTTGGTTTTGCTTTTTTTCACGGACATGCGTCTTTTAATTTGTTTACATTCACATTTCTGTTTCTTCATTTTTGATTCTATTTATGTTTCCTTTAATACATATTTTTTTGGTGAACTTCAATGTGTGGTATCTCATTGGTTTCATGCATTTCATGATATGTGTTTTGAGATTCACTGACACCCATTGGGTGTATGTGAGGGAAATGTGTTTGTTTCGGAACTTGCAATTGGTGTTCTGTGATGTAATTGCAAATTATGAGTGGGTGGATGCAATACTCGGGTGGGTGTTTTGCATTTGGAGGCTGACCATAGGGACCAGGGATCTAGATTGTGATGACATGTTGGCTGGGGAACATGAGTTGCACATGGGTGGGGGCCTGCTGGCAGGTGCCCCACAGTGCTGGGAGGTGGGGGTGGTGGGGAACATGAGTTGGACATGGGTGGGGGCCTGCTGGCAGGTGCCCCACAGTGCTGGGGGGTGGGGTTGGTGGGTAACATGAGTTGGACATGGCTGGGGGCCTGCTGGCAGGTTCCCCACAGTGCTGGGGGGTGGGGGTGGTGGGAGACATTGGTGGGGGCCTGGTGGAGGCAGCCCCTGGTGGCTGGGGGATGGGGGTGCTGGGAGACATGGGTGGGGGCTGGTGTTGGGTGCCCCTGGTGGCTGGGGGGTGGGGGTGCTGGGAAACATGGGTGGGGGCCTGTTGGAGGCTGCCCCTGGTGACTGGGGGGTGGGGGTGGTGGGAGACATGGGAGGTGGCCTGGTGGAGGCTGCCCCTGGTGACTGGGGGGTGGGGGTGGTGGGAGACATGGGTGGGGGCCTAGTGGAGGCTGCCCCTGCACTGCTGGAGGGTGGGGGGGTGGGAGACATGGGTGGGGGCCTGGTGGTGGGTGCCCCTGGTGGCTGGGGGGTGGGGGTGCTGGGAGACATGGGTGGGGGCCTGGTGGAGGCTGCTCCTGCACTGCTGGGGGTGGGGGTGGTGGGAGACATGGGTGGGGGCCTGGTGGAGGCTGCCCCTGGTGGCTGGGGGGTGGGGGTGGTGGGGAACATGAGTTGGACATGGCAGGGGGCCTGCTGGCAGGTGCCCCACAGTGCTGGGGGGTGGGGGTGGTGGGAGACATGGGTGGGGGCCTGGTGGAGGCTGCCCCTGGTGGCTGGGGGGTGGGGGTGCTGGGAGACATGGGTGGGGGCCTGGTGGAGGCTGCCCCTGTTGACTGGGGGGTGGGGGTGGTGGGAGACATGGGTGGGGGCCTGGTGGAGGCTGCCCCTGGTGGCTGGGGGGTGTGGGAGACATGTGTGGGGGCCTGGTGGAGGCTGCCCCTGGTGACTGGGGGGTGGGGGTGGTGGGAGACATGGGTGGGGGCCTGGTGGAGGCTGCCCCTGCACTGCTGGGGGGTGGTGGTGGTGGGAGACATGGGTGGGGGCCTGGTGGTGGGTGCCCCTGGTGGCTGGGGGGTGGGGGTGCTGGTAGACATGGGTGGGGGCCTGGTGGAAGCTGCTCCTGCACTGCTGGGGGGTGGGGGTGGTGGGAGACATGGGTGGGGGCCTGGTGGAGGCTGCCCCTGGTGGCTGGGGGGTGGGGGTGGTGGGGAACATGAGTTGGACATGGATGGGGGCCTGCTGGCAGGTGCCCCACAGTGCTGGGGGGTGGGGGTGGTGGGAGACATGGGTGGGGGCCTGGTGGAGACTGCCCCTGGTGGCTGGGGGGTGGGGGTGCTGGCAGACATGGGTGGGGGCCTGGTGGAGGCTGCCCCTGGTGACTGGGGGGTGGGGGTGGTGGGAGACATGGGTGGGGGCCTGGTGGAGGCTTCCCCTGCACTGCTGGGGGGTGGGGGTGGTGGGAGACATGGGTGGGGGCCTGGTGGTGGGTGCCCCTGGTGGCTGGGGGGTGGGGGTGCTGGAAGACATGGGTGGGGGCCTGGTGGAGGCTGCTCCTGCACTGCTGGGGGGTGGGGGTGGTGGTAGACATGGGTGGGGGCCTGGTGGAGGCTGCCCCTGGTGGCTGCGGGGTGGGGGTGGTGGGGAACATGAGCTGGACATGAGTGGGGGCCTGCTGGCAGGTGCCCCACAGTGCTGGGGGGTGGGGGTGGTGGGAGACATGGGTGGGGGCCTGGTGGAGGCTGCCCCTGGTGGCTGGGGGATGGCGGTGCTGGGAGACATGGGTGGGGGCCTGGTGGAGGCTGCCCCTGGTGACTGGGGGGTGGGGTGGTGGGAGACATGGGTGGGGGCCTGGTGGAGGCTTCCCCTGCACTGCTGGGGGGTGGGGGTGGTGGGAGACATGGGTGGGGGCCTGGTGGAGGCTGCCCCTGGTGACTGGGGGGTGGTGGGAGACATGGGTGGGGGCCTAGTGGAGGCTTCCCCTGCACTGCTGGGGGGTGGGGGTGGTGGGAGACATGGGTGGGGGCCTGGTGGTGGGTGCCCCTGGTGGCTGGGGGGTGGGGGTGCTGGAAGACATGGGTGGGGGCCTGGTGGAGGCTGCCCCTGGTGACTGGGGGGTGGGGGTGGTGGGAGACATGGGTGGGGGCCTGGTGGAGGCTTCCCCTGCACTGCTGGGGGGTGGGGGTGGTGGGAGACATGGGTGGGGGCCTGGTGGTGGGTGCCCCTGGTGGCTGGGGGGTGGGGGTGCTGGAAGACATGGGTGGGGGCCTGGTGGAGGCTGCTCCTGCACTGCTGGGGGGTGGGGGTGGGGGTGGGGGTAGACATGGGTGGGGGCCTGGTGGAGGCTGCCCCTGGTGGCTGCGGGGTGGAGGTGGTGGGGAACATGAGCTGGACATGAGTGGGGGCCTGCTGGCAGGTGCCCCACAGTGCTGGGGGGTGGGGGTGGTGGGAGACATGGGTGGGGGCCTGGTGGAGGCTGCCCCTGGTGGCTGGGGGATAGGGGTGCTGGGAGACATGGGTGGGGGCCTGGTGGAGGCTGCCCCAGGTGACTGGGGGGTGGGGTGGTGGGAGACATGGGTGGGGGCCTGGTGGAGGCTTCCCCTGCACTGCTGGGGGGTGGGGGTGGTGGGAGACATGGGTGGGGGCCTGGTGGAGGCTGCCCCTGGTGACTGGGGGGTGGGGGTGGTGGGAGACATGGGTGGGGGCCTAGTGGAGGCTGCCCCTGCACTGCTGGAGGTTGGGGGGGTGGGAGACATGGGTGGGGGCCTGGTGGTGGGTGCCCCTGGTGGCTGGGGGGTGGGGGTGCTGGGAGACATGGGTGGGGGCCTGGTGGAGGCTGCTCCTGCACTGCTGGGGGGTGGGGGTGGTGGGAGACATGGGTGGGGGCCTGGTGGAGGCTGCCCCTGGTGGCTGGGGGGTGGGGGTGGTGGGGACCATGAGTTGGACATGGCAGGGGGCCTGCTGGCAGGTGCCCCACAGTGCTGGGGGGTGGGGGTGGTGGGAGACATGGGTGGGGGCCTGGTGAAGGTTGCCCCTGGTGGCTGGGGGGTGGGGGTGCTGGGAGACATGGGTGGGGGCCTGGTGGAGGCTGCCCCTGGTGACTGGGGGTGGGGGTGGTGGGAGACATGGGTGGGGGCCTGGTGGAGGCTGCCCCTGGTGGCTGGGGGGTGTGGGAGACATGGGTGGGGGCCTGGTGGAGGCTGCCCCTGGTGACCGGGGGGTGGGGGTGGTGGGAGACATGGGTGGGGGCCTGGTGGAGGCTGCCCCTGCACTGCTGGGGGGTGGGGGTGGTGGGAGACATGGGTGGGGGCCTGGTGGTGGGTGCCCCTGGTGGCTGGGGGGTGGGGGTGCAGGGAGACATGGGTGGGGGCCTGGTGGAGGCTGCTCCTGCACTGCTGGGGGGTGGGGGTGGTGGGAGACATGGGTGGGGGCCTGGTGGAGGCTGCCCCTGGTGGCTGGGGGGTGGAGGTGGTGGGGAACATGAGTTGGACATGGATGGGGGCCTGCTGGCAGGTGCCCCACAGTGCTGGGGGGTTGGGGTGGTGGGAGACATGGGTGGGGGCCTGGTGGAGACTGCCCCTGGTGGCTGGGGGGTGGGGGTGCTGGCAGACATGGGTGGGGGCCTGGTGGAGGCTGCCCCTGGTGACTGGGGGGTGGGGGTGGTGGGAGACATGGGTGGGGGCCTGGTGGAGGCTTCCCCTGCACTGCTGGGGGGTGGGGGTGGTGGGAGACATGGGTGGGGGCCTGGTGGTGGGTGCCCCTGGTGGCTGGGGGGTGGGGGTGCTGGAAGACATGGGTGGGGGCCTGGTGGAGGCTGCTCCTGCACTGCTGGGGGGTGGGGGTGGTGGTAGACATGGGTGGGGGCCTGGTGGAGGCTGCCCCTGGTGGCTGCGGGGTGGGGGTGGTGGGGAACATGAGTTGGACATGAGTGGGGGCCTGCTGGCAGGTGCCCCACAGTGCTGGGGGGTGGGGGTGGTGGGAGACATGGGTGGGGGCCTGGTGGAGGCTGCCCCTGGTGGCTGGTGGATGGGGGTGCTGGGAGACATGGGTGGGGGCCCGGTGGAGGCTGCCCCTGGTGACTGGGGGGTGGGGTGGTGGGAGACATGGGTGGGGGCCTGGTGGAGGCTTCCCCTGCACTGCTGGGGGGTGGGGGTGGTGGGAGACATGGGTGGGGGCCTGGTGGAGGCTGCCCCTGGTGGCTGGGGGGTGGGGGTGCTGGGAGACATGGGTGGGGGCCTGGTGGAGGCTGCCCCTGGTGACTGGGGGGTGGGGGTGGTGGGAGACATGGGTGGGGGCCTGGTGGAGACTGCCCCTGGTGGCTGGGGGGTGGGGGTGCTGGGAGACATGGGTGGGGGCCTGGTGGAGGCTGCCCCTGGTGACTGGCGGGTGGGGGTGCTGGGAGACATGGGTGGGGGCCTGGTGGAGGCTTCCCCTGCACTGCTGGGGGGTGGGGGTGGTGGGAGACATGGGTGGGGGCCTGGTGGTGGGTGCCCCTGGTGGCTGGGGGGTGGGGGTGCTGGAAGACATGGGTGGGGGCCTGGTGGAGGCTGCTCCTGCACTGCTGGGGGGTGGGGGTGGTGGGAGACATGGGTGGGGGCCTGGTGGAGGCTGCCCCTGGTGGCTGCGGGGTGGGGGTGGTGTCTTGGTGGTGGGGAACATGAGTTGGACATGAGTGGGGGCCTGCTGGCAGGTGCCCCACAGTGCTGGGCGGTGGGGGTGGTGGGAGACATGGGTGGGGGCCTGGTGGAGGCTTCCCCTGGTGGCTGGGGGACCGGGGTGCTGGGAGACATGGGTGGGGACCTGGTGGAGGCTGCCCCTGGTGACTGGGGGGTGGGGTGGTGGGAGACATGGGTGGGGGCCTGGTGGAGGCTTCCCCTGCACTGCTGGGGGGTGGGGGTGGTGGGAGACATGGGTGGGGGCCTGGTGGAGGCTGCCCCTGGTGGCTGGGGGGTGGGGGTGCTGGGAGACATGGGTGGGGGCCTGGTGGAGGCTGCCCCTGGTGACTGGGGGGTGGGGGTGTTGGGAGACATGGGTGGGGGCCTGGTGGAGGCTGCCCCTGGTGACTGGGGGGGTGGGGGTGCTGGGAGACATGGGTGGGGGCCTGGTGGAGGCTGCCCCTGGTGGCTGGGGGGTGGGGGTGCTCGGAGACATGGGTGGGGGCCTGGTGGTGGGTGCCCCTGCACTGCTGGGGGGTGGGGGTGGTGGGAGACATGGGTGGGGGCCTGGTGGAGGGTGCCCCTGGTGGCTGGGGGTGCAGGGGGACATGCGTTGGTGGGCAGTAGTGCAAGTTGACATGTGGGTTGGCTGGTGGGCATGGCCATGGTGGATGGGGTGCCTGCAGGACATGTGCTGGGTAGGCCCCTGTGGTGTGAGCCACCTGCAGGGGCCGTGGAGGGTGTAGAGGGAACACCTGGGAGGACCCACACGTGCAATTCACGTGTGCTGCTCCCCGCGCACCCCTGTAATACACGTACCCTGATGATATCGCGTGTGGAACTTCCCGCGCACCCCTGTAATACACGTACCCTGATGGAATTGCGTGTGGAACTCCCCGCGCACCCCTGGAATACACGTACCCTGCTGATGTTGCGTGGGATACTTCCCCCGCACCTCAAAATACACGTACCCTGATGAGATCGCGTGTGTGACTTCCCGCGCACCCCAGAAATACACGTACCCCGCTCAATCACGTGTGTAACTTCCCGCGCACCCCCGAAATACACGTACCCCGCTCAATCGCGTGTGTAACTTCCCGCGCACCCCCGAAATACACGTACCCCGCTCAATCGCGTGTGTAACTTCCCGCGCACCTCCGAAATACACGTACCCCGCTCAATCGCGTGTGTAACTTCCCGCGCACCCCCGAAATACACGTACCTCGCTCAATCGCGTGTGTAACTTCCCGCGCACCCCCGAAATACACGTACCCCGCTCAATCGCGTATCTAACTTCCCGCGCACCCCCGAAATACACGTACCCCGCTCAATCGCGTGTGTAACTTCCCGTGCACCCCCGAAATACACGTACCCCGCTCAATCGCGTGTGTTACTTCCCGCGCACCCCAGAAGTACGCGTACCCCGCTCAATCGCATGTGTAACTTCCCGCGCACCCCCGAAATACACGTACCCCGCTCAATCGCGTGTGTAACTTCCCGCGCACCCCCAAAATACACGTACCCCGCTCAATCGCGTATTTAACTTCCCGCGCACCCCCGAAATACACGTACCCCACTCAATCGCGTGTGTAACTTCCCGCGCACCCCCGAAATACACTTACCCCGCTCAATCACTTGTGTAACTTCCCGCGTGCCCCCGAAATACACGTACCCCGCTCGATCGCGTGTGTTGCTTCCCGCGCACCCCCGCAATACACCTGCCCCGCTCGCACAGGCCCAATTGCTGTATGTTGCCACTTTTGTGATGCGCTGGGACTCTACCGCCTGCCTTCGTGTGGCGGACGTGTTTCAGCTTGTGCATGTCTTTGGCTGTGCGTGGCTTTGCCCTATTCGATTCCATGAATACGTGTGGTTCGAGTGCGTGTGGGCGTTCTGTCTGCTTCCCTGCAGTACATCCCCAGTTACGCCCTTATTTTCGCACGTTGTTCCCCATTCCGCGCGTTACGCCCCATGTCCCGCCCACTTTCTGGTGTATGCACCGAGGTTGTGCGCTTTCACTGTGCGCATCGCGCACGCCTTTCGGGATGTTGCAGTGACTTGTGCGCCATGCACGGGTTTGGCGCACATCCCGAGGTGAACACGCGCAGGGACTTCCATGAATCGAACGCATGCGCGTGCGCCGGTTTTTTTCCGCTTGCGCCTGCTTTCGCCTGCTTGCGCCTGCTTGCGCGAAGATTTTCGGCGCACGTTTGTTCCATGAATCGGCCCCTAAGTATAGGACACTCTTTGTTACAACTGTGTTTCAGTTTAGTCAGCAATTTTTATTATCACTTTCATTTTTTACTAATTATGGAGAGGAGTTATGAAGTATGTTATAGCGTTGTTTATGATGGTTTCATGGATATGAAAAATAACATTTGTTTGACTGAATGACATAAATCAGCATGCAAACTGAGTCTGTATGTAACAATGAAAGGTGCATGAACTTGCAAGCTACTTCCACCGACTCTTACAAAAGCAATGCCATTAGAAGCATTCTTAATGGTTTCAGCTAATTTCAGTGACGAAACAATAAAATTGATCTTACTGAACACTGCTCATGGACACACACTTTAAGCAAAGGCCAAAACGAGTACATTTTCACAGAGGTTATACTGGCATTTGTCATGGTCTCTATCACATTATGTCTCACCCTGACCCTTCTTTTGCGTAGCCAACCATCTGTTGCATAGAAATGTACAGCCTGCTTTGCTGTTTATACTTTCCCTTGTTTTTACTCGTAGTCCTTCACATTCATAGGATTTTATTCACAAATCACCCTCCCCCTGCTATCACCATCCAAATGACTAAGGGGCCCCTTCTAAGCACATGGGTACTGGTTCAGATGCAATCTGAACCACACGTATGCTGGGCATAATTGTCAAATTGAGCTCTTCCAAACATTATCAGTGGGTCTAGCAATTTTATTTGGGTATTGCGGGCTAATCAATTATAGAGTCAGGGGGGAGATCAGATTGCATTCATCACTTGTAACATTCTTTTTTGGTCAGAACAAATTTTAATTGCTTGCAGCGTTTTGAATACAACATTATTTTGAGGCAAGGGAGTGTGCCCAGTATGTGTAACTGAGTGTTGCATCTGTGTGTGGCCAGAACAAAAAGGTAGGAACAGAACACCCAGAGATGGAACGTCAGAATTCCTACCAAGTTTCTATACATAAACACCAGTGAAGTGTATACATTGGGGACTGCACACTTTAAAGGGAATCCACCCAACATATCACTTCCCATGTTCTATCTGCAGACAGCTTGTAGGCTAGTAGGCCAAACATCAAAATATTAAGAAGCAAAAGTATGGGTTTGCAAGAATTTCTCAGGGAACAATGGTGTTAAGTAACAAAAAAAAACAACTTTCTACAAAATAAAAACAAGGTAACAAGATGGACCAAACAATATGGTGATTCCCTTGCTCCTTAAAGATCACTGGTCCTGATCCCAAATGTCCTGGACCTCATTAGAGTGCAAGGTTTCAGTGTCCAGAGCAAGAACTTTTTGCAAGCAGTGGAGTTGAGAATAACACATGTTAGAATGCATGTTTGGCTAAAATTAATTTAGAGTGTGTAATTGCATGCATCCTCCTTTTATGGCCTGATCAAATACTAGTTGCAGACAGAAACAAATCATATTTCTTGGTTGGCTGGAGGTGCTTATATTGTGTGTCTCTAACTGAGTGTGCCTTTTTTATTATGCCATACTAGATACTACTTGTAGAAAAAACAACGATATTTCTTTGGAGGCAGGAGAAATTATATGCAGTGGCTTTCAGTGAATGTGCCATCTTTCTACTGGACAGACCAAACACCTGGTGCAACTTGAGAAACTGCAACAGAATGCATTCAGCGTTTGTAAATATGTGTTGTCTTGTATGCAGCCAGATAAAATTATATTTGCAAAGAAGACCTCTTATACTTATTATTTACTGGAATATTTTCAAACCTGTCGCAGTAAGTGTCTGTGCTATCTTTAATGTTTGTTGGAAAAGTAGATCTTAAAATTCTTATTGGTAATAGAGTGTTCTCATTGTCTTTTTCTGTCCAGACCAAAGATATTTGCATTGAAAGATGTATATTAGATAGATTGGATGTAGTTACATTCAGTGGCTGCAAGTGACTGTGTTATTATTTTATGGCCACTCCAAATACTTGTCACAATCTCCAAAGCTGTGAATAACACATGTTACTATTCTCTTTGGGTAAGTGAGTATTGTTAGGCAGAATCACCTTCAGTACCCTTTGGGAACACTACAGGTAATTAGGACTACTAGTGTAAGCACAATTTCACCTTTGGTACAAGTCTGTACTACACAGTAAAGTGGTAGCGATGGCTGAGCTGCCAGACTTATTTCAAGAGTTTAAGTGAGCAGTAGAACAAGTTACACAAAAGACCAACTAATACAGTGATTCAAACATACACTTACTCAAGGTTTCTTGGTAAATGAATATACATTTATTTACTCAGTCACTTAGAAACCATTACACTAGCATAAGCAGCTCAATATCACACACTAATACACCAAATAAATCCAACCGGTAAGTAAATGAACAAGTTTAGCTTGTGTGAAGTGGGAGCAAAATGGCACTTCAGATACTTAATAAAGCTATAAAAAGACGAGGTTATAAGAATAGACAGCCCAAATATATTCATAGGCAGGGCAAAGGGTTTCAATTAAATACAACCAGAAATTCTTCTCATAGGCCTGGGCCGAAGTCAATGGTTCAGAGTCTTTGAATAGGATAGCACCGTTCTGGTATATAACGGTTAAGTCTTTGCCACAGAGTTTAGAAGAATTTGGCTAGGCGAAAAGCTTGTTCCTGGCAGTTTGAGCAGATCTTGCTGTTCCTGGGCTTCACTCGTGGGGACAGGAAGGAGGACGTCAGGAGGTTCCTGCACTGCCCAGGTATGAGGCCAAAAGCTGTAGCAAGACTTCGGTTTAAGGTGTGAGTGCGTTAAAGTTCACAAGCTGCTTTCCTTCCCTCTGGCTATACGGTTTTCAACAGCACCCTGATGAAACTTTGACCAGATAAGGACAGTATCCAGGTGGCTTACGAGTTGGTTGTTCCCACCAAACTCAAGATTGGCGTTTCAGGCGATTTGGACCTGTAGCAGGGCTTCACTGGTTGTCCAGGAGTTGCAGCAATCCTCTTGCTTCAGCTCATCTTCGGTTCTTTCATTCCAGTGGTCGACTCTGCTTTCCAAGTCCCAGCAACCTGCTTTTAAACAGTTTTCCCCCATTCATTCCAGCCGGGCTGTCACTCACACAGCAGGGTAGCTGTCCTTGCTGGATAGCAAGCCAGCCAATCACACCAGGGTCCATTCTGGTCCCCTAGGAGACTAAGCACAGGGAGTTTCGGGCACCTCCCTCACATCCTGTCCACCCCAGACACTCAGGTGACAGAGGAGGGCTTCAGCACTGAAGCCCGCCAAATGCAAATGAACAAAGGGACCAAATCTGGTTTGGCACGCAGAGACAAACACAAGAAGGACTTTTTACTAAAAGAAATGGTGAAAAAAGATGACCGGAGTCTGTTTTTACAGATAGGTCTTGGGTGCCATATTGAAAAACATGGCTGACCCGATTTTTAGCTACCGTTGTTAGCTGTCGGGAAAATCATGGTAGTTGATCTAAACCACTGCCACCAGCCATTTAAAGTAGGAAAAGGTAGCATTTTACTGTTACATGAGTGTGTTGACTCAGGAGAAGCTAAGCAACCCCTCCAGCACTTTAAAGGAAGATAGGGTGTGCTGGGTCAGCACATTCAAATAGACTAGTAAAGCCAATTTAACATTACATGCTCTGGGAGACAGTAGTCAGTCCCAGAGAAGGTAGTTAAACCTTGGGGAGTCTGAAGGACACCCCTGTGCCACTGCACTGAAGGTGCTGTGTGACACATAGAAAAGATGATGCCACTGGAGTTGTTTTAAAACTCCATAACCAAAGAACACAAAAGTAAAACACACCCAAAATACATGAAAGAGTGGGGAAAAAAGGCTCTCACTCTTCCCAGGTAAAAAAAAGTCAAATCCTAGAAATCCAGCAAAGATGCCGGGGGTCTCAAAAGGTAAGGGAAATTAGCACATTTTGAGAATTCTCCCCAACAAGTATGTCATCTTTTTAATGCTAGAGCAAGAGTAAATGTTTTACATTTCTGTAAAGACAGAAGGAGAGTTTATGCAATGGGTGAAAGTGATAGTGTCATATTTTAGTGGCCAGATAAAATACTATTTGCAGGGAAAACATCTTATAGCTAGGCAGGAGTAAAATGTCTTCACTGCCTGTAAGTGACATTTCCATTTTAGCACTTGGGAAAATGTCTATGACATAAACACATATGACATTTCTTGTCAGTGTGGGAAAAGAACAACACTGATTTTTTTTATTAACATGTAAGCAATTAGATTACACTCAAGGGCTGTAAATCAGCATGCCATCCTTTAGTGGTGTTTGGCCATATGAACTATCTGTGCTTGAAAGGTTGTGAATAATGCATCTTAGAATGTGTTTAAGGCAAGAGAATATACTCTGTGTCTGTAACTGATTATGGAAAATCACAACTTCTTGTCATTACAGTAAAGTGACAATTTCCACCTTCACCATGCCTCTTTCACAAACAGGTGCTTTGGGGATAGGACATGTGTGGGAGGAGGGGGTCCCAGACCCCCCGTCCATTCTGAGACAACACACACTTCCTGGGTAGGCCCTGATGTGGCTGCTTTGGGTTCAGGGCCCCGGCCCCAGAGCACCATCACGGGAATACCCCTAGGAACTGTGACCCCTGAGGACAGTCCAGATCTGAGTCCAACCAGACTCCATTTTGTGTGCGACCGACTCCATCTTGTTTTCACATAATGGCAGGCCAACCATGAAACTAGAACGCAGGCCTGCAGCTCTCCCCTCAATGCGCGCACAGCAAACAAGCTACTCCCCCCAAACCTCCTCCCTTCTGTGTTCTCTGCCGCCGTCCGGTTCTCATGGGAGACTGGCCGTGCGAATGTAACAAACTTTGCACTGTATCTCACCTCATTGACCCTGCCGCAGCCCAGCTCAAGGCCCGGCAGCAGAGAGTTGTTCATCTCTATAAACCTGCCCCCACCATGCAGACCCAGGCCATAAAGAATACCAACCCCATATCCTTTGAACATGTTCAAACAATTAAGAATGACCCTCAAGTAGGTAAAGTTTGTTTGCGCCTTAATATGAGAAAATCGAAGTGCCTTCCTTTACGCAATCAGAATGGGTTGCGTATAAACTGGTTCCTTTGCATGCAAAATAATGAAAGGATTGCAGTAGAAGAATAAGCATATCAGTGTGTTGCATAACATATATATAATCAAACCACTAACGTTAGATCCCAGTTATATAAAGCATGAAGTATATTAAAGTGTAGTGTGAAGTTTAATAGAAATAGATTGTAATAACAAAATGCGTAACAAAACATAACACTGCACGTGCCAGCACAAAGCTACCTCGTTTTTTACTTCAATGCAAATATATGCACAGCATCATGTAAAAGCAATTTAGCAATCAAATGCCATAGCCAGTATGATTTTATCATGATAACATGTGTTAAGGCCTACATGTAAAGAATCTAGTAATGGACCTCTTAATCTATTATAGAAGATAACATGTGCATACACAAGTTATCACTGTGAGTTTTATAACAATGAGAGCACCCAGCTATACAGAGATGATAACATATTCTAGACAATCATAATCGTAATGTAATAATTATGTGTGAAAAGCCTTTATGTAAAAATCATTTCAAGAGATCCCGTTCCCTCCTGCAATACAGGACCATACCTTGAAGGTGTTTCGATTCCTCCCCCAACCTTCATGATGCCAGAATGGACCAGGAGATATTTAATGTTGTTTAGACAACTTGCTTTTAACCTCCATAGCAAGACTTATGACCATTATGGTATGTGCCTTTTTGTGATCCACCCCATCAATGTATAATCTGGCTCTTAAATCTAGTGCCCTCTTTGTTGTGTACCAGATGGACATTCCAGGCCACACTGTGATCCCAAGGTCTTGGCCTCTTAAACAGTATATCTTGTATTACAATAGCACTCAGTTATGCTGCTCACTAATACATCTAACACTGAGCTAAAGAAATGCACTATAACCTATGCCCAATGGTAGTTAGCCTGCATTTGAGAAATGTCTTTTCTTTTGTGTCAAGATTCACAGGTCCTAGAATCTGCCAGACAAGATACAGTGTAATATTGGATCAATGAGAATGTGTGGCCACAAGGGCAAATGTCAAGTGTCTATTGATATGTAACACTACACAAGTTGCCAACACTGCATGCCAATCCGATGAGCCCAGCTGACCAATTGACCTGAAAAGCACTGTCACCGCACCATGTGAATTAGCACCAATCGCAGCGCACCGACCCTATGGCACCTATAGGTGCCCGTCCCTAGTGACCAATCCCAACTCTTCATGTGCCCCTTAGGCCTCCCTTCTACTGGATGACGCAAAAACTGTATAAAATGACTTGTAACATGTTTTTCGGCAAAGCGCTCTCAGCATGAGCAGAGTATATTCTGCTTGCCCTATTTTAGATAAACGATTTTTGATATCACAAGCGCTTGGTCTTGGTCTCATTCCCTCTGGGGATGTGTCCTGTTTGACTCTTATTGGGAGAATTAAGTACATTTTTGGGGACTTCTCACTTTCATTGGTGATCCCGATGCGATTGTGTTCTTTTTGTTCCTTTTGGCACGAGACGTCCCCCCGTCACGACCCAGAGCGCGCTCATTCTAGAGCTACCCGGCAACAGCAACCGGTACACCTAGTGCACTCAATGGGGCAATAGGGTACGGGTTCCCCATTACAAAACCCACCGTACCACTCGCCGGAGCCGGGTGTGGTGTTTGAGTGAGGGGCGGCACCCTGACCGATCGGGTCCGGAGGGTGTCGGATCAAGACGGACACATGAGTATCAAGTGCGGGTGATATCAAAAGGAGGGTGGGAGTCAGATTAGGAGGTCTTGGTAGTAGAGAATCAGCAGGGGTGCACAAGAAGGAAGGACATTAGAGAAAGAAGGGAAGTCTTGGGCCTGTTCTATATTCCACTCTGTTCTTTTTCTATCGCATATGGCCATTAGGACAGTGACGGAAAATAAGGTGAAAAGAGGCTAAAGGGATACTATCTCCCTTGGGAAGTGCTATCTCGACTAGTACAGGATATATGGATATTTTTATGGTAGATTCGGGTGCGGAAAAATAATGCCTCAAGTAAAGCAGGTTCCCGCTCTCTATCAAACTTTGGAAACACAGGATTCTCGGGGCAGTGGTCGAGGTTCCATACACGGAAAATTAGAAATAACAGTGGGGGGGGGGGACTGTACATGCACCCCTGTTGTATTATGAAGAATCACCCATTAATTTGCTGGGAAGGGACCTTCGCAGCAAGCTTAACAAGACCATATATTTACTGAACGAGGAATAGTGTGCTCTACGCCAGGAATATGTGCAATACGTGCCATGCTAGTGATACACACTCAAGCAAATTTCTCACAAACACGTGGCATACCCGTAGAATCAAACATGTTCATACAAGGGCTGAAGATACTAGCGAGAATAGTGCCAGAATTGAGAAGAAAAGAATGGAGAATCCCCTGAGAGTTTATTTTTTGCCCAATCACAGACCCAGAGATAGTGCTGGGATCAATAGCATCTCTAGACATACATGCAGTACAGGTGTCATCGGAAAGAATAGCATTGATTGCAATGGACATGCAGGGGTGCCAGTGGAGAACAGTGCTGTGCATTGACGCCAATATGGCTCTGCATAATTTAACAGAGGAGGAACTCTTTAGTGACTCAGATGATGATGGGGAAATAGTGATGGAAATTGCAATCCCCTTTGATGTAATGATTCAAAAAAGAGAAGTACCACTACCCCTTGTAGCGGCCGTCAAAGCCCCACAAGCATATTTCGAGGAAGACATGTCCCAAGTGTTGCAGCAGTTGTGGACCACAGGCCCACACGATGTAGGGCTACTACATGAAGTAAGACCTGTAAAGATAAAACTCAAACACAGGGCTATTTTACCCTGGGTAAAGCAATACCCCTATCTAGGGAGGCAGAAGAGGGAATAAAGGACACAATATATGCACTAATGATACAGGGAATAATAGTGCCATCCAATTCGCCCTGCAACACTTGCATTTACCCGATCAAGAAAGCGAAGGGAGGGCCGTGGAGGATGATCCAGGACCTACGCCCCCTTCATGACGTAGTACAGAAAGAGTTTCCCCTCGTCCCGAATCCTGCTTCAATATTGTGCAGTATCCCAACAAAGGCTACATATTTCACTATCGTGGATTTGAAAAATGCCTTCTTTTCAATCCCGCTTGACCCAGATTTGTGGTACCTAACAGTGTTCACGGTGGGAGGGATAAGGCACGAAAACTGCAGATTGCCCCAAGGGTACTGCGAGAGTCCCAGTATTTTTAACCGTATTTTTGACAGAATTATGCATGAAGATCTTGGAAACATACACACGACCAGTCCAATAATTCAATACGTAGACAATTTGTTGCTCTGCAGCAGAGATGAGAAAGAGTGCAGGGAAGATTCCATCATCATGTTGACATTATTGGCACAGAAAGGGTACAAGGTAGACAGAGAGAAAATGCAATATTGCTTGACAGTGGTGTTTTACTTAGGTCAGCTCTTATCCAAAGATGGCAAAAGAATAATATCAGAAAGAGCGGCAGCAATAAAAGCGATAAAGGAACCCAACACAGTTAAAGAGATGCAGACGTTCCCTGGCATGTGTAATTACTGCCGTGCCTGGATACTAGACTATGCAGCATATACAAGACCCCTATGACAAGCACTCAAGGAAGCTCAGCGAGAAAACACGCAGTTACAGTGGACACCAGAAATGCACACAGCCTTTGACACACTCAAAGAATTGATGTCCACAGCTCCAGTTTTAGCAACCCCCAAGTATGATCATGAATTATACCTGTTCTCACACTGCAATGGCACATAAATGACAGCTGTGCTAACACAGAAAACATCTCTAGGCCACAAGCCCCTGGCATTCTACAGTGGAACACTGGATACAGTAATACAAGGACATTTTGCATGCAAGCAGGCTCACACAGCCGCCGCGTTTGCAATCTACAATCGTGATTGGGTGCTCTGTCACACTGTATGTAGAACATTCTCTTTTCTCTATGCTAGAGAGATCAAAAAGTACACTTACCACTCAAAGAGCAACAGCGTATGAGATAATCATATCTAGCGCAGACATTCACATTGTGCGGTGTAAGAGTGTAAACCCTGTCACATTCCTGACAGAAGCATGTACGGTAGAGGACATGCAGCAACATGACTGTGCCACCTACAGAGGTGACGATAGTAACACGCCTACAGAACATGAAAATGCCCTAACAGAAGGAGAAATTTATTTTGTGAATGGGTCAGCTTCCATAGATTGTGAAACAGGAGAAAAACACGTAGGAGCAGTAGTAGTTCGGGTGGAGGATGGGGAATTTGAAGTAATTGTCCAAAAAAGGTTACCATCTAATTTCTCAGCTCAGGCAGCAGAACTCGGAGCGTTAATAAAGGAATTGCACACAGCCAAACATTGCGCAGTGATGATATATACTGACTCTGCCTATATGGCAACAACAGTACATGGAGGGTTAGCAAGATGGGGAAGGAGAGGGTTCAAAAGAGCAGATGGGTCCCCGGTACCAACATGCTGCACTGCTAGGTACGCTAATTGTCACATTAACAGAACCCACTGTTGTGGCTGTCATTAAGTGACAGGCCCATACACAAGGTGACAATGTCATCTGATTGGGAAATGCGGCGGCAGAGGCCACCGCCAACGAAGCATCCTACTTACCAAAGGAAGTGACAGGTGAGTACATACTGCAAAAGGTAGTTGAGGAAGAGCACCCAGAAGGCTTCAACTCATTGCCAATTTCCCAAATTATTGAACTTCAGAAAGATGCACCAAGTGAAGAAAAGGGAATGTGGGTAAAAAGAGGGTGTAGCCAGTCATCCACTGACCTTTTATGGAGACCAAATAATACTGGCAAGGTAGTAATGCCTGTAAACTTTCTGAAGATAGCATTCCAACAACTGCACTTCCCTGCCCACAATGCAAAACAACACATTATCGCAGACATACAAGAGGACTGGTTCACCCCGGGGTTGCAGGAGCAAAGTACAAAGCTAATAATAGAATGTGTCACATGCCAAACATACGAACATTGAGAGGAACGTTGCCAAAGCCTGAAGGGCCTTTCAGAGAGCTGCATATAGATTATGCAGACATGGGAGAGCGGTGCAATGGGTCCCGATATTTGATTGTTGTGGTGTGCCCCAGTGGGTGGAAGCATGCCCCTGCGCCATCCGGACGTAAGGTGTGCTGCCAAATTCTTCGTCAGGGAAGTGTTCCCCCGCTGGGGTATTTGTGATGTTATACATTCCAACAATGGGACGCACTTTGTAAATGACATGTTCAAGCACATAACAGCAATGCTGGGAATAACTCACAAGCTCCGCACAATTTATCATCCGCAATTGAATGGGATTGTTGAAAAAATAAATGGATTCCTTAAAAGCAGATTGTCAAAATTGTGCCATACTCTAAAAAAGAACTGGGTATATTGTTTACCCTTGGCCCTTTTTGAGATGAGGAACCAACCCAACAAGGACCAACACCTGTCGTCCCATGAGATTGTGACAGGTAGGAGGATGCACACAGCCACTCACCCTTGTGCAGACAATCAGATGCACACCAGAGTGCCATAGTACTAGGAGAAGAGTTCCATGAGTATCTCATAAATCTTACAAGAGCAGCACGTCCCATAGAAAAGCAAATAGCACCCCCATTCACACAAGAAATAGCCACAGACACGACCACCCCAGCCACAAATAGCCCAGACTGCCAGTTGATGACAGGTGATATGGTGTACATGAGAAGCTTTGTGCGTAGGTGGAATGGACCTAGGTTCCACGGCCCCTATAAGGTAATATACTGCACGCCCACAGCAGTCAAGGTACAGGGCCTGAAGTATTGGGTGCACTTAACAGATGTCAGCAAGGCTCAAGGGAACACGGACTACAAAGACTATGAAAATGGCAGAGATGAACACAGTGCACAAACATAATGAATGAGGAAGCAAAAATACAGAAACTGGCTGCAAGGATAGAAAGGAATAAGTGTATAATGGGAGAGATTGTTAGAAAAGATGCATGACCTGAGTGGGTACAAACGTCAAGTACAGTATAGAAAATGAAGAAGCACTGCTAAAAATGTAAATAATTGTATAATGAAAATGATGGATGTCCTCTATACTCTCTCTCTCTCTCTCTCTCTCTCACTCCCTCTCTTTCTTTCTTTCTCACTCCCTTTCTCCCTGTTGGTTTTAGGTTGCTAGCAAATCGCCTCTCTCAATTTCTCTTCCCGATGCTCGAAGTATGAGGAGGAAGAAAGGAGGGACGCAAAATGAACACCTCTATTAAGGTACAAAAGTAAGCACAAAGAGCGGAAGTGTTAAAAATTAAAATTAAAATGTCTAAATAAGTAAAATATAATGTGTATGTTTAAAAAATACCTTACATCTCATTTAATAGGAGCTAAGATGGGCATGGAAGAGGCCCCAACGGCAAGCGACAATAGCGTTCATAGAAATTGAAGAAGAACGAGTACCTATCCTAGTTATTCGTATGAATGTGTGTTGTTTGTATGCGTAGTAATATTCTTTTAAACATTGTTTGGCCTGGTACTGTACTGGGCCATTCCTTTTATGTCAACTGACATGAGCCAGGGGGTGGTGGAATAAAACCGATTAAGAAAGGTACCTGTTAGGAAAGATTTCATGATTGTAGGTAATTTTCCTTCCATGTGGCAACCCCCAAACTTTTTGCTGTTGTTTTACACCCTGATCTAGACTTTGCCGGAGAAGCGCAGCCTTTCACCGCAATCCTCTGGGCTTTCGCTCCGTTCTTACGGGGAAATTGACATGCCCTTAAGACAGTCAGTACCGGGAGACTTTGTTTCCCTTAGTCCTACAGCTTTTGAGCAACATGAAACAAGAGTGCACCGTAACTGACATTACCGTGCTCTTGGGTCTCTAGTCATTCCAATGGCCCTAGAAACTCTTGCTGGAATTATCATGAAATGTGCAAGTGTGTCACGGACGGGACTGGTGGCAGCTATCGTTTCTTTGTGTTTTGAACCCCTTTTTGCCATGCTAATCACGCTTACTGCGTTTGGCCCAAATGGGTGGCTTGGCCTCCAAACTGGCCATGCCAGGAGGTTCTTTGTCCTGTCTGCTGACCGTCTTGCCCCTTCACCTTCCCCCAGGTCGAGCCGACCCGGGGCAGTCCTTATTTGGTCATGCACTTTCCCGCGAAACACCACGCTTTCACGGGCTTCTGTATGCCTTGTGTGTGCCTCAAGAATGTGGGCTGGGATGTCTGTTCCCAATACACATCCTGGGTGCCAGATCGTCTAGAGTGTCTTGAATGCCTGGGACCACCATGGTCCATGATAGGTCCACGTATGGTGTGAGAGTTTTGTGAGCAGATCTCCCATTGGGTCCTCTCCGTTTTGGCGCGAAGGCAACTCTGGATAAGAGGAGGCTGGAAACACCACTACCATGTCGATCTCCTGAGTTTTCACAAAAAAAACAATAAGGATCCAAGTATCCTGCAACTAAGAAGCTGAGTCGAGGAATCGCTGGTGACCCGCTGAAGGTTTGGCACCCTGCACTGCTGTCGTCCTGTGAGACCCCTCTGCCTCTGATCGAACGAGAAGGCCTGTACTGGCACTTCGACCCTTTAGAATAGTGGAAACAACTATTCTCAGCATCTTCACCAAATCCTGTACGTAAGCCTTCGGAAGCATCCCTAGGCCATCCAGTGGACTGACCAGCCTACACAGGAACCTTGCTCTGTCACCGCCGTCTGGCTTACTGCTAATCCCGTGTCCTCGGCACTCTCACACGATGCGTACACTTGGCATTCCCAGGTCTGAAGTGAGACGTGTGCTTTGGGACCGGAATACATGCGGTTGCCGAGTTGCCCTGCTGTGGTAACAAACTTGTGCGTGTTCGCTGCATTTGGGACACCCTCGACCCTGTCTCCTGCTGGTGCGGAATCTACACGGCATCGGGGCATCCTGCTGATCGCATCTGAACCTGCCAGTACCAAAATGGAACCGGAGAAGCCTGGGTCTGCATCGGGGACCGGTGAGTAGTCAATACCCTAACCGGTCGCCCTCCCGCAGGAGCCTGTGGCTCTCCACCGCTGTCGTAAACAGCAACCCTTTTCCGCACTCGTGCCCTGCTTCTGCCCACAAGTGGAGGCCACACCTGAGTAGCGGGGAACTGTTCATCATCGTTTTGTTCACCTCTCTGAACTGCCTGATCTCCCTGAAGAGACTCTCCTTTGCCCATTGGCACCCGTGTGTGCAGGTACTTTTGAGCACAAGGATCCACTCTTCGTAGGGCTCGGACTTCCTTCTAGTTAGGTGGCCTCTGATGTTGAACTGGGTCTAACAATTACTTGCACTGTCTGTTTTCCTCCCCATCTAGGTGGTCTGCATATTTTGTGCTTCTAACTCTTTAGACCCCTTGGTCTTGTATATGTATTGTATTGCTTGTGATGTGTTGGTTTATTGGAGTTTTACCGTGATTCTTTACCATGGTCGATGTTACAAAGGCCTTGTAATAAATGAGTCTATAATTTTTAATATAACACCTGTCTGGAGTAATTTGTAAGTGCCCTTGCTTTGTGTGCTCATTGCGGGCTTTCAGTCACCCTCACCCATCTTGAGACCTAGTCTTGACCGCCGCCATCACTACCCTGATGTGTCTGGCTTGTCCAGTGGTTACCCTGTTCCAAGAAACTAGGCTGGCCTTCTGAACCTCTGCACCCCCAAGACAGAGTTCAGAAATCCATCTTAACAGTACCCAATTAATATGGGGTGGATTCAAGTTAATATGGGCCCATGGAAGGCACAGGAATGAATTGCATGATAATAATGACCCTAATGGTATGATTACGCAGAGCACTCAAGTCCCCCACCACATCAATTAATCTGAGTTTAGTGGTTATTACATGAATGACAGAACACCCTCAGAACTCACGTGGGTGCAGGATGACCCATACCCAACCACAATGCCAGTTGCAGAGATCTCATCACTTGATAGTGTAAACTGCAGAGAGGAGACTCACAAGAACAAACACATGGCCAACAGCTATCTGAGACTATACATAGAATGAGAGGAAAGAGGGAATGGCGAGGAACTCCAAGATAATAAGGTGGGTGGCAACAGAAGGAAAAAAAGGGGGACACAACAAGAGAAATGGGAGGAGCATTATAAATTTGGCCTTGACACAGTGGATGATCCTCAGCACCCACACCAAACAAACAAATGGTACGCTGACATGAGCAATACGGCAAAACAGACAACAAATGAAAGTTGTTATGTTTGTTCACTTATACCCCATGCCTCAGGCACCCCTAAGGTATTGCTGCCACAAGAAATTCCATTTGCAGAGGCACAGTGTCTCCTACATCTCACGCTATGTAGAATCAAAAATACTTTTCAAGCACACACTGTCTCATTCAAACTATTGCAGAATGAGCGGACATGTTACTCTAGGCCGCAAGGAGTGATTTGTGATAAAGAGCCGTTTTGGGTGATAAAAGGAACATTACATTCAGATAATAAGTGGCAGAACGAAGAGATCTTATGTAAAGCAGAAGCATTGCGAGGACTGTCTGAATAAAAACTATCATGGGTACAGTGAACATGCTCTCCCATATGGACAAAACACATAATGAAACTCATTTGGGTTACTGCCATTGAAAAACCCTTAAAATTGCAAAAAGACATTCCATACGAACTGTGCTTTCATGGGGAAGGGTAAAGAACATGGGAGAAAACAAAAACTGCAGCAAAACTCTCATAATACCCGACATGAAGAAAGGAACAGCTTCAATGATGGATACATACTGGGTTTGCGGCAACCTGACGTACTTGCACCTCCCGCAATCATGGAGGGGTACTTGTTCACTGGCAACGCGGCATTCTGCTCTGATGGTGATCCAGAGAAAGCCATATCCAAGGAGAAAAGCCACAAGTGGCAGTGCCAAGTGAACTATCCCCAACACCGCCTGAAGAATTTCCCCTCTATGTCACAGCCGAGGAAAGCCAACAGAGCACAGTGCGGAGATAGAAAAGGTCATCTAACTATATCTCCGCCAAATCCTCAGAACTGTTGCTGCAAATTCCTGATCAATTCCGGTTGTTCAGCTCCATCGAGACATTCTTTGCAACTTTTGTTCCCAGCATCCCGGCAAGAGTGAATGCAAAATGGCTTCAGATCACCAGATGGGAGCTCATCTAGTTGGCCAATGACACAGAAGGAGGATTCAACGTCAGCAAGTGGAACTCAGAGCTTTACGACTAATGACCATGCAGAACAGGTATGTGCTAGACCTGTTAACAGTAATGGATGGAGGTGTTTGTCGAAAAATCGGAGGGCAAGTTGCACTTTTGTACCTTCTGCAGACGCAGACAACGGCTCCCTTTCCCATGTCATAGAGGCTGTGCATGACCTTGGAGAATGCATGAAAGACGAAGGAAGAGCACAGCCCAGCACCTGGTTCGACAATCTTTTTTCCTGGGTACCATTGTGGTTCGGAATGACAGTGAAACTCCTCATACCACTCATCGTATTTTCGCTCCTCATTTTTTGTGTGTGCCAATTACGTCTCAGGTGTTGTGCCAATGCGGTACCTAATGGTGTGTTAATGATGGTAACAATGGGCCGTGCAAATACAGTGGCGCAAATTAAACACGAGGCAGAAGTACAAACAGGGGAGAGTTCAGAGACAAAATATAGAATGACCGCAGTATACAATACAGGTCATATAGTAGATAACTTATATCACAAAACCATAAAGGAGCCAAGAGAATTACAATGGTACAAAGAAGTATGGGTGGACACGGAGGGCGATGGAGGGTGCATTTACATGACCTGCACCCCTGATGAATATGCTAGAAGGGGGTGAAAGCATTAGAGCAGTGTGTAGAGCATGGATGCCAATAAAGGGAACACCTGTATGGGATGAGGCAGTGGCTGAAGAAGAGGAGCGCAAGGGGTTGGGGTAACTAAAATATTTGTTACTTAAGTAACAAAAGGGGAGAATGTGTGAGAGGAGGGGGTCCCAGACCCCCTGCCCATTCTGAGACAACGCACACATCCTGGGTAGGCCCTGATGCAGCTGCTTTGGGTTCAGGGTCCCGGCCCCGGAGCACCCACATCTAAAAAAACCCTAGGAACTGTGACCCCTGAGGTCAGTCCAGACTCCATTTTGTTTGCCATCGTCTCCATCTTGTTTTCACATAATGGCAGGCCAACCATGAAATTAGAACGCAGGCCTGCAGCTCTCCTCTCCAGGTGCACACAGCGAACAAGCTACTCCCCCAACCTCCTCCCTTCTGTCTTCTCTGCAGCCATCCGGTTTTCATGGGAGACCTGCCGCGCAAATGCAACAAACTTCACACTGTATCTTCGGTCTTCCATCTTACCTCATTGACTCTGCCGCGGCCCAGCTCAAGGCACAACAGCAGAGAGTCGTTCATCTCTATGAACCTGCCCCCACCATGCAGACCGAGGCCATAAAGAATACCACCCCCATATCCTTTGAACATGTTCAAACAATTAAGAATGACCCTTGAGTAGGTAAAGTTTGTTCGCGCCTCAATATGAGAAAATCGAAGTGCCTTCCTTTACGCAATCAGAATGGGTTGCGTATACACTGGTTCCATTGCATGTGAAATAATAAAAGGATTGCAGTAGAAGAATAAGCATATCAGTGTGTTTTATAACATATGTATAATCAAAGCACTAATGTTAGATAACAGTTAAATAAGCATGAAGTATATTAAAGTGTAGCATGAAGTTTAATAGGAATAAATTGTAATAACAAAATGCGTAACAAAACATAACACTGCACGTGCCAGCATAAAGCTACCTCGTTTTTTAGTTCAATGTACATATATGCACAGCATCGTGTAAAAGCAATTTAGCAATAAAATGCCATAGCCAGTATGATTTTATCGTGATAATATGTGTTAAGGCCTGCATGTAAAGAATCTAGTAATGGACTGCTTAATCTAGTATGGAAAATAACATGTGCATACACAAGTTATCACTGTGCGTTTTATAACAATGAGAGCACCCAGCTATACAGAGCTGATAACGTATTCTAGACAATCATAATCGTAATGTAATAATTATGTGTGAAAAGCCTTTATGTAAAAATCGTTTCAAGAGATCTCGTCCCCTCCTGCAATGCAGGACTGTACCTTGAAGGTGTTTCGATTCCTCTCCCACCCTTCATGATGCCAGAATGGACCAGGAGTTTAGGCAACTTGCCTTTAACCTCCATAGTAAGACTTATGACCATTACGGTATGTGCCTTTTTGTGATCCACCCCGTCAATGTATAATCTGGCTCTTAAATCTAGTGTCCTGTTTGTTGTGTACCAGATGGACATTCCAGGCCACACCGTGATCCCAAGGTCTTGGCCCCTTAAAAAGTATATCTTGTATTACAACAACACAGTTAAGCTGCTCACTAATAGATCTAACACTGAGCTAAAGAAATGCACTATCACCTATGCCCTATGCCCACCACCTGGACTAACAATGCAGCATAGCAGTTCCACAAAGGCAGGAGTGCTACTTGCCACCCACCTTTCTCTTGAGTGGATTTTACATGGGACACAGGAGTTGTGGTAGGGGAGAAAAGAACAAGTTGTTGGAGATACGTAAAGGATGGACAATAAGCACTAAGATCTTACTTGGGTTTTCTGTGCACCCAGCCCTGAATATGGAGTTTAGCGTATTCAGAGAGGTAAGCAGAAGATTAGATTTAATATGGTGTGAGTTTCCAATAAGCAAACAACTGGGCAAACAAACAAATGTTTCACTAAACACCTATAAAGTCTGCTAACATACTAAAAAACATGTAAGCGACAAATCGTCCTTAATTGTAGTATGTGGAATATCCCCATCCGGCTTGGATGCTCAGTCATCTGCGACCATTGTGAGAATGGGGTTCTATTGCCCTTGCTCTCCTTTGATGCTTGGCCGTGTCCTTCCTCCTACCTATATGAGCTTGGCAAAGTGCTTTCTGATGCAAACTAGAGGAGAAGACCCTTCCACGTGACCACGCACTTAGGTCATCACCAGCAATGCGGAGGTCTAGGCCGCAGAGCCCTAAGGGGCTCCGTTACTGGGGATAACTCACAGTGTCCCCAGCCACAAGAGCAAAAGGTACATTCTGGGCCAATGGGTAGGGTCTCCTGCTCTCCACTGGGATGCCAGACCCTATCACATACTCCTCAATATATTTGATGTTAGATTTTTATTCGCCGCAGGTAATATTGACAAACACACATTCCGAGTTTGGCAGTGCAGGGAAAAAGGTGGAGGTAATTCTGTTACCTTATTTTTTTCTGCCAGTGGCATTACCGGGTGGTAATAATACTGATTTTTGGAGGTAATATGGAGGTTCATGATGGAGGTACATCCTCCACTTTACCTCCAAAAGTCTGCTGTATTACCTCCCAGTAATTCCACCAGAGGTAATTCAGCCAAAGAATCCCCAAACAGCCACAAGTGGCTACTGGAGTTGACAAGTATCCAGGGACACGGGTTTGTGGAGGCTATGCGTGATGCAGAAAGAGAATTCAAATGCAGTCCAATAAACAAAGTCCAAGGTCAGATGGTTCCGGGAGCACAAGGAAAGAGCGACGTGACAAAACGTTACCAGACGTCTGTAAGAACGTTTCCAAGGGTCGTAGCAGTTCGTATAATCCGAATAGAAAGTAGAGTTTAGTTGAGCAGATTTCCGAGAAACAATCCAAGAGCAGAATCTGAGGTCAAAATCCAGTCAAAGAAAAAATCGAGAACGCTATGAGCTTAGCAACAAAAACAGCTCAGAAGCGCCGAGCAGAGCAACCAGCGTTCTCTTTATACTATTGCCATAGCCACCCGGTCATTTGACGGCATCCGTGTCACGTGAGCAGGTTGCCGCGCTGAGCGAGCGTTCCCCATTCTCCATAACAACTGCCATCTAAAGCGTGGCTGAAGCAGCCACTGAAACAACAGCTTTGATGATGTAGTGTAAAGTGTAGCCTCTACTAGTGTGCGCTTTGATGCAACATGGAAAGTGAGTACCATCTCGCAGATTTCTAGATTGGCCATGACCAATGTGAGTGTTTTGTGTGGGTGGCAGGGACTAGTGTAATGAATGTGGTGGAGACCTGGTAAAACGGATGCTGAAATGTTGACAGCCGTTAATCTTCCATTACCTCCATCACCAGGTGAGCTTGAACTTAACATACCACTGATGGTGGGGCGGAATCCTGCTTTATATACTGCTAAGGATGTATTAGACCTCTCGGTCTGTTCAGTAATCAGACCTAATATTAATAAAATACACACTCAGAAGACTACATCTTTCTTCTCCACCATAGGCGATCCTGTATCTAAAGTTACCAGGAAAGGATGCAGCCTAGAGCATAAGGACTTGTCTGATCTGGGCTGGTTGCAGGTTCCACAACAAGCTATCCCCAATCATGGTGTGAGCTACTTGATGTCTATAACATCACCCTCCACTGTCATTACTGCTATGAACAATCATGACGTTAGCATTGCGGACACCCCTCTGGCGCTTGAACAGAGAAGCGTATCCGAGTTACATATGTCAATATCCTTCATTGATTCCATGCCATCATTTCTACCACCAAGAAGATTATCAGCCATCCTGAGGGAAGTTGATCAAGTTAAGGGTGACACTTCTGACCAGATTTTAGTGGAGATCAACCATGTGCTATGTATCTTGGTATCTTTGAATGAGGGCCTTAAGGTGGAAACCAAGACAAACTCTGTTTGAAACACTATTATTTAAGTTTGATAAACAACAAGCTGCATGCATCGGCAAAAGAGTTCTTGTTTAATCAAAACCTTTTGAAGCCTGAGACCAAAATGAATAAACAGCTTTTGGAAGAGATCAAACATCTGGGAAAGCTTGTCAATCTGGGAGGTGTACGAATGGAAATGCATATGGTATGGAAGAGGTGGTTAAAATGGCTTCCCCGAATCAGTTGCAACACCATAATGACTGACTCTGGTGGGAACCTAGTGAATGTCATAGCTCATACATGTGAGGAAGTGTTAACTCGGCCAAAGGTCCACATATGTGACATCCACATTGTCTGTCTTCCTCTGAATGGATCCACCTTACCACCACAAGGTATTTGTGTGGATGATATCTACGCTAGGCACGAGAACTTTTTTACTACTTGGTCTGGTACTTTAGATGGCATTGTGGTTCAGAATACAGTTGACCCAAGGGGGAGCCCTGTAATCTGGGAAGACCCCAGGGGCATATAAGACTGAGGAACAGAGGGAGTCTGGTCTTCCCATGTACAATATTGACTACACACTTATGATTCCAGTGTGAGTTGTTTCAAATGATGACTGGCTGTAAATATACTAGCTTAGAGAATGAATGAACCCTGTCTCAGCCCTGAGAGTTCAAATCAATTGACAATGCGGTGCCACATTAGTTAAGTAGCACTCACTTTTGACATACAAAGGGACCATTTCAAATGTGTTGAGACAGAAAAGCGGTTGACTTAGTGACCGCTATTTATTTGCTATATTTTCAGATAACTTGTGACACACCAAATGTTTAAATAAAATCGAAAAATATAATATAAATATAGAAATACACAAAATCCGTTATTTAAGTGCACACTCGGACAATCAACAAACATATAAATATACATATAGTACAGAGCAGCTTCTGTGTTACAAATACATGGTGTACAAAACAATGAAAAACCAGGTAGTATCTCACATGAACTTGTAACAAATTAAGCAACCCACAAAATAGGAGCCTAATGCAGTAAGATCAAGAATGTGTGCGCCTGTCATGAATTGTATTATTGACTCTCAACCAGTTTAAAGAAATTATTTTGGATATAGGAGTGACCAGTATATGGTCACAGTGGGTGAGTAAAGACCAATCCAAGGTCATTAGTCATGGCTATTGAATGTGACGCATAGAGAATAAAGATCCATCTCTCGTCTCTTGCTGTAGTAGGATCAACCCACTCTGGCTCTTGTCTTGCAATACGTGTGGACATGTCCACCTGTTCAGTAACCCCATGGTTGGTGAGAAATAGAATTCTCAAACGATAGTCTGTTTGCAGGAAACCTGGTTGAGGTCGTCTCCCTCTTTCGATGTGTTTACAGTGTGTTTCCAGGCAGCAAAATGGGGACAGCTGGCCAAACTTATGGTGGTTTAATCACACTTGTGAATCCACTAAAGAAGTAGTAGAATTAGGTGGTATTGATGTCTGTTGTGGGGTGCAAGGAGCACATGTCATGTTTTCTGCAAGAGATCAGGTTCACATCCTAATCATCAATGTATATTGGCATATAGGCATTGGTGATTTGGACGATGTTCTTGATCAAATTACTCTCTGGATAAATGACTGGAGTGAGATAGATGTGGGTGGCCATGTTATTGTAGTAGGAGATTTAAACTTTGATTGCATCAATTCTGACCATTGTGATGAGGGTGATCAGCCTGGTGAACATCACAATACCAACACACTGAATGGTAAAAAATGGGCAAGGAATTGGGAGATCTAGGTATGTGCCTATTGAATGGCACAGTCTTTGATGGTATTCCCAATCGACTTACTTGGTCCAATGGTGTAAAGTCCTCTACCATCGAATATATTTTTGTGGGTCGATGGTTGTTTGAGCAATGTGTGTTTATTGAAGGAAGTTCCTACTAATCTCAATGATCACTCTATGAAATAGCCAACAGGCTGTGTTTTGCTGGTTGCTCTATTGTAATAAAAAATCTGAATGAAATTGTATATACCCATACAATTGGTAGAGATGAGGGACAGCTTCGGCTTCATCTACCCCTGTTAGATAGGCATTGCACCATTCACCATCAAGGGCCAGGCACTCCCGTTAGGGTCATGGTATTCTTCCTCCAGGGATAGATAGCACATTGTTTTCCCACTTGTTGTTTGTTCAATATTTGAACAACGATTGTACCCTTACTTGTTATTTTTAAACCACAGTGATTTATGGTGGACAAGTAAAAATAATCACTAAGCCTGTCCACTAGAGTATTTTTGAAAAGAGAATAAGTTTCTTGATTCTAGAAATCCTCAGGATGTGTCAACCGGTAAGAGCATGTCACCACCCACTAATTGTACATGGTGTTTCTAAAAAATATTTCTAAGTGCAAAAAGAACAGAGAGTCAACAGAAGATTTGTAAAAAAAAGTCAATCATATATTTTCAACACTTAATATATCAATAAAGGAAAAACGTAAGAATTTCACATGGTACATATGATTAGGTACTTTTAAAGTAATCAACAGAGTTACAAAGGAAATGTTATAGAAAATGCATATAACAAAATAAAAAGACAATGCTTTTTAGTTAAATCACTAGCAGAGTAGTATTCATAGGAAGGGATTCGAATGCATGTGCAAAGTTCAATGGATCCATTGCATCATTGATTTCAAACTGGATACTTTACTTATCCTTGATGTAGCAGAGTTATTCAATAAGAAAGCAATGAATGCTACAGGGTCATTAGATACAAGATATCTGATCTCTGCCGACATGGTGAGATGTTGCTTAGACACAAGAATCAAAAAACAGGGGTGCAGATGTTCAGATATTCCCTGTGTTCTTCACGTTTCAGCGGTGATATACAGTGGTAAGTCCGCCTTCATCAGGGCTCCTAATCGGGGACCCTGAGGGGGTACATGGATACCTAGTAAGTTGGCTTTGTGCTGCGGGTGCCCACAAGGCTAGGGCACTTATTTAAAATGATTTGATTCTCATAGCTAACCGGTCAGGATACTCTCCTGCCGGTGCTTGTGATCCCAAGCGCTCGGGTTCAACCAGCGCAGGAGGTATGCCAGATGTCAGGACCAACCTTGTAGTTACCAGGGAGTCTGTGGAGCTTCACAGTCAAGTTCACAGAACGAGTTTTCTACAGAAGTGTTCCAAAAAGAAGAATGGGGCCACATGAAATGGGTGCCAGGGTCTCACATGGGGTTGTCCAAACAACATTATACACAATGCAGAGCCTGGGGGGTACCCCTTTACATTTGGTTAAGGGGAACAGATCGCAAGGTAGCTGTTACCTGTGGGGTTCAGGACGCAAGGTCATCAGGCCGTCTACAGCAAATGTTAGCAAAGGCCGGTGTTGGTTGCAGTCCTTCAATCAGACTCCTAAGGGAGCAAACACAAGGCAACAGAACCTCGTTTGAGTGGAAATGGTAATGCTTTCCCATGATCAAGGCGATTGAGTAGGCTATAATGTTTATTGGAAATTGGGTTAATTACAAAATATTTTAGTTTTAATTGTTTTGAGGATTGCGCTTAATGCTTTAAATGTAAAAGCCAATCATGATGTTGGCGGAAAAGAAAGCAAACACCAAGCTGCCGTTATGCCAACAGGACCGGACTACATTGAAACTTACACATGAATAAAAGAGGTAGCCTAGGCGTTTGTGATTTGTAGCGAGTATAGGCCAGGCCTTACCTCATATTCTAAGTTTAAAACATGACATTGAAATGTGCGTTTGGTGCACCGCACACTGGGCAGTTAAAGGGAAAGAGACAGAGGGACCCAGCCTGTGTGTTCACATTGACTGGCCCAGGAGGCCCAGTTGTCAAGTGTGCTTGCGGGGCAACGAGAACCGCAGGCTTACCTGACTTGGACATTCAGGCAGAGGGGCAGCTGCATCAGTCAGCCGGGTATGCACAGGGCCTTAAAGTAATCGCGTTGTCTCGCCTCTGGAGTGGAGACAGACAGTGTGCACGCACGGTGTTCGTAGAGCATTAGGCTCATTGCTATGGACATGGCGCATGCGCGCTTGTCATGTTCTTGATGTTGGTGTTAGTTGTCATGGTGATCGCACGTGCTGGAATCACCTTCGTGTTCCATGACAGGCTCATTGAAGAGGCAGGTGGAGCAGGGCATGGGGCGTGACAGTAAACCTGCTACCAAGGTGAGATTGGCGAGTACAGGTGTGGGGGCCAGCCGTCCATACCTTGTTTGGAAAAAGTAGGCGCTAGTCAATACAGGGGGAGGGGGACGGCATCCTAGGTGTTGTAAATGAGCAATAAGGGTCAAAAGAGACTTGTTTGAATCTGATAGGCTGCAAATGGGGGATGATCCATGGTGTAAAGATACCCCATTGGGTGCGAATGAGGATAGGGACTATGTTACGAGCCCAGTCACTTGTGTGTCCAGAGTGTGGGCAATCAGAATTTGGTGCTGCATGTGATTGCAGGGGCTCTACATTTTAGTATGGAAAAAATGCTCCATGGTGGTAGGAAAGTGTAGGAGCACTTCATAGTACAGGTTGAAAGATTTCATTCAAGCCGTGGTGGTAGGTGTCCAGCGCGATTCTTTTCTAAGGAGGCTGTGTTGGTTATCAGGTCCTCCCTTGATTTTTTCGACCACCCACCAAAAAATGTTATTAGGGGTGTGGTTGGCTGTCAAGAAGTGTTCCACCAAAGGCACTGATAAATTTTTACATCGAATTTTAGACCTATGTTCAGAAATCCTGATGTTAATTGCCGTGTGGTTTGACCAATATAGCGGAGGCCACATAGGCATTCAATGCAATAAATTACATTCTGGCTCTTACAGTTTGTAAGGTCCCTAAGTATCTAGTTGCGTGTTCCAATTTGGAAAGAGCTCATCTTCTTTGTGAATTGGCAGGCAATGCAGTTACCGCAAGGATAATGGCTTTGTAAGGGTCGTAGGGTGCGACCCTTACAAAGGGTTGGTTTTGATTGGTTGGAACAGAGAGTGTACAAGATGTTCTCTGATTTTTTTAGCTTGTTTGTATGAAAACCTTGGGGTTGGGTCATCAGGTAGATTCAAATGTGTTATGTGCCAGTGCTTGTTGATGATTTTCTTGATTTTAGAGGTATGGGTTCCAAAGGTAACTACATAGGTCATACGGTCTTCTTTGGAGTCTGTGGCCCTCATTAGGACCCTGGCGTTAAGGGGTTAATGGTGCCATAAAAGGTTGCGGTGCCGTTAACCCCTTAACGCCTTACTACGAGGTCCCTTTGCGGCTCCTGACCTTAACGGCTGGTCTAGACGAGTCGTTAAAGTAGGGACCCGCAAAGGGACTTTGAAGGTAATTATGGTACCATAATTTGCGGTACCACAATTACCGCCTTCCCCATTCCCATTGAGCCCTATGGGGCAAAAATGGGAATGGGGAAGGGCCAATGGTAAATGGGGAATTGCCGCCCTGCCAACCTTGGAATGGGGTGGTAATTTCCCATTTAACCATGGCGGAGTCAGTAAGTTACCGGCGTTAACCATGGCGCTAATAGTTGTAGTTGGAGAAGGGTGTTTCTATTGCTGTTCCGTGCTCTCTTGTTGGCTTGATCTAACTATTTTTTGGGGTATCCTCTTGGAGGTACAATTACGGCGGATTCGTAAGTACTGTCCGTATGGCAAGTTATCTTTCATGTGGGCCGGATGGTTGCTGGCATAGTGTAATAGAGTGTTTCTGGCCGTTGGTTTACGATACAAGTCACATATTAGTTTGCCATTCTTGGAGCATATTGGTAAAAGCAGAAATTTGATTTCAGAGTTACTTGAGTCAATGGTAAACTGAATATCAGATTTACAAGTATTCAGCCAGGTCCAGAAGGTTGTAAATTCAGATAGGGTACCAATCCAGATAAAGATGACATCGTCAATATATCGATGCCAATGACTGATTTCTGATTGCCAGCTGTTGAGGTTGGAGAATACAAAATCCCTTTCAAATTTAGCCATGAAGAGGATTGCCAAACTGGGAGCAAAGGCCGGGCCCATGGCAGTGCCCTTCGTCTGCAAATATGTGGAGTTATCGAAGGTAAAAATGTTACGGCGGATCGCTCTAGCCATTAGCTCCAAAATGAAATTTGGAGGAGTCCTGGTAGTTGGGGGATCTGAAGTGAGCCATTCCCTAATGCATTCAATTGCTTTATCCTGGGGGATACTGGTATAGAGAGACTTGATGTCCATGCTTACCAAGAATTGCTCTGTCAGGTTAAATTCCAGGCCCTCAAATATAGTGATGGTATGCATTGTGTCTGGAAGATAAGGGGGAGTATTTGTGCTGATGGGTTGCAGAAAGAAGTCAACAAATTTACATAGTGGTTCAATAATTGAGCAACAGCCCGGTGGGTTGGTTGAGTCCTTGTGTTTCTTTGGCAGTGCATAGAAACACAGATTTCTTCCCGGTGATCTTATCAGGAACTCTGCCTCTTTTTTAGAGATCCAGTTGCGTTCTAGTGCAAAATTGATGGATTCAGATATTACTTGGGTTATTTCTAGGGTGGGATCTTTGTGGCGAACTTTATAGCTGTCTTGCTCATTGAGTAATGCCAACACCATGTTCTTGTATTGATTAATGGTCATGATCACTAGTCCACCACCCTTGTCAGAGGGTTTATGTCAGAAGCTCCCTTCTTTCTCACCTTTTTATCCTTGTTGGCATTCTTCCGGGATGTAGCTTCTTTCTTTTTCACCGACTGTGACTTGTATAAGCTGGATCCAGAGTCCTCGGGTTCCAGCGTGGAAGCCAGCTGCTAAGCAGGTAGCGTTCGAATATGCAGGAACAATGGCGATTAATCCAGGAAGGAGGATAGCGATAGGTAAGGATTGGAAGGGGGGGTTCCAGGAGTGAAGGAAGATAGAATGCACGATACACAGGGAGCGAACTCGAACACGTCTAGTAACTCGTAGGGGTAGAGTTGAGACACGCGCAGCCGCGGGGGCGTGCCGGTTTTCTAGGAAGCTGGAGAGTGCACGCAAAGGCTAGACCGCCGCAGTTCTGTGTCGGCAGCCATTTTGGATGGGTTTCAGAGTTAATGCCGTGGTGCATCAAGGACCATGAAGTCCAGAAGGGTATAACCCGCCCATTCATGACAGTTTATTGATAATGTGCTTGCTGTTTTGAAGCAATGTCAAAGCTTGTTTTTCAGCTATAGTCAAATTATGTTTGGTTTTGATGGGACTGGTTTGTAGTCGGGCGAGGTCCTCTAGGATGCATCTTTCAAAGGTTATATGTTCAGTTGAAACTTGGCTGTCGGAGGGGGTAAAAGAAGAGGGGTTTTGTAAACCGGTGTCCTCTTCTGTTTCCTCTGCCGCTAGATTGTGTTCTCGGAAGAAGGTCCGTAATCTCATTTTTCTTAAGAAGGTTCGGATCTCCATTTAGGAGTCGTACCAGTCTGTCTGGGTTGTCGGTACGAATAATAAACCTTTCGTGAGGACCAAAGTCTCAGCCTTTGAAAGTGTAATTTTGTCTAGATTGAAAATCGGAATTGTTTCAGAGTCTTTAGTTGGATTTAGTATCTCTGCTTGCGGCGCCGGGGGCGTTGGTTTATTCTTCCTCCGCGCGGTTGAAAACCCCATTGTGGTAAACCCCATTGGGGTTTGCCAAAACCCCCACCTCCTAAAAAAGGAAAAAAGGAAGGGGGGATATGCAAAATTTGCCGGTGGTGGGCCCTGTTGTTGTTGTTGTGGTTGAGATTGATTGTCAGAATATGACCCACTGCTTGAGCCCGAGGAGGTTACCCCTCGTCGGCGGTTTCTCTGAGAGCGGGCTCCCGGTGGGCCTTGGGCTGATACCTGGTTTAAGCTGTTGATGTAGTTGTCAGAAATATACGGATAGACAACTTCTAATTTAAAGTCTTTAATGTCTTTCTGAAGTTTCTTTGTTTTTCTATTAAGAGTTGTGGTTTTGAAGTTGTCAAATTGTTTGTTAAGGTCTGTCAGCAAGCTCTTGGCATTGACAATGGCAGTGTTGGTAATGAGACTGGCTTCTTCTAGGTCAAGATCTTTTTGGATCTGGGTGGCAATTCTGTGTGCAGTGTTGATGGTTAATACCATTAGGTCACGACTACACTTGGTTGCTACGTAGCTAAAGTTAGTCACATACTCTTTATCATCAAGGAAGAGGCAGGGGATGTTCCTGATGACAAGGCCACTGGGGGTGATGCTGGCTCTCAGATACTCTCTTAGTGCAATATTTGACAGTCAAGCTTTCATCAACCTTTTTTTTCCCAAAGAACCCTTTATGTTGTGATACAATACTGTTTGATTAACGGTTAGGGAAGGTAGTTGTTTTCCCACAATGTCTTTGAATTTACCCTGTTGTTATTCCCTAGTCAGTCGTTTGCCCAGCATTTGCCTGCTCTATTTCTGTCATTTCTCACAACTTCTATGAAACCCCACCTATGAAGAAATACAGCTCTGTGACAATTATTAATCATGCTTCCATTAATGTGCCTGTCACAGAGATTCGACAGAATCTCATCATACTTTCCATGTGTCACTGAGCTTCACAGGGATGAAGAGGACTCATGATGACATCTAATTATAAAAATTATAAAAACGAGTTGCCGTACATTTGCTAACATTTGCATTCTAATAGAAATGTGTACTGAAAATAGCATTGCTGTTTGAGAAAGTCTGGAAATTCACAGCCTTACTGTTAGCAACCTTACCCGTACCATCTTGTTCAATAAACAATCCGAATACCAATTCAAATGGCTCCCAAATCTCCACAACATTGGAGATCACCAGTTCAATCAGAGTGAAAATAGAGTCGCTGGCCTATAATTCGCGAAAAGATATTTGTAGCAAAGAGTTTCCCACTGCCAAATTGCACGACCCTGGTGAAAAGTTTATCAAATGTGGGGTCGTGTCTCGCACCTCATTTAACGTCGTCACTGGTTTTCCAGTAGTCATGATTTTATCAAACATACATTTTATTTGATTATCAAGAAAACACCCAAACCTCACAAACAAATCCAAAAGCTACACACACTACCAACCCTCCACAACTGCCTATTTCTACATTTATTTTGTGTAGCAACTGTCAATGTTGTGCTTTTCTTTAGTCTCTGCAACCAACTGTTCCTCAAGTATGATGTTCCCAAACTCATAGTTCCTTTATGAAACATCCAAAAATGCAGGGTTGTTTAATCCAGACTACTATAAGAATCGTCCCCTTCGTCACACTCAGTGGAGTAGTGGAGAAGCGGAGAAGCCAGCAGACTGAGGCCCTCATTACAACACCAGTGCTAAACCATGGCGGTATTAGCACCATGGTTGGTGCCGGTGTTGTAACGGGTCCGCCATGGTCAATGGGGAATTCCCACCCCATTCCAAGGTTGGCTGGGTGGTAATTCCCCATTGAACCATGGCCCTTCCCCATTCCCATTTTCGCCCCACAAGGCTCTATGGGAATGGGGAAGGCGCTAAGTACGGTACAGCAAATTCCGGTACCGTACTTAGCACCAAGGTCCCTTTGCGAGTCCCTACTTTAACAGCTGGTGTAGCCTTTTACGGCGTCGTTAAACACTTAGCGCCAGGGTCGTAATGAGGCCCAGAGTGTTCCATCCCCAGCACACAGCCAGACACTAGAATAGATGAACATGTGCGTCATTAGTTTTTATTATAACACCAAATATATTACATAAAAAGACATAATGCACAGAAACCATGCCTCGCCGTCCACAAACCAATTTCTATATTTATCCAAAATATAGTACAATGGTACTTAACTGTATCCTCTAAGGAATATTTCACCCATCCTGAATCAGAAATTGTACGTCACAGGCGCTCTCTACAAATTGTAGTATGGAGACTACACAAGAAGAAATGCAGTGATAAAGATTCTGTTTACACATCTTGAAACAGCTTAACACAGCTATGGAATCTATGCAATACATACTTCATCATTACATACCACTATTGCTGAAAGATGCACTTAATTCCATATGATTGTGCATTCTGCTATCCAACATGCTACTCAGTGTGTATTAATCGCTTTGCCATGTGCGTATCTACGTGAAATCGACATATATCTTGTTGGTGTTTTTCAGCACTTGTGTTCGCACTTACTCTAGCTTCTACTGTTTTGCCAGATCAGGAACAGAATATGATAGTTTACAAGCTGTCCCAAATATTCTGAAGATTGAGCTTTGCATTTGCTCTTGCCTTTACCCCTGTGGGAACAGCCAAACAGACATCACACTAATCAAGTATTGAATCGTTGAAGCATGGGAAGTTTAAGCTGTCAAGTACTGTAACAATCATACAAGAAAAAAAAATCTCTTCTGCTTTTTTCATTTCTTTCCAATTTCACAGTTCAGTTTCATGTGTGCAAGTCTATTATTTTTGATTAAATACAAACTCCCCATCTCTCTAGGAACCCTGCTCTGGTGCAATATTCTGATGAGTTCCCATTCTCAGTAGAAGTGTCAAATCAACCTCTCTTTTTCAATAAACACCATTCGTATTCATGCAAGATAAAACATTTAAATGGACAACTTTAAATCATGATCCTCTCCTTCCAACCCTCACATTGCATGTATCACTGAGCTTTTTTTTTTATATGAAGCCTTACACCCCACACCACCAGCAACGAGTTTCCTTTAATGTATTAAAGGAAGAGAATCTTAATCCACAGTAGCCATAGATTAAACTAGACAGAAATCATAGCAGGGCAGATGTTCTAACATATTACAACTGTGCAAAGGCTCACAAAGCCAATTTCAAAATGGCAAACAGCATTCACAGAGTTATGCAAAGTCTTATTTTCAGAAAGGAAATGGTTAGAATTTGCAGTGAACAACACAATTACAAATAGTAAAGGCCTAATTCACAGAGGCATTTTATAATGGCAAAAGCCCTTTGAAAAACGTTCTGTGAATTAGGCTCTAATCTCATATGTTGTGTGGAAATATGGTGCATTTTCATATGTCCAAATACAGTTTGCTCGAATGCAAATGTCGATGTCCATGTGCAGTCCAATTGGCATTTTGGCTACTATGATTCCACACTTGAAAATTGCATTTGTACATGCACTACCATACGGTTATCTCACCGGACATATTCAAAATTCACAATGTGTGAAAAAATACCCAGGAAAAATGTAATATATGAATAAAGCCGATTACACTGAAGCTTCAAATAAACGGACACCGTTTATTGTGGGCTCAATGACTGTCTGACACAAACTACCAAGTATACATTGTATTCAATACTCTGTAGTTTGTCGTGCATGTCGCTGCCTATATACCCATATTTGTTTTACTACAAAATGTATTTACCGTTTTGCTCTCATTTCACCATTCTGTTCGGGAGCCTCTACATCTCCGGCCAAGAGCATGGTTTCTATTGCAACCAACTTCCAAGTACGGTGAGCAGGTCATCAAATTAGAATGACATGTGATTTGCATTTTGTAAATCATGATATTTGTTCATATGGGTTCCTTGTCTAGGCGCGGGTTCCTACCAAGTAGAAAAACCTAAGTGGGTTGGCAAGCCCAGGAATTGGCAAGACATGTATGTTGATCATTACACAATCGTTGAAGATCACTTGTACATTCTTAAAATAAAACCATATATGAATGATTGTTCTGAATGATGGTTTTCTATGATAGCTGACCTGAATTTACAACAAAATGTTTCAGCATCCACAGCAACATTTAATTCAGTGCAATGGTACACACCTTCATAAAATGACAATTTATCCTTTGCAAATCAATAAATCATGAACATTAGAGAAAAGTTACAATATATGTAAATATCTAACCATCGGAGGGATGTCTTTGGGTCAAAAGCACCCTAATTTTGCGTATTTGTAATGATGTCCAGGATAATCAAAGTGAATGGTAAGCATAAAATAATGCAGCATTTTAAATACTAAAGCTGGTGTGGCCCTTCTTTAAGAACAATATGGAATTGGGGTGTATTCTTTATGAACTAAGACTCCCACATTCGTTCCACATACAATATCAAAAACAAGCTTGCCAGAGATGTTGGTCTGGCCACTCTTCTAGTAGAAGTAGCTTGTCTTGTAATCAAAGTTAGATCAGAGATATAAAGCATATTGAGTACCAGAGATAGCCTGGGGAATTTAGTTATTAATATGCACCCATATATATATTCACCACGTCTATGTTAATTGCTTGTGGTTGAGAACAGGATAGCAGTGTCTAGCTTAGGCTGAAAGCTCGTGAAGATGGCAGTGTGTGCCTGCACCACTCTATTCTGGTATCCTGCTGGGCAATTTCACTCTCTAAATATATCTCTGGTTTATGCTGTTCCTTCGATTAATTACATATCAAAGGATTGTGCCTTGGGGTGTTCATCTCCTAAAGGATGCTTGATCAGCCAGGCTCTAGGTATTCCATTGGTATCTTTAAATCTGCTACTGAATCTAGTAGTTTCTTATCCCAAGCCCTTGTCTTGTTCAGCGTCCTTGCCTTGCTTCTTGCGTTTTTCTCCCTTCTTCACCTTGTGTTAATCATTAAATAGTATTTAAACTCCTTCCCTCTAAGGTTCCATTGTTCAAAAACATTCTTGTTAGTCTAATCTAGGGTGTGTACAAATATTTGCAGACTTCACAAAGTTGCACAGTTTTTGACAGGTGCAATTATATTCGTGAAAATGGTGTCTTGCAGTCGTATCCTAATTAACAAGGGGGGTCCTGGGAGTCCCTCTGCCAGACATTAGTCCTGGTTACGAGAGACTTACCCCTTCTTAATCATGCAGTCGTATCCTACATTGGCACATTAGATTGTGCATCCCCCCAAAAACAGCTGTAATTAAAGAACACATCCTGCTAACATATTATAGCTGGAGAAGCAAGGACGGGGTGCAGACAAATATTCACATAAAACACTACATTCTGACATCATTTTATACAAACTGAGGTGAAGCGAGGTTTTCCCTTGACTCATACAAATAACATATCTCAGAATACCTGTGGCGGCGAAGGGGGAGGGGCGGTTGGTCAAGCTGGCAATATGCAACGAGACGCATGCACGCGCTGCCAGCATGGAGAGAGAAACATCACTTATCAGCTGCAAGGAAAAGGCTTCAGCTTCCCTCACCTGTGACTAGCAGCACAGCTGAAATAGCACACAGTTAGAATTATGACCTCCCATGTAAAAATACCTGGGTTCAATTCCCCATTTAAGACTGTAGGTAAACTGAATCTAAATTTACACAATGATATCTACAAAACCACAAAGACATGGGGAATTAAAATAAAATGTTCTTTCATAAAGCAAAAGGAACACTGAAATACATTCCTACCATCTACACAGGAGAAGAAAACCAGATAAACTGGAACACAGCCCTTATGTAGTAATTGCAACTCCTAATTAACTCAACTGATATTCCAACTGACAAATACTGGATGACCTACTCTGGGAGGCTATGATGTAAGCACTACTTCCCCCAATGGAGATGCCAGACAGTTCAGGCAATCGGGAGCAGGCTAGTAGAGAAAGGACTGTATATAAAACGAGCTAGCTCAGTTTCAAGTTGACTCAGAGGGGGACTAGTTCCCTGTCTCACTGGTTTGGGTTAACAGGGGAGAAGAAACCTGAGGAACGAAAGCTGCCTTGTGCCTGGTAGTTACCCTAATGCATAGAAGAGGGAAACCTGAGAAAACTCAGCTGAACTGAGAACAGGCCAGTACCCCTATGATTCAGGAGAACAGATGAGCTGGAAGAAAGGCAGCCTGTGGAAGGGGCTAGGTAACTTAAAGATCCCCAGGGAATTCCAGCCTGACTACTCCTGGAGGGGAGGAGTCGAGAAGGGGTGAGCCCAGTTCAATGAAGTTGTGTAAGAGACTAAACAATTTGCTCTGAATTCAAGATACCCCATGAGAGGGCACGAGAGTGAAGATACCCCAAGGAAGCGAAACAAGAGTCAAAGGACATCAGGAGAAGGAGAGAGTGAAGAGAACTTGAGCAGGTAGGGATAAAAGAGAGAAACAAGAGACCAATCCCAGAATCAAGAGAAAGAGAGCGTGAAACCCAAAGTTGAAAAGAAACCCCCCAAAGTTGAGTAAACAAGTGAAAATGGCCCCCATATGAGTCAGGGGAAAGTGAGACTGAAATACCCAAGGAAGACTTTATTTTGAACAACGTTCGCAACATTTAATCCTTACAATGGTACCTGAAGTACTTTCTATTCAGGGGGAAAACCTGGAACAGAAGCAGTCAAGTATAATTTTAGTTGATGAAACATTTTGACATATGCGTGTTAGTTTCTATAAATGTAGTAAGCTAATATCGAATTTGGACAAGGGACTTTATGATCTGATTCATCCTGACAAGAATACCATTTTCTTGAGCGTTTTCATTTTAGAAAAGGGAACGTATTGCTTAGAGTTAATTTTCATTATTTTAGTTTGTTATTTTCTTGGAAGCTGGCCAAGAGGTCAGACTAATTGTAGAAAAAGGTAATAAAGATCCATGAACATGATGTCTCAGAGTATGAGTCCATTTGCTGGCTTGCACAAACCAAGTACTTCCAGGTCAAAAGAATGATAGAGATGAGTGTGGCATGCACTGAAGGTCACAGGAAAGTATAGTAAGCTAGATATTGGACATGGACAAACAGACATTTATTAGGGACATGGAAGAATAACCTGTGCTAGTCACTGTTGCTAAAATGAAATCTGTATGCTACAAAACAATAAAAGGGTGCTCGTCAGGATGTCCCAACATAAATAATGTCCTCAGTCCAAAGCCAAAATTGACCTATCACTAAGCTACTCAGAAAATGAAGAAGATAGAAACGAGCTCTAAACTAATGACCTTCTAAGGGATACCCCAACAATGGGACTTTACTGGAGGATATTTTCTGACCTCCACCCGCTGCTGCATGAAGTTTCTGAAGACTCTCAAGTAATACTTAAAGGTCAAAGGAAAGTGTATTTTCAAGTCAACAAAATCTCACAAACAAGGTTGTTCCATAAGGCCTCTCCTAGATAGCTGTATTTACTGTGTCTCCTGGGATAAAGCAATTTATCCTTCAGGTCAGAGAAGAGCAAATTCCAAGAATGCTGCTCTCTGTGTTTTCCTGGATGTTCTGAGTTTCCGGCCTCAGATAGGCAGTGGGCTTCTCCAGGCTCACTCATGTTAGATCCTCTTAATATATGGGTGTCTCTCACCCAGGCTGTTCCATGGTTAACCCCTGTCAGGCTATGGCCATCCGCAGTCCTTGCGGTTTCTTAGTTTAATTCTCGCCACTTGTATGTTTCTCTTTCTTTGGCCTTGGGTAGGCCATGGGCTTGTTTGGTCCAGGTTATGAGCTCCTTTGACCCCTCAGCTCCTCGGTTGGCCCTTCCTGGGTTACGGGTATTCCCAACCTTGAGATTATTTGATTAGCATCTCACAGTCAAAGGGCATAGGCGGCCCTCCTGGTTCTTGGTTCAACTGTCATGGACTTTCTCGTTTGATCTCTCTCAGGCTAGGAGCTATTCTAGCCCCAGCACATTTTTGACTTGCTCCTTGTGGGCTATGGGAATGTCTGGCCCCTACTGGCCCTCCATTTGCCCTTCTCGGCCTATAAGCCCTTTGGCCTCCGATAGATATTTGGTTCAACCGACCTGGGCTTCGGCTCACATTTGCTTCCCCATGTGGGCACTGTTTGCCTTATTTGGCCACAGGGACGGTGCTCCCTGCTTCAGCCACCTCATTGGGCCTGGGGACTCTCCCTTTGTTAGAGCGCTGATGTCCTACTCCCACCTCAGCGTACATCTTACGAAGGACTCTCCCATTGCGCAGATCCGCTCGGCTGTGCTCCATCCTGCTCAGTGATATTCTCATCCTCTTTGGTTTCCTTCTGTGGATTGGAAGGAACAACCGGTCTTGATGTTCGTTGAAAGGGGATACCATATCCAGGTCAGAAACCCAGTCTCCCACCTTAAAAGGACCCATTACATAATGTTCCTATTTAGTCTCCATGTATCCCATCAACATGTCAGACTGTAAGTAAAGGAGAGGGGAGATTTGTTTTGTCAGTAGGGCATTTCTTGTCCCCAGACAAGGGTTCACCCCCAGTGGGATCCTACTTGCCCTATCCCCTAATAGTGTTCCTTAGTGGGCTCAGGTCCTTAGTCCCAAAGAGGCTAGCTCCCTCTTGAGAAGAAAGGACAAACTCCCTGGATTTGTCACAAATGACATTCTAACACTTCCACGTCATGTTTTACTCTCACGAATCCCCTATATAATTATTTATATTAATGACCTATTTGTTTATGTGTGAAACTCATTTTTTTAACATTTGAATGCTTTTTTATTGGTATGTTATTTCATATGACATGTTTTGATTATTTTTTAAATCATGATTTTTAATTCTTGTAATACTTTGTTTTACATTCATATTGCATGTGTCATTATTTCCTCGTATTTTACTGTCAATTTGTATTAACTATGATTAATATTTCATGCATTATTAATATTGTGTTTATAATAAAAAAAGTATGAATATTTTAATCATGTTGTATTACTCTTGACTAGTAATTTAGATTAATGATTTAATTTAGTAGTTAAATGTGATTTTTCATGAAATATTATTTTTAAAAAATGTATGTTATTCTTCATTATAAACCCTGATTAATATTAATTGCATTGTTTCATGTTTATTTTTCATACATTATGGATGTTTTACCTCAAAGATGCAATTTTGTCAATTTTTAGGTACCTACAAAGATCTTCTCTGTGTTGCCTTTGTGCATGTGTGTATAGGTCTATACACTGGGCTGGTTAGATTATGGCAGTTAATACAGGCATTATTCTATAGCCCCAAGCCCTGCTTAGACAGAAGCCCAGGCATTTATAAAATGGCTTAACCTATCATGAATGATGCTATTTTGCTCAATGTTCAGAGACTGATAAACTTATTCTTTGTTTTAGGTACTCTCTGTTTTAGCTATTCTCTGTTTACACTTATCAGCTAGTTTAGTCCCTGGTGGCACAGTGGGCCTCTAATGTGAGCCACCAACGATTCTCCTCGGGGGCTTTGTAAGGTCTGTTCGACTGCCACGTCAATGCCCGGCTTCTCTTTTCCTCTCCTCGTTACTCAGTCCTCGTGTACCAGCACATTTGATAGCACTCAGTGCAGGTTTTGCTTCTTCTTTGTCCATACTACTGTGAATGGAGAAGATAAACTGGCCAGTATCTTGTTACAGAAATATGGTGTGAGAGAAAGGGTTATTTTACATTGTTTTATACAATACACCGTTACCAACAGTGTGGTCTCCAGGCTCGGGTTTTCCCCTAGAAGGCTGCACACCCTCGGATGAGAGGGCTATTTACCCCCTCTTGACTAGGCCCAAATACGTTACTTGTCTTATGTCACGGCTCGCTCCCTCTGCTCCCGTTCCCGCCACTTGGGGGCATGTTTTGGGGTTTCTTCCCTACTGGACATTTCCTCCGAACCTTATGCTACAGTGTCCTGATGAATTGGGAGCGCTAAAACCTTATTTCCCAAATTACTTCCCTTCCGGATCCATTCCAGGTTTTTGGCAGCCAGCATGCTACTGCTACTTTAATCAAATGACTATGCTTCCCAGAATGCCTGGCTCACTGCCTCACCTCCTCCCTTGCAGGACAAGGCTGGGTGGAGGATAGGCAACACCTGTGGCTGCAGGTGCAGCAGGCGACACGCCTGAGGGGTGTGCTCGTTAATTAGCTTTAAAAGCCTCAGTTTGCTTCAGTCCAGCGCTGGTCATTGTTGCAGCGTTCCTGTCGTGACTGGTCCCTTGTTCCTGGTTCCTAGTTTTTGTGCCCAGTTTCTAGTTAGTGTTTGTTGTTCCTTGTCCTGGAATTCGTATTTGTATGCCTAATTGATTTCTGCCTTTTGGAAATCCCTTTCTCCCTTTCTCTGTCTGCAGGCAGCCTTTCTCTGAGCTTTCCTTTTGCTGTAGCCCAATTGCCTGTGTTCACTGTTTCCTAGAAATTGTCCTTTGCTACTGAAAGACTTGTTGCATTAATCTTTCCTTTACAGGTTTAGTTTCCTGCCTTTTCACCTTGGATGGGTGGGAAGGTTTCCCTTTTGATATCGTTTTCACTGCTCCTGATCCTTACCTTCTATTGGGATCCATGCCATGTTTTCCTTTACACTTTTACATGTATTTCCTATTTTATTATTAGGTGTGGGAAGCTGTTGTAACTAGCTCCTGTGTGATTATCTTTTGTTTTCCACACTGTACTATTCCTTCTTGCCTCTTGACTTGGGTTTAGGTATTTAGTTATCCTCACTCTTTGCCTTTACTGCCTTCTGGGTTCTTGTTTGATTTACAGGGTTGTGGGTTAGTACTGACTTTTGAGTGGTCTTTCCGGTCCTCGTGAATTCGGACATCCAAGTGGTCTTTCCGGTCTTCGTGGGTACTGTTTCCAAATTCTTTATTCAGTACCATCTAGAGTGTCAGCTCACAGATTCTGTCCCTGCTTGCCCTCTACGTGGGCTTAGCGCTGTCAGTATCTGTAATAGCATAGTGGGTAAGGAGTTTGCCGACTTTCCTTTCAGTCATAAGGAGGTTCTAAGTGCTTACCCTACATTCCTTTTTCATATAGTGGTATACATGAGTCTTGGGTATTGAATGCACGTTGTTAGATTCAAGGTTGTTTACTGTGTATTTTGTGCACATTACCTCTGCCATATCCATCGCCTTCTTCCTTTCCTGACATCTTACTGAGTAATCACTGGGTCAAACACTTGGTCTATGGTCACAGTAAGGTGACTGTATCACTACATATCCCCACCAAATATATCACCGTGTATATGGTTGTCTGGAACTGCCATAGGCAATATTTTTGGGGGAGATCATTTTGGGGGTTTTTGGGAACAGGGGTTGCAGGGGTGTCCCCCGCTCCTTTAATAATAATGCAGGGGTTGCGGGGTTGCCTTAATATCGCTGCAAAAAGATGGCAGTATTTTTGTATGGTGATATGTTTGCAATATTTTTGCGGGGATATTAACACATGGAACCAAGGTGATGTGATGATGTCCACTGCCTGATCCTTGGAGTGGATGGGGAGGTGTTCATGGAGACCAAGATACAGCAACCATCTTTGATGCAGTGGCTATGGGTGTTATGTGGATATAAACAATTACTATACTTGTGTCAAGGATTCATCACATGAACTCTAACAAGATATCTGGCCCTTTAACTAAGCAATGTTCTCTAATGCCCCATAAAGTGGATAACAACAATGCCACAGGCCTTTTTAATTAAGTCATCTGATAAACAATCATGCTCATTTCACTGATGGGAAAATAAACACATCTAATGGTGGCAACACTGCTTGCCAAAAAATAAATGTATTTGGCTATCCCTAGCTGAAAAGCACAAGGCTCTGTAGCTTCAACACATACATGGAACAGACTGAATTCAAAATTCCAGATTGCATGAAACAGCCTCACTCTGGGGAGCTAAAAAGACACAAGTAGCTCTTTACCAACAGCTGATTTTAAATGCTTATTCAAATACAACCATTAAAATGGCAGACAGCCAGTACAAGAGACCCGAGATAGCAAGGCATAAGTAAAGGTCTGAGGAACGAGCATTCATCAGTATGCAGGCAGCTGATAACAGAACCAGATACTCATAAAATGCATTAAGCTTAGTGTGCAGCAGGAATCCCATTGCTGGGATGCACGTACAGCATCCCAGCCAGGCAAAAAGACTGAGGAAAACCTATTACAATGTAATGTTATGGGAGCAGGTTGAGGTCTGTGCTGCATATAGAGCACATGTTTTTTTTGGTTAGGTTTGACACATATCAGATACTTACATATAGCAACACAGAAAAAAAAAATGTATCAATGCTGTGGTTGCAAAAGTTATAGATAGGACGGCATTGCAGGCATTTAGTTGCTGTAGCCATAGTGATGTAGCGTAGTGTGATGTGCGGGAGGATTGGAATAGGCAGAAGATGGAGTCAGTAAGGTAGTGTGGGAGAAGGGAGGTCCTTGTGTTAACTTGCCAGAAGTGTCACCATTTTGGATTTTAAGACTTAGCACAAGATGCACAGAAGAGAACCTGGGCCTTGGTGTGGATCTGCAGCTCTGTTAGTTCAGCTCCAAAAACAAATCTCCTTTTGATCAGAGGTCGAAGTGGGAGGGAGCGGTCAGGAGCGGTGCTCCTATACTTTTTATTTTTAAGTTGCACTGTTCCTATACTTTTATTTTAAAAGTAAACCGTTCTGGAATGGTTTATTTTTAAAATAAAAGTGTAGGAAGAAGTTGAAGCTTGCACTTCAGTGCAGAGCACTGAATATTCCCATAAACAGCAGGTGTGTTTGTTTTGGGGGTTTGTACTGTGTGTGGGAGGGGCCGTGGTGATGGGGTTTGTGGGAAGATGGGCCAGGCCAACAGGGAACATAGTTCCACTACTTCTTTTCGTACACTTTGACCACTGCTTTTGATGTCCCCAAGAGAGAAGCCGAAGTCAGAAGCACCTATGTTGCACAGATAAGCACTAATTGTATCCAGCTGTGGGACAAATGCAGTGGGAATGGAATGTAAGCTGGACGATTAGCAGGAAGATATGCGCCCTTTGAAGGAAAATTCCATGAGAAAATGGCACGAGGTCCTGTGATGCCAATGGTCCTCAAAGATTTAGAACACTACTGCCCCGACCCTAGAGTGGACACCTCATATGAACTACACCTAGACACACATCCTAAGCAAATAAGTCCCTGAAATCCAGACTCGAGAGCGGTGTCCTTGTTGCATTATCCTGGGAAACTGGGGTTGGGAGACGATAAGGGCGGAGCTGTGTCTGGAACATCTTGTGATTCAGTATAGGAGGAACAGAGCTGATGCCCAAAAATCTAATAAAAGTTTGGGGGTGCAGCTTGTATGTGCCACGATCACTGGGTTAATGAGAAGGTCCATTGTCTTATTGAAGCCAAGTTGGCCTCACCCGTTTACTTTGATTGCGTCTGGACAGGGGGGTGGACATCATATGATGGTCTCAATTTATGAACCTATGGATGAAGAGAACCCACTAATTAAGCACCTGGGTTTGACAGTGATGATGTAGGGGACCACATGTCTAGGGGAATAGTTTTAGATCAGATGTGGCCAATCAGTGAAGAAATTATAGGAGGGGATTAGCATGTTCTATAGGTGGTAGCCAATGAGGGGGTGGGATTATGTTGTACTAATTATTATGCAGTTAATTTGCATCTTTGTCACTTTATATTCTGTAACCCATTGAGATAAAATGAGCTCTGTGTCATTTTCGTTCCGCGAGACCATCTGAGACCTTTTTGCATGCAATAAACCTTGTTTTCTGTTGCAAAGAGTTGCAGTGATATTTTGAGTTACTCTGATTATTTTTTACAAATGATTTTTGAGTTGCCTTCCTGTCAATTGGTGAACCTGATGTAATCCCACACCCTCCATTATGTCGGGGGTGTCTCACCCGTGCACCCTGGGGTACAGCACCCATCTGCAGTGACCAGTACACCGTACATGAACTGAAGAGGTTTGCAGGTGCCATGTTGGCCAGGAGGCCTGCCTGCTCATTGGAGCAGGGCACTGCTTCCCGATTGTGCAGGTTATCGACATGACACTGTGTCAGAGGAGTTAGGGAGAGCGCATAGATGAAACTACACCCTTGTGGGTGAAAACAATAAGGGGAGAGTGGGTATGTGTGCAGTGATTTGTTGTTGCTTCAGAATTAAAAAAGAGTTTAGGTCCATTATTTGGCCCATTATTTGGAGGACCGGGGATCCCGCCACTTGGCAAAACGGAGTGAGAGGAGGTAAATACCGTCATCCTGAGGTGAGCCGATAGAGGTAGGATCTATACCATTTACAAATAAGTTTGATTCTGTTGTCTGGGCTCATTATACGGCGGGCCAGGATCCACAAGTGTGCATACGGAGGTAAATTCCCTCGTCTTGAAGAGAAGACTGAGGAAGGGTCTAAACCATTATGTATATCATTTGTGATAGTGTTGATTTTTGATTTATGTTGTATTATTGAATTGTTGTAGTGGTTGTTGAGTTGTGTGAAGAGTTGTGGGGGGTATTTGGTGTAAGGTGTGTGGGGCATTGAGGGAAGGGTCATAGGAAGTGTAGGCAATAGCGGGAAGGAAGGGAAGACCGATACCGCTGGATTGGTGGCCAAGAAGTGTAATAGTGTTACATGGGTAGGCTCAGATGCAACATGAGTTCCTTGATGCCACTCAAATATATCTATACAGCACTTCCGCTGTACTGGGAAAAGATTATGAAATATCACAATGAGTGGGTTGCTGACATGATAGAAGGAATATATAAGCCGTGGCCCGAAGAGAGAACAAATAATAAAGAGTTTCTGGTCCACATGTACGCATATTTCATGGCGAAATATAAGGGGAAGAATTTCAGAAAAAGGCCTAGTATTATTGAGCTTTGGGAAATGATAGAGGATTTGGAAGATGTCTCTGAGGATCCCAAAAGGGGAGACATAATAACATAAGCATGGTGTGTTACTCCCATACCTAGTATAACGCCTGCATCCTGTGAACCACCCAAAACACCCACAACACCCACAGCCCTGCCACCCCCACAGGGGTGTTATCCTATGCAAGCGGCTTTAGGTTATACGAACTCAGCATACGTACCCCACGCAGCCCTGCTACAGCCAGCACCTTCTATAGGTGGTAGCCAATGAGGGGGGTGGGATTATGTTGTACTAATTATTATGCAGTTAATTTGCATCTTTGTCACTTTATATTCTGTAACCCATTGAGATAAAATGAGCTCTGTGTCATTTTCGTTCCGCGAGACCATCTGAGACCTTTTTGCATGCAATAAACCTTGTTTTCTGTTGCAAAGAGTTGCAGTGATATTTTGAGTTACTCTGATTATTTTTACAAATGATTTTTGAGTTGCCTTCCTGTCAATTGGTGAACCTGATGTAATCCCACACCCTCCATTATGTCGGGGGTGTCTCACCCGTGCACCCTGGGGTACGGCACCCATCTGCAGTGACCAGTACACCGTACATGAACTGAAGAGGTTTGCAGGTGCCATGTTGGCCAGGAGGCCTGCCTGCTCATTGGAGCAGGGCACTGCTTCCCGATTGTGCAGGTCATCGACATGACACTGTGTCAGAGGAGTTAGGGAGAGCGCATAGATGAAACTACACCCTTGTGGGTGAAAACAATAAGGGGAGAGTGGGTATGTGTGCAGTGATTTGTTGTTGCTTCAGAATTAAAAAAGAGTTTAGGTCCATTATTTGGCCCATTATTTGGAGGACCGGGGATCCCGCCACTTGGCAAAACGGAGTGAGAGGAGGTAAATACCGTCATCCTGAGGTGAGCCGATAGAGGTAGGATCTATACCATTTACAAATAAGTTTGATTCTGTTGTCTGGGCTCATTATACGGCGGGCCAGGATCCACAAGTGTGCATACGGAGGTAAATTCCCTCGTCTTGAAGAGAAGACTGAGGAAGGGTCTAAACCATTATGTATATCATTTGTGATAGTGTTGATTTTTGATTTATGTTGTATTATTGGATTGTTGTAGTGGTTGTTGAGTTGTGTGAAGAGTTGTGGGGGGTATTTGGTGTAAGGTGTGTGGGGCATTGAGGGAAGGGTCATAGGAAGTGTAGGCAATAGCGGGAAGGAAGGGAAGACCGATACCGCTGGATTGGTGGCCAAGAAGTGTAATAGTGTTACATGGGTAGGCTCAGATGCAACATGAGTTCCTTGATGCCACTCAAATATATCTATACAGCACTTCCGCTGTACTGGGAAAAGATTATGAAATATCACAATGAGTGGGTTGCTGACATGATAGAAGGAATATATAAGCCGTGGCCCGAAGAGAGAACAAATAATAAAGAGTTTCTGGTCCACATGTACGCATATTTCATGGCGAAATATAAGGGGAAGAATTTCAGAAAAAGGCCTAGCATTATTGAGCTTTGGGAAATGATAGAGGATTTGGAAGATGTCTCTGAGGATCCCAAAAGGGGAGACATAATAACATAAGCATGGTGTGTTACTCCCATACCTAGTATAACGCCTGCATCCTGTGAACCACCCAAAACACCCACAACACCCACAGCCCTGCCACCCCCACAGGGGTGTTATCCTATGCAAGCGGCTTTAGGTTATACGAACTCAGCATACGTACCCCACGCAGCCCTGCTACAGCCAGCACCTGCAATCAATGAGAATGTCCCATAGCCCCAGCAGCGAATGCCAAACACAACACATTAATGGAGACAGAGAAAAGAGCACACCAAGATTTAGAAACATCACTTCGAAGGACAGAGGCAGAACTTAAAGTTAGATAGGGGAGAGGGGTGAAGAGCGCCATTAGGCACTGATGAATGAGCGGGGGATATTTTATTAAGGATTGCTAATACTGTGATTAGGGAGGCACACGTTGAAACAGAGAATACTGGCCACAAAGATGAAGGGTATTGAGGCAAATCAACACGAGCATGAGTTTAGGTTATGAGCCCATCAGATCAGATGTTGATGCAGGAGTAGCAGAGGAGGAGGACTGGGGAACAGATGAGGAGCAGGGTTACGAAGTGCCACGCAGAGTGATACCATGAATATAATGTTTGTGGGGCCCAGGTCTAAGAGCATGTCCCAGTAGTATGGTGGTGGTAAAAGGAAAGTGTGGAGGGAGGAAGTCATCTCCGAAGCAGGTGAGGACACAGTTTCCATTGTTGCATAAGGGTCCTGGAATAGCACATTAAGTGCTCTGGCCATACATGGATAGAATAAATTTGATTAAGGCGTAGCCCTCGCTCGCCGCAATATCAGGCATGTGGATATACATGCTCGAGAAACAGACCATAGGCATTACATTGGAAGTGGGAGACATGAAAAGCTTGTTCACATTTTATCGATTGCTGGACTAGAGTATGGCTGTTTTGAGAACAAAATATCCTGATACAATGGGCCTACATTGAATTATGGCACGTACTATGAAGGAAGCACAGAATATATTACAGATTCGGGAGATGTGGAGGGCAGATACAGGGTAATCATGGGACAAGATAATAGCAATATTTTATAGCATTTAAACAAGGGACTTCCAAAAGATGTACAGAAGGACTTGGGGAAGATAGCAGGGATTGAAGCTAAGGGATGGGCAGGGATTCAGACAATTATGGTGCATCACTGCAAGCTGAGTCAGGAAAAGGAAGTAGCGGATAACGGGCAGAAGGCTGAGGTGAAGTTAGTACAGAAGAAGTTGGTGAAGTTGAGTATAGAAGCAGCAGTGATTACGGGTTCACCCGTACAGCAGGTGGAACAAAGGATGGCACAGGTAGAAGCAAGAAATGCACCTGAGTGGACCGAAGGATACCAAGGGTATTCAAACAACCAAGGGTATCAGGGTGGTTAACAGTGTGGGTATCAAGGATGTTAACCAGGAGGTTACCCATGGGGAAGAGGGTGATTTCGAGGAGGTAGAGTAGGAGGATTTGGCAGGATGGAACACAGATTTGGCTAGCTAGGACCCTGTTGGTCATGTGGGAAGATGGGCCATTTTTCATGAGAATGTAGGAGCAAGCAAGTGTATATATATATATTTATATATATAATCCCTGTGTGTATCACAGCAGACCAGCAGCTCCAGTTCAACCACAGAATGAGATGATGCACCAAGCATCTCCTAAGGCGCACTGCCAAGCACAAGCACCCAAGCAGGTACAGCAACCCCAGTATCAATATCAAGTACCCATGCCCTAGCAGATACAACCTCCAGCGCCTAGTAATATGCCAGTGTATGTGCAGCAGCAGACATAACAATCAGTCCCACAAGTCTGGGCCAAAAATGCTTTGCTGCATGGCACAGTGACACCATACACATAGGCAAGTGTGGTGGGTGGTAACCTCTTCGTATTCCCACAGTCAAATACCTATCCAGATCAGGGCACCTTACAGAGAGCACTGACATGTCCAGTCATGTCAGTAACAAACACACCATAAGGGGAACCCCTGGTAGGTGTGGAAATGGACAACAATCATTTGTTTTCATGGTTGATGGAGGTGTAACAAAATCATGCATAAAGGAAGGGGGCTTCCCCTTATCAGGTAAAGTCATGAACATGCAGGGATTCTCTTGGCAAATACATTTGGTTCCATTTAGAGAAGACTTATCCATCAGGGTAGGTGACCAAGAGGTATTAGCACCACTATTGTTTTTTTCGAAAATGACATTGGTACAGTTGTTGGGAAAGGGATTTTTAAGTACATTGTATATGACAATCTCATTTTCGGAAAAGTGACTAGTATATTCTACACCAAGAATTTGTCATGGCATTGTATAGTTATGCCGCTGCTAGGGTAATTGTCACGATCCAGAGGTGCACACACTTGAGGAGTCCACTACAAGACAATGTTAATACAGGGTTACATTCTAGGTGCTTTCAGTTTCCAGCAAGCCGGCATACTTTCCTTTAAGAAAAGTCTTCAGTGGTAAGCCGGGACACAGAGACTGGAGATTGCCATGCAAACGCTGGTGTTCCTTACGCTTGGGTAAGCAGTGTAAGCTCACGTGTATTCGTCCTTATTAGCCCTTTGATGTTCAGCTCGGTGCTTCTGATCAAACTTTGACTGTTGTTTTGGGTCATTGTTTTTTCTTGTTGCCAAACCTTGCTTGCTTCTTTTCTACGTTTTTTGCCTTGGCCTGCCCCTCGGATTCTGATTTTCCTCGTTAGAATTTTTTACCCGGACTGAATCTCGACCTGCTATTGGATTACCCTTGTTTGTAGTGATGCCGACTTCTATTTGTGCTTTCTTGGTCATGGCTCTATCATTGTTCTTGTCCTTAATTGAACAAGGTTTCTTCTTAGCTCCTTTTGCCTTTTCCCCGGTGCTCAGTTCTACCTTACCTTCTTACTTTAACACTGCTGTTCAAGTGAGGACGCAATTGCGCGCTCCGTGAGCTAGAACTTTGTTTTCTTCCATCTACAACTTCAGTGAGGACACGAACGTGCGCTCCGTGGGAAAGAAACTTTCTCTTCATTTCTTCTACTCATGTGAGGACGCGAACCTGCGCAACGTGGGAAAGGATTGTTGCTTTTCATTTTTTACACTTCCATTGAGGACGTGAACTTGCACAATGTGGGAAAGGATTGTTGCTCTTCATCTTTACACATCCAGTGAGGACGCGAACGCGCACAATGTGGGAAGTACATTTGTTCCTTTCCAGTTTTCTGGTAATGTTTATTTACCCTTGAGGTCTTCAGTCATATTCGCTCCACACTATCCGGATTCCACAGTAAGCACACACCTAAGGGGGTTTCTGGAGCTCAGGGGATCTTGAACCCGAGGTTAATCCTGTTCTTGTTTCTACTGTAGTTGTTAACCAGACCACCTGCCTGTGCCTTCAGAGTTTCTTGAAAGGAACCTGCGCTTATTTGCACAGGTCTGTATTGTCTTTTGTCTGATCTTGAGTTTAGATTCAGTAAGGTTAATCTTGTTAACGTGTACATTGTTTCCTTACAGCTTGGTGATTCGTGGGATCCATCCATCTTTCAATCAATAGGTCCCTCTGCATGTTATTTTAGCATTCAGTGGGTCACATTGTTAGGAAGAAAGTATAACTTCACTATGTGTCAAGTCTACACGTGGAAGCTTTGGCTGGCACTGACAGTAATACCCTTGAACCCAGATTTGTTCATGAATGGAGTGACTGTGATTTTGAGTTGGGTGCTAGGCATCCGGAACAAGCCATGGAGGGTGCTGCTAGAATATATTTTTAGACCAGCAGTGCCCCAAGATCATGCCCCAGGTTCCATTATTACACTACATTCGGTGGGGGTGTTGATTGCGGATTATAAACTTGTGCTCATAGGGACTGATGAAGAAGGAGGTGAGTGGCGAACAGTTTTGTGTCTGGACCTTCCTTAACCATTGAGTGGGGTGGCCGATGGACAGTGGTTTCAGGACACTGACAATGACAGTGAGATCATTCTAAAGGTGTGTGTTCTGTGTCAAATAAATATTCAGCATAGGAATGTCCCATGTCCTATACTCATTGCTAAAAACATGCCTGCACAATAACAAGAGGACATGTTACAGGTCAGTAGCACTTTAGGGACATACAATCCCCTCCGCTCAATGTCTCTAGAGCTCTTGTTTTCTCTAGGCTGGACTACTGCAACAGCCTCTTTCTAAATCTGCCTGTTTCTACTCACTGCAAATCTTCCAGAACAGGACTGCAAGACTTGTCCTTGGACTCAAGCCCAGGGATTGTATCTATCCAGCACTGAAATTGCTGTATTGGCTCCGAGTGGCTGCGAGGATTAAGTTCAAGACCCTCTGCATTGTCCACAAGGCCTTCTGTGGCCTGGGTCCTCTATACCTCCAACTCTCTCTTCGTAAACACCTTCCTACTCAACCTTTTCCCTCCTCCACCTCCAAATTCCTCAGGGTCAGTTGCTTCTACAAGCAATGAGTTGGTGGTAGATCTCTTTCTTTGGCTGGGGCCTCCTTCTGGAACAGCCTCCCTGACTCTCTGAAACTTGAGGAGAACCATCTCCGGTTCCAGAAGCACTTCAAGGCCTTCCTCTTTTTGTCCTGCCTTCTCTCTTCCTCTCCCTTCTGATTTCCTGTCTGATACTGCACTGGTCACCTGGCTACCCTCTGATTCTGGGCCTGGCCCTGCCCACCCAGTTGCACACCTGCACTGCCTCCCGGCAACCTTTGCACTTGGGTTTGTATCTGTAACCCTACAGTCCCCCTACCTGCACTCTTGGACAGCTGCTGTCTCCACTTACCCTTGCACTTGCCACCTGCTGGCCACATTTCTTGTTATTCTTTGTATCCCATGTACAGCACTGCCTCCCTCCCCTTTTCCCTGGAACTTTTTCCCCCTCTCTCCCCTGCACTTGCGCAATATCAATGTCACTTGGCCTAGTAAGATGGTTGTCTCTGTTCCACCTCCCTTGCCTTGTCGCACCTTGAAACACTTGTGTATAGGGGTTTTATAAATGCCATATCATATCATATTGTATCATGAAGTAGAGCTCTTAAAGAGCATAGGAGCATTACGTATTAAGTTGAAGCAAGAAGCAGTGCTACCCAGAGTAGGACAGTACCCATTGTCAAGAGAAGCAGATGAGGGGATGCGTGAGACAATTGTTTCATTACGGTGGCAGGGCATTATGCCCTCAGAGTCCCCTGTTAATATGGTGATATACCCTGTCAAAAATACAAAAGGGTCTGGGTGGAGGTTCATACACGATTTACACCCGTTGAACAGCATAGTGGAAGCAGAGTTACCACTTGTACCATATTCCACAACGATTCTTTAAAACATACCCACAAAGGCCATGCATATCACTTTGATCAATTTGAAAAATGCTTTCTTTTCTATTCCATTGCACCTGGATTCTCAATGTCTTACCATAGTTATCTTGGCAGAGATTCCAACATACCATACTCCCTCAGGGGTCCGTGAGCCTCCCAAGTATTACACAGGGATTTAGGCAATATACATGTACCAAGAAAAATAATTCAGTATGTAGATGAGCTTCTGGTGTGCAACTCCACAGAAGAGATTTGCAGAGCAGATTCCATTACATTACTGACATTGCCTGTGGGCTATCAGTGTGTTACAAGCATACATAAACATAAACATTGCTTGCCGACAAGGGATCCAAAGTAGACAAGGACAAAATGCAGTACTGTTCTACAGATGCTGTGTATCTGGGACAAATAATATTGTCAGTATGGAAAATGGTTACCAAGGAAAGAGCAGCTTCAGTACAGCAAACACTGCGATCAACTACGGTTAAAGAAATGCAACAATGTTTGGGATTGTCTATAGCATGGATTTTTGACTATTCCAGTTACACAAAACCTCTCCTGCATGGGCTCAAAGAAGTACAGAAAAGGAAAGGTTCACTGACATGGATAGGTGAAATGGTAACATGTTTTGAAGAATTAAAACATGCTTTAAGCAATGCTCAAATATTAGCAACCCCATATTACACAAAATAAAGATTTCTATTCTCACATTCTAATTGACAAGTAATGCCGGCAGACATCACTAGTACCCAATCTCCTAGAATGTGGCATTTTAGATTCAGTGATGCAAGGCCAGTTCCTTTGTGAACAGGCAATGGCCGCTGCAGCCTTTGCCAATGAGAAGTGCTCAACAATCTCTATGGGCTGCTCAGTGACATTGTATGTAGAACACAATGTGTTCTCAATTCTTGTCCGATCTACAACCACATTAACTACACAAAGGGCCTCTGTGTAGGAAGTTATTTTGTCCAGTCCATCGATTCACATTGCAAAATGCATTGAAGTGAACCCTCCCACGTTCATTGCGATACCTGTTGTGGAAGGTGGCCCAAAGATGATTTAGTACGAGCACGGGAGCATGCACTTGAGGAAGGGGAGGTACTCTTCTACATTGATGGTTCATCGACGATTGATCAGGAGACCAGCAAGCAATACACAGGTGCAGCAGTGGAGCTCCTTGTAGATGGGGATTATGAGGTTGTTGCTAAAAAAATATTACAATACATTTCTCTACTCAGGCAGTAGAGCTTGTTGCATTACGTGCAGCATTAGAAGCATCTTAAGGATGCATGGTGCTGATTTATTTAGACTCTGCACCCCTAGCCACCTCTGTACATCCAGGATTGTACATATGGAAAAGAAGGTGGTTTTGTAGCTCCAACAGCATGGCTGTACAGCATGTGGCTTTACTGGAAAGAATGATATATGCCTTGTCCCGCTGTTCCGTGGTAGCTGTGGTTGAGTGCACCGCCCATGCTCAAAATAAATACCCTATTTCACTCAGTAATGATGCTGTAGACAAAGCCACCAAAGAAGCAACATATCTAGGAGACCCAGGTTTTACTTCCTTCCCTGAGTTGACCAATCAACAGTTGCAGTTAGCAGTGCTATATACTACATTAACACACCCCCAAATAATTGAACTACAAGAACAAGCGCCCTAAGGAAAGAAGGACCTGTGGGTGAAAAGGGGCTGCTCACAGTCCCCAACAGCTTTAATTGGGAGGCAAATAATTACAGGTAAGGTGGTAATGCCACAGGAGTTGCTAATGGTTGCTTTTGATCAGCTGGAATACCTAGCTCATGTTTCGAAATAAGTAATTGCTGCAGATATTCAGGAGGACTGGTTTGTCCCCAATATGCAAGAGTTCATCAACACAGTTGTGGTAAATTGCACAATGTTACACCTCTACAGCACTGGCCAGACTCTCAGGATGCTGTGTGGCACATTGGCCCATTCGATGCGACCATTCTGGGAACTTCACATTGACTATGTGGGTATGATCAACAGGCACAGTAATTATCGTTACCTTATTGTTGTGTCCGTTCTCCCATTGGGTGGAGGTTGGTCCATGCGCACAACCTGGTGCCATATCAGCCGCAAAATGTTTAGTATTCAAGGTATTTCCTTGTTGAAGGGTGTGTGAGGTCCTAAAATCCGACATTGGAACTTACTTTTTTAATGATCTGTTTGAGGAAATTGCATTCCTACTGACCCTAAAGCACACACCATGCTCAATTTACCATCCCCAGGCCAGCAGATTGTGGAGGAAAAGAACCGACTTTTGATGAATATATTGTCTAAGATATGTGTAACGTTATGGAGGACCTGGATGCAACGTCTCCCTTTGGCATTGTTTAGTCTGAGAAGGCAATCCAGCAAAGACCACCACTTGTCCCTGCACGAAACAGTGAAAGGGAGAAGGGTGCACATGCCTGTTACTTCTATATGCAAAGCATCAAGTGCTCACAGGGCAGCAGACGTTTTGGGGGAGGATTTTCAGGGGTATTTGCAGGAATTAACAAGCAGTATAAATGTTCTGTCTCACCAGATTGCTCCTAGAAGAGGAGACACAGATACATCATCAGCAACAGATGAACTGAACCTGCCACCTCCTCAGCTCCTCCCTAGTGACAAAATATATGTGCGCAAGTTCGTGTATCGCTGGAATCAGCAGAAGTTTCCAGGCCTTTTTACTGTTTTTTCCACCCCCTTTGCTGTTCCGTTGAAGAAGCTGCAGTATCAAGTTCACCTCTTTGATATTTGGAGGGCACCCAACAACACCTCACCATGACACTGACCAACCTGCTCATTAAAAATAAAGCATATTCTTCACCACCTCTTGAGACCGATCTGTTTGTTAACTATAATTAAATTATAGTGTCCACCTATACATGTGCCTAACCCACTTGTCCTTTAAGATTACAGGATAGTTTGCAGTACACTTTCTGTTCAATTTAGCAGATGGTCCATCCCCTTCTCATGATGAAAGATTTATATTTGTTTGAATGGATGTCTGTTTTTTTCTCTTCCTCTGCAGGTTCAACACCATAGACGTTGTATAATAGATATGTTATAGTGTAAATGTGTTTTCTTTGCAGGTTGTCTATTGTTTCTGTGTGATTATTTAATATGGTAGGGACATATAAAGGGGGTTAGTGTGATTATGGGTCAACTCTGAAAACAACAAAAAATTGGGAATAAGATGAATTAGGAGGGAAACTGATGAAGAGATAGAGTATAATCAGTATGAAAACGTGTTATTTGACAACGTGACTGATGTACGGCACCCCAAATCAGACATATGATATAACCGCATGCTTGAAGTGGGGAGGGAGAGGTCAAATTGGAGCTGCTATCTATGCTCTTTGATACCTCATGTGACGGGTGCACCCAAGTTGTTTATACCCCAAGAAATGCCACTCTTATAGCCCAGTGTCTGGTACACTTAGCCCTGTGCAGAGTATGATGTCTCTTCAAAGGGCTCACTGTCCAAATGGTAACAATGGACATAGATGATGACGAATGTGCCAAGAAAAAAGAACAAGCACTACGCAATGTACAACCATTGCTGAAGATGGATGGAGTGATGATCTCTAGCAATAGATGGGTGGCAGGAGTAGTGAGCTGTGCAGCAGGGGGCTTACTGGGGTTTCCTGAATATGTGGTGGCAAGCGTGAACCAGAAGTGTGGTAGAATATGGGTTAACTAAATGCCATAATTGACATGGATTGAGTTAAGTGAAACACCAGCCAAAGTACAAAGTCCAGCAGAATATTCATTTTGCTTTCCAGGAAATGGCACTATACCCATATGAATGAACAGTCTTTGTAATAAGACTTTGCTCATCCCTGAACTATCTGAGGGCATAGCAGCACATTGGGTGTGTGGACAATATGCATATTTAAGCCTCCCACCATCATGGAGGAGCGTCTCCTCGATGACCACCCTATACTCTACTGTTTTAGTAGTTCCTGATTGCCACATTTCAGTAGTAGATGTGCTGACCCCAGAACCAACTAAGGCCCCATCCTTCACTTGTGCTTGTTGCTCACAAAGTGGTAGTCATCAGAAGAGGTCAAACTATCTGTCAAATATTCCTCTGAGAAAATTAAAGTTTTTCCAGACCAATTTCGATTATTTACAAAAATGCAAAAGTGGCTGCAGATAACTAGACGGGTGATGCTCCAGATGTCGAACCAAACCGAGCTGGGCCTTAATTCAATAAAGAGCGAGTTGAGAGCGAATAGGCTCATGACTCTCCAAAACCAATATGTTCTGGATCTGCTCTCAGCCATGGAAGCGGGCGTATGAAGGAAAATTGAACTGTCCTGCTGCACATAAACTCCCCCAAATGACGCAGACAATGGGTTGTTTTTCCATGCAATTGGGGCCCTTCACATATTGAGGACTGCTGTGGAGAAAGAATCTGGGGGGAACGATGATGACTGGTTCCTTTCTATGTTTTCATGGGCCCATCAGGCTTAGAAATAGCTGTAAAAATGGTATTTCCATCGTAGTTTTTTTGCTTTTGCTTTTTTATGCGTGCCAGATGATCCTGAGTTGCTGCACAAAGATCTTGCTGAAGATTACCTCGATAATGGTATTGATAAGGGTGGGAAGAGCTCCTCCTCTCATGATACACAAGTACACCCAGACTGATAGATGGAATGGGGTTGTAAGGCCAAGAATGGTATTTGTATTTGTATTTGTATTTTATTAGGTTTATATAGCACTTTACACCAAAGCGCTGCACATTTTAACAACAAGATACATTTAACAATAACAGAAATAATAGTAACAATAGAAGCAAGATACAATTTTGAATCAGATCAACAACACAATATGTGGAGCAATTAGACAGACGGGAAGGGACTAGAGGAGTAGAACTGGGAGTAGGAGGGAAGAATGTGAGCAGGAGGAGGGAGATGAAGGGGTAGGGAAGAGGAAGGGATGGGGGAGGGGAACCATGGCGGGGAATGGAGGGGGAGAGATTTAAGGGAGGAACGGAATGAGGAAAAGGTAGGGATAGAGCGGACTGAGAGAGGTAAGGCGTTCCAGTGAAGGGGAGCTAGGAGTTGGAAAGAGCGGAAGCGGGAGGAGGCATAAGGGGAAGGTGGAACTGTGAGGAGGAAGTGGTCAGCAGAGCAAAGAGGGCGAGAGGGAGTGTAGAAAGAGAGAAGGGAAGAGAGATAAGGGGGAACAAGATTCTGGAAAGATTTGAAGACTAAGCAGAGAAAATTAAATTTAAGTTGGGAGTGAAAGGGAAGCCAGCCAAGGGAGAATAGGGAGGCAGAGATGGAATCGCGGGAGGTGAGAAGACAGAGAGTACGGATGGCCGAATGGTAGATAGATTTGAGTGGGGAGAGATGTGAGGTGGGTAGACCAAAGAGTAAGGAGGAGCAGTAGAAGAGGCAAGAGAAGATTAGGGAGGAGATTAAAGGTTTAGTGCCATGGAAAGTAAGAGAGGGGCGGACTTTACGAATGTTATAGAGATGGAAGCGACAGGCACGAGAGGTGAGAGAGATATGATGGGAATAAGTGAGACAAGAGTCGAAGTAAATGCCTAAGTTGCGAGCATGGGGGTAGAAAGTGATGTTAGAGGGAGGAAAGTGAATGAAAGGAGGAGGAGAGGGAGGGGGAAGGGAGTTAGAGGGGAAGAAAAGTACCTCAGTTTTGTCAGAGTTAAGGGAAAGAAAGTGAGAAGACATCCAGTCTTTAATGGCAGTAAGACAGGACGAGAGTTTAAGGTGGAGATCAGGAGAGAAGGAAGAGAAGGAAAGGAAGAGCTGTGTGTCATCAGCATAGAAGTGGTGAGAGATGCCAAATGAGGAGATGACAGGGGCAAGGAGGGAGGTGTAGAGTGAGAATAGGAAAGGGCCGAGCACCGAGCCTTGGGCTACTCCGTATTCTATATGTTGGAATGGAGAGGAGCGGCCACCCCAGGAAACAGAGAAAGAGCAGGAGGAGAGGTAAGAGGATAGCCAGTTGAGTACGGAGCCTGTGAATCCGAAGGAAGAGAGAGTGTTGAGAAGGAGGGGGTGATCGACTGTGTCGAAGGCAGCTGAGAGATCAAGAAGAATGAGGACAGAGGATTGCTTAGAGTGTCGAGCGGAGAGGAGGGAGTTAAGGATGTAAGTGAGGGCTGTTTCAGGATAGTGTTTAGGGCGGAAGCCAGATTGAGAAGGCAGAAGGAGAGAGAGATTAGAGACAAAGGTAGAGAGCTGCGAGTAGACGGGGCGCTCAAGAAGTTTGGAGAGGAATGGGAGGAGTGAGATAGGACAGAAATTAGAGGTGAGTAGGGGGTCAGTGGAAGGTTTCTTCAGAATAGGAATGATAGTGGCATGCTTGAAAGCAGAGGGAAAGTTGGCTGAGGAAAGGCAGGTATTGAAGAAGGAAGTTAGATAGGGAATAAGAAGAGGATAGATCTTAGGAATAAGAAGGAAGGGGAAAGGGTCAGTTGGAGCAGACGAGGGGTGGGTTTTGGAGAGGAGGATGGAGACATCAGAAGGGGAGACAGGGGAGAAGTCAGTAGAGGGGGAGAAGGAAGAAGGGGAGGGGGAGAAGGAAGAGGAATTGCTTTTTTGTCGAAGGGAAAGAATCTTGAGGAGAAGAAGTTAGCAATGTCGGAGGGAGATAGGGTGGAGGAGGTAGAGGGATCAGGGGTAGGGGGAGAGAGAAGACGAGAGAGAGTTTGGAAGATTTGGCAGGGGTAGGAGGCCTGTGTTTGAAGAAGGTTAGAGTAATAGGAGCGTTTAGCCGAGGAGAGGCAAGAGTCGTAAAGGGAGTGGTAAGAGAAGTTGGAGGTTTGGTTGGATAGCAAAGGAGATTTGAGCCAGAGTCTCTCAAGATGTTGAAGGAGGCGTCGCATGGAGAGGAGTTGAGGAGAGAGCCACGGTTGAGAGGGTTTCTGGGTTGGACTGAATAGGGAAAGGGGGTGGAGTAGATCGAGTGAGGAGGAGATAGAAGAGGTGAGAGTGGAAAGTGTGATGTTGGCCGAAAAGAGAAGAGAAATCTTGGAGAGGGGGGGGAGAGGAAGAGCAAGTTTCGAGAAAGAGGGAGGGATCAAAGCTACAAAGTTCACGTCATGAGAAGATGGAAGGGGAATGCTTAGGGGAAGAAGGAAGGGGAAGGGGAGTAAGGGAGAAGGAGAGTAAAGCATGATCAGAGAGATAGACAGGAAGTTTAGTTTAGTTTAGTTTAGTTTATTTATTTATAAAGCGCGCCCAAACCCTCAGGTAGCTGGGCGCATAATCATGTGCACAAGAGAGTTACATATTGTTACACGAACATCATAATACAACAGACAGAGCATACATTAGTCCAGGCTCTGAGTGTTTACATACAAGAGTAGAATATACAGAGAAAAGTATGTACAGAGAATAGGCACAAAAAAGTTACAGTGGCTAATGCGGACCGGGTTACAAGTTGGTCCTAAATAGGCTGTAGATAGAGTAAACATTACTACAGGTAGAGAACCTCCTGCTGTTTTTAGGTTATACTTAGGGATCTTTAGTTGGTGCAGGTAAGGTGTTCTGGTGGGTCTAATGGGGCAGTGTCTAGAGAATTTGTCAGAAAGGTAACGTGGGGCAGTACGTGATAGGCACTTGTGGGTGATGACCAGTGTTCTTAGCTTGGTTTCTGTCACAGATCGGGAGCCAGTGGACTTCTTTTCTAACCGTGGATATGTGTACCTTGTGCAGGAGGTTGAGGGCACATCTAAGTGCATTATTTCGTAGGATCTGGAGTCTATTCAATTTCTTAGTGATAGTGCCTAAGTAGAGTGTGTTGCAATAGTCTAATTTAGACAATATCAGCGCTCTAGATAGGGTGAGGCAGCTAGAGGTGGAGAGAAAAGGCCTACAGGCATTGATCAATTTATTGGTGTATGCGGTAGCTGAGATGGTAGAGTTTATTTGTTTCTTTATTGATAAGGTAGAGTCGAGGTATACACCTAATGTTTTAACCTCTTTGGAAACTTTCATGATGTTGCCATCAATGGTAAAGGATTGGTACCTTTGGTCCAGTTTGTTGAGGCGAGCCTGGGAGCCTACGATAAGCAATTCTGTCTTATCGTCGTTAAGGCAAAGACTGTGTGTGGCCATCCAGGCTTGGATTTCTAGATAGATATCATTAAGCTTTGCAACATCTTCTTCATAGCTACCAGTGAGCGTGATGAGGACCTGGGTGTCATCTGCATAATTAGTGTAGCTGACACCCAGATCGTCAAGACGGTCAAATAGGAGCTTCGTGAAGATGTTGTAAAGTGTGGGAGAAATGCAGGAACCTTGTGGCACTCCACAAGTGATTGGGATGTGGTCTGCAGCCGCAGTGGGGGCGAAGACTCTAGTCGACCTATCAGATAAGAATGACTGGATCCACTTAGTGGCATTCTGAGAGAATGCAGCAGCCAAAGAGATTTGTTGAGTGAGGATCTGGTGGTCAACCAGATCAAAGGCGGCAGAGAGATCCAACAAGAGCAGGATGGCCAGTTTGCCCTTGTCTTTGGCGTCATCCATTTGGATTTTTAGATCCAAGAGGGCAGTGTCAGTCCCGTGCCTTGGTCTGAAGCCGGATTGTCGCAGGCCTAGGAGGTTGTTGTCTTCCAAATGTTGTTGTATTTGGAGATAGGCTACCCTATCCAAGATTTTGAGAAGAAATGGGACTGTGGTGATGGGTCTGTAATTTGTGGGGATGTTGGGATCTAGGTTGGGTTTTTTGAGCAGGGGTAGGACCCACGCTTCTTTAAGGTTGTTGGGGACCACTGAGTTTATGAAAGAGGAGTTGATCAACGAGGTGATGATAGGGGCTAACTCATTAGCGCCATCTTTGATGACAGATGCTGGGCAAATGTCACCTTTGCAGTTGGATGGTTTGAGGCTGGCGATTATCTTGATTACTTCCTCTTCTGTGACTGGTGAGAAGTGGAAAGATGGGCAGATAGGGATAGTGTGGTTAATTTTGCTGTTGGGGTTCTGCTTGGAGGCAAGGCTAGCTTTTTTTGCTTCTATCTTAGTTTGTGGAAGGGCAATTTTATTAGCGAGGGCCAGCTGGATATTATTGCACCAGGCCTTGTCTTTAATGCAGTCCTCTGAAGGAGGCAGTGGTGATTCGAGTTCTCTTAGTATAGAGAAGAGTTCTTTGGTGCCAGATTTGGCATTTTGTATTCTCAAGTTATAGGTCTCTTGCTTAGCATTTAAGATGGCGGATTTGTAGGTGGAGGCAGCTGAAGCAAATTTGTCTTTAGTGGAGAGAGAAGGGGCTTTTCTCCAGCTGGTTTCTGCAGTTCTTTTAATATTACGGAGAGCTTTTAATTCTACTGAGAACCATTTGTTGGAGTGGGCAATAGGTTTGGCTTTTCGTTGTTTGAGAGGAGCTATCTGGTTGAGGGCTAGTTCTAAAGTATTGTTATATAGGTCTACTATGGCTGATGGGTTGTTTTTTTGCGTGGGTAGATTAGCTTTACTGATAGGCGCGAGAAGAGGTTTGAGGTTCTCTATAGTGATGTTGCGGATATTTCTGGAGATTATTTGAGGTAGCTGTGTGGGCCGTGTGGTAGATGGTAAGGATCTAGGTAAAGAGAAGGTAATAAGATGATGGTTAGTCCAAGCACAGGGAGTGATGTCAGTCAGTGAGAGGTTGCAATTGGCATCTGTAAGCCAATCCAAGGATCTTCCTTTTGTATGTGTAGGTTGATTAATGTGTTGGGTGAAGCCTAGATGAGTAATCGTGTCATTAAGGGAAGTGGCTTGGTTGTCATTGGGGTCATTGAGTCCCAAGTTGAAATCCCCCAGAATGATGATTTGGGACTTCGGTTTCAAATTGGTAGTGAGTAGGAGAGAGATATCCTCTTCAAAGGTGGAGGGGGGTCCTGGGGGTCTATAAATAATATGGAGCTGGATGGTTTGTGTGTCAGATAATGGGAGTTTGACGGATAAAAGTTTGGCTGAAGGTAGGGTTGTGCTGGTTACTTCTCTGAGGTTTAGGGTGGATTTTGCAATAATTGCAGTCCTCCTCCTATACCATTTTTCCTGTCAGCTCGGATGATGTTGTAGTTGTCTGGAGTGGCTAGAGCTATTGTGGGACCGGCTGCTGGGTGGAGCCATGTCTCCGTTATGGCGATAAAGTCTAGGTGGTTAGTGGAAATAATGTCGGCGATATCAGTCGCGTGGGCAACCAGTGAGCAAGCGTTGATGAGGGCTCCCTTGATAGAGGTCTGTGGAGGGTTAGTTTTCATGTGTGGTGGCGAGTGAGGTATAGTAGGGTTGTGACTCGGTGGGAATTCAGTAAGTGAGGTAGGCTGCTTGGGGTTCTTAGTCTGATTGGTGAGCATTCTGGTGAGCTTTGTAACAAGATTAGTACGATAGCTGAGTCTATTGTTTCTAGTCATGGTCGGTGGGGCTGCCTTCAGGCATGTCCTGGTGGGTGCAACAAGGCGAGAACCTAGTCTTGTGTTTCTAAGGGGTGTGGGACAGGGTATGCATGGTGAAGGTGGGCGAGCAAATCTGTTTATCCATTCTATTGGAGATAGTAGTTCTGGGTAGAGAGGTGTGGTTGTGTGGGCGCGGAGCAATGGGAGGAGGGTAGCCATAGTTAGAGTGGCGCCTCTAAAAGTGGCCATTGTGGGTGGCTTGGCTCTGATGATGGGGGCAGTGAAGTTCATAGGTTATTAGCAAGAGTGCAGTAGTAACTACAGATAGGGCACAACACAAATCAAATGGGGTCTATTAGCGACCATGAGGTACAACACAGATCAAATGAGGTGTATTCGCGAACATAGGGCACGACACAAATCAAATGTGGTCTATTAGTGACCATGAGGTACAGCACAGATCGAATAAGGTCAATTAGCGACCATAGGGCACAACACAGATCAAATGTGGTCAATTAGCGACCATAAGGCACAACACAATTCAAATGTGGTCTATTAGCGACCATAAGGCACAACACAAATCAAATGTTGTCTATTAGCGACCATAAGGCACGCCACAAATCAAATGTGGTCTATTAGCGACCATAAGGCACGACACAAATCAAATGTGGTCTATTAGTGACCCTGAGGCACAACACAGATCAAATGTGGTCAATTAGCGACCATAAGGCACAACACAAATCAAATGTGGTCTATTAGCGACCATGAGGTACAACACAAATCGAATGAGGTCAATTAGCGACCATAGGGCACAACACAGATCAAATGTGGTCAATTAGCGACCACAAGGCACAATACAAATAAAATGTGGTCTATTAGCGATCATAAGGCACAACACAAATCAAATGTGGTCTATTGGTGACCCTGAGGCACAAAACAGATCAGATGTGGTCTATTAGCGACCATAAGGCACAACACCAATGAAGTGCAGCACATGATGCAGTGTGGCAGCATCTAGGTCCAGAGTAGTACATCGGCTAAATTAGCTAATGCCTAGGTTCGGGTAGGTCACTTAGGCCAGTAAGCCGTAGGGTGGCAGCTGAATACCTAGAGCTACAAAGCTAAAGTGTCATGTGCATGGACAGTAGAGTTGTGTCGGAGCGCAAGTCTTTAAGGCATAGGCTGGCAGGTTAGAGTACTGGGCTAGAGTGTCAATGATAGACAGTATCCTCGAGTGAGCCCCTTGATTACGGGGTTAAGCTACAGGAAGTAATTACAGATAGGCAGCCTAAATTGCAAGTAAAATGGTGTCATAGGTGCAATGGCGGCACATTAGATACGTTAGCACATTAGGTGCCTGCGGGTTGATGGCGTCACAGTGGGCCAAATAGGGTCAAGGATGCAGGTGTCACAAAAATGCAAGACATGCGTCTAAATATCAGGCGTCTAAAATGGCCATCAGCAAAGACGGGGCAGTGAGGGGTAGGGTAGTAACATGACCAGGGTCGCGGCGGGTAAGGGATGACTGCCTGATAGTGAGGGGTGCAGTTTCAGGGAGCTGATGCATGCGCCGAATGCAAGTGTAGAGACTGAGGAGGAGGGGTAGGAAGAGTTGAAGATAAGGTCAAGAGTGGAGCCAGAGGAGAAAAGGTGAAAGTAAAGCAGCCTTTGGAACCCCTGGCAATGTTGACCAGACCCCCACCATACCCAGAGAATTAAACAGAGTGCCGGGTTGATCAAGCAGGAGATGGAGGGTGTTGTTTTATGACTGTTAGCTCCAGAAGAATATGTCAACAGGGAATTTAAATCACATGTGTAGGGCATGGGTGAACAATGATGCTGGGTAAAGAAGAAGAGAAGAAGAAGGGTTATTTAATGGAGTATTACATAAATAGAGGAATGTTGGGATGCACGTACAGTGCCCCAGCTAGGCAGAAAGATTTGGGCTGAGGAAAACCTATTAGAATGTAATGTCATGGGAGCAGGTTGAAGTCTGTGCTGCAGACAGAGAACATGTTTTAGTTAGGCTTGACATATACAAGATACTCATATATGGCAACACAGGAAGAGCAACACATTTATCAATGTTGTGGTTGTTGAGGATTAGATAGGACAGCATTATAGGCCTGGTGTTTTTTGTTGTAGCCATAGTGACGTGGCATAGTGTGATGTGCGGGAAGAATTGGAATAGGAGGAAGATGGAGACAGCAAGGTAGTGTGGTAGAAGTGAGGTCTGTGTGTTAAGAGGTGTCACCAATTTGGATGTTAATGCCTAGCACATGATGAACAGAAGAGAACACAGGCCTTTGTGTGGAGCTGCAGCTCTGGTTGTTCAGTTCCAAACCAAATCCCCTTTTCTCATTCCCAGAGAGAGAGAAGCCGAGGTCAGAGGCACCCATGGTGCACATATAAGAACTAACTGTATCCATCTGTTAGCCGAAAGCGGTGGGATTGGAATGTTAGTTGGAAGACGAACAGGAATGGATGCACCCTTTGAAAAATGATTCCATGAGAATAGGGCAGCAGGTCCATGATTGTAATGGGCCGTATGAAGATTTTGAGCACTACTGCCCTCACCCTAGAATGAACACAATATATGCATTATACCAAGACAAACAATTTAAGCAAATACATCCCTGAAATTCAGAGTGGAGAGCTGTGCCCTGGTCACGCCATCCTGGGCACCTGGGTTGGAAGAAGATAATGGGGAACAGTGTCTGGAACATTTTCTGATTGGGATGGAGGAGCATAGGTGATGCCAATAAATGTAGTACAAGGTCAAAGGTGCAGCTTGTGTGCGCCAAAGTGCCTGTGTTAATGAGAAGGCGTATTGTCTTATCGAAGCAGAGTTGGCCTTGCCAGTTTACTTTGATCGCGTCTGGGACAGTGGGGGTGCACATCATGTGATGGTCTCAATGTATGAACATAATGTTGAAGAGAACCCACCATTTACGTACCTCAGTTTGGCGGTGATGATGTAGGGGACCACTTTTCTGGGGTAATGGGTTTCGATTAGATGTGGGCAATTGATCAAGGGACTACGGGGGGAATAGCATGTTCTAACGGTGGTAGCCAATGAGGGTGGTGGGATTATGTTGTACTCATTATTATGCACCTTTCTGTTAATTTGCAGCTTTGCCACTATATATTCTGTAACGCATTGAGATAAAACAAGCTATGTGTCAGTTTGGTTCCAAGGTACTGTCTGAAATTGTTTTGCATGTAATAAACCTTGTTTTTCCTTGCAAAGAGTTGCAAAATTGTACTGATTATTTGACTTTCTCAGATTATTTTTACAAATGGTTTTTACGTTGCCTTGCCTTTCACCAGCTCAGAGGGTGTAGCTGAAAAAAAATCAAGTAATGAAGAACATAGAAAATGACAGAGAGAGTAGCAGTCATGGCAACACTCTCAGTATCCAAACTAACACACAAAACAACGACTCACACCTAGAAGTAAGCAGCGGAAAGGTGCATATATAGATATCAGTAAAAAAAACTTTGTTAAAGGGACGTTATGGTTTAAAGTAAAACCGAAAAACCCCTGAAATTCGCCAGTTATGGTAAGTTAAACAACCATAACTCACGCCACCACTGTGCACTGCTAAGACTAACACCCAGGACATCAATGATGACATCACACATGTCATTGATGACATCACTGATGACATCACATGTCTGGCTCCCCCTTCATTCCTTTACTGACATATGTAGGGAACATGGTTTTCTTCAGTAGCAGGCAGGAAATAACAATTGAAAAAATACTATATTTATAGAGTTATCCCAGAGTATGTTCTTACAGTAATTCTCTTAGGGTCCAGTCATATCATATGAAACATATACATAAGGGAAGACACAGGCTTGAAAGACAGCAATGGTTTCTGTGCATGAAGATAATCAGTAGGGTTAGCAGCACTTTCTGATAGTATTTTTTTTTTACTATACTTTCCCTGTATATATTCATATTTGTATATATTGTACTCACACTACTTTCTTTAGGGTGCAGTCACATTATGTGATACATAGGGTAAGTTGCACCTTTAAAACAGAATAATCATTTCTCTACAAAAAGATAATTAGTTAGGTTATGAACACTTTCTGCTACTGCTATTGTGTTTTTGCTTATTTCACTTTCCATGTATATACTCATATTTGTATGTGTTGTTATTTATTTGTGTTTTGTCTGTAGTAAGTAGGTTTTATTAGCTACTTATTATATGTGTAGCAGTATGCAAAAGAAAGTAGTTATCATTTCAGTATTGAATATGTCAAAATTATGTATATTAAACTTCCATCATGTATACTGCACACAATGCGTATGTTTCTACATGAGTATGTTAGTATACTTGAAAGAATTTATAATAGAATGTATTTATATCAATGTATTGATTAATGCACTAAGTAGCTCATGATATTTATGCAAATGATCCTTGACACTTTTTTGTGAACATTATAATAAGAATGCATTGCACAGACTTTTTATGAAAAGTAAATGCACATGTGATGTCATCAGTGATGTCATCAATGACATTTGTGATGTCATCTTTAATGTCCTGGGTGTTAGTCTTAGCAGTGCACAGTGGTGGCGCGAGTTATGGTTGTTTAACTTACCATAACTGGTGAATTTCAGGGGTTTTCGGTTTTACTTTGAACCATAAAGTCCCTTTAACAAAGTTTTTTTACTGAATTTCATAGGTTTTTAGTAGAGCAAGTTAACCATAACATTCCTTTAACAAAGATTTTGTTACTGAATTACATAGGTTTTTAGTAGCATAACTTAACCATAACGTCCCTTTAACACAGGTTTTTTACTGAATTTCATAGGTTTTTAGTAGCACAGCTTAACAATAATATCTCTGACTTTATGTACATGTAACTTGGAACATACTGAACCCCCTGTACTGAATTTGATGTCTGCAAACTCTTCTAATGTCCGCGGACATGTGCGGACAACAGCAGCACTACCCAAAAAGTCTGGGGGGTATCTTTAATTGTTATATCATAACATATGAACTCTGCACAAATTCACAAACCAGCACACATACACATTATATGTAGTAATAAATAAGAAGTGTAACCCATATATAACACATCAACCATTCATTTAAATAAAATGTGTTCTAAAATGGAATATACCAAAAGAGGAAAGATAGGCTTCCAACATGATTACCTGACAGAAACTCCACAACTAAGAGCAACAGCAGATCTACAGACCAGTAAGAACACACCTTACCAGAAGCTAGTAAGTGTACTTCATTTTACTCATATATTTCTAAAATTTCTGTATTAGATACAAAGAAAGTAATATTATTATTTTTTTCTCACAGAAATGTCTAGTACTCTGGAGTGGCTAGAGGAGCATTTCCCACGTGAGGAAATGTCTGAAGATAGTGAACCTAATGGTAGACACTTTTCTATATAAACCAATTAAAAATATTATTTTATATATACATTTAACATTTTTTTGTACAGACCATACAAACATTGAAAATAGTAAACAAAAAGAAATATTGGATAAGACTCCACAGCACATGCAAGAAAAAATGGACCTACTCATGGAAAATGTCAACAATTTAAAAAACTTTGTGGAGGATCACTTGAAACAAAAAACTAGATACCATTGTCCCACATGTACCTGTCCCCCTCACCATATCCCAGTCAATTATCCCCAAACCTTCTCCATGAACAAAAACGTTTTGATGAGACTTCCATCCCTTCTTCACCTCATATGAATCCTCTTGAAACCCCCCAATCCACCTGTGTTTGTCTCAGTTTCTGCTTCACCTTCTCAGTCATAAATTTAACATCCATATATAATAAAGTAAAATTATTATATTGGGCCTCATTCCGGGTTTGGAGCTAACCATGGAGTAATTAGCTCCATGGTTACCTCCGAAACCGTCCCAAATCCGGCATGGTGAATGGAGTAATTACCGGTCCATTCCAGGGTTGGAGGGACCGGTAATTCCCCATTCACCTTTTGCCCTTCCCCATTTCCATTTCTGCCCCATAGGGCTCAATGGGAATGGGGAAGGAGGTAATTACGGCACCTTAAATTACGGTACCGTAATTACCTCCAAAGTACCTTTGCGGGTCCCATACTTTACTCCTGCTAAAAGCAGGAGGTAAGGAAGGACCCGCAAAGGGACCTTGAAATACGGAGGTAAGGGATTACCGGCATCGGTACCCTTACCGGTGCCGGTAATTCCTTACCTCCAACCTCGGAATGACCCCCATTGTGTCCTAATTCATTTCTTGTATTTTTTTTTAAAAGCAGAGGTGTCCACAGACAGCGCGGGTGTGCGGAATGTCCGTGAAGAAACAAAAATGGAGGTGTCCTAAGAACACTATACCTGTCCGCACTGTTCGCTAGCAAGTTGAAACTGTTCTAAGAACACACAAGATGTCTCGGATATCCGCAATTAACCAAAATGGACATGTTCTAAGAACATTATGCCTGTCTGTAATGTTCGCAAACAAGTCCAAACTGTTCTATGAACACATTCGGTCTCCGAGATGTCCGTAATCACACTAACACATGCAGTGTCCTGAAAAGTTTGTAAATAAACAAAATGGGGATGTCCTGAGGATGCTAGACCTGTCCGTGCTGTTCATAGGCTGGTTGAAACTGTTCTAAGAACACATCAAGTGTTCCGGGATGTTCGTAAATAAACAAAATGGGGGTGTCCTCAGGACACTATGTCTGTCCGTATCGTTCGCAGGCGAGTTGAAACTGTTCTAAGAACACAGGCAATATCCTGAAATGTTTGTAAATAATCAAAATGGGGGTGTCCTGAGGACACTGTCAGTATTGTTCGCAGGCGAGTTGAAACTATTCTAAGAACACAGGCAAAATCCTGAAATGTTTGTAAATAATCAAAATGGGGGTGTCCTGAGGATGCTGTCCGTATTGTTCGCAAGTGGATTGAAACTGTTCTAAGAACAAACGCCTGTTCGTAACTTTTCGTTTCGCTTGTGTCGCACTTTTAATTAGTTTCTGGACCCGAACAGTGTCCGTAAAACACCAATGCGCATGCGCAAAACAGTTCCCGTTCATTTGGTTTCCTGCGGACACCGCTTCCCTTCGTGGACATGTTCACGAAGCTATCATGTGACCGCACCCACGCTGAGCATGTGTTCTGACTGCGGACACTGTTTGTGTCCCCGAACAATTAAAAACTACCTTTTCAGACAATCCACAATATTTTTCAATAATAAATCACCATAGCACAAGTCCCAGACATCAATCCTGACTTTCTACATACTTTTATAAACCTTTTTTTGGTGTTCGATCTGTCCGCAGACAGCGCGTGTGTCCACGAACTGTGCACAAGCACCCCTATAAAAGGCCACACCCCAGAGCTCATCCTCATTGTGTTTCTGGCTATCTTACAGAACACAGTGCATTTCTGCTGCCAATTTTCCAGATTTATTTCTGAAACCTGATGGCATCCATGGCTGCACTACTGCCACCTGGTGCTACATCTGCCTCACCACCAACCCCACCCCCTCCACCACCACCACCTCCCCAAGGGCCTGAAGAGGGGAACAGGAGTGAGGATGCAGAGGAGGATGAAGAGGATGATGAGAATGAGGTAGAGGAAGTCCATACTACCAGTACTCGCCGTGAGTCTTGGGTGTGGCGGTTATTTACCATTCATGGTAACATACCTAAGGCGCGTGCGAACCAAGTCACCTGCAACCAGTGCAAAATGGTAATGAGTCGCGGGAGGCCTGGTTCATATAGCTTTGGTACGACTACTATGAAGCGACACCTAAAGTCGTTCCATGCGGGGGCCGTTCGCAAGGTTGTACCTTGCAAGGAGCATAGTAGGTTGACTTCCTCTACTACATCCTCTGTTTCTGATCCTGTCACCACAAGGAACACTCCTGTGGCACAGCGTATTCCTCCAGCTGCCTCACAGGCCATTCACAATGCTGATGACCCTTACCTTTCGAGGATCACAGTTGTGTGTATGTACTGTGATGCAGTACTCTGCAGGGGGGAGATACTCTGATCTCAGAGCACGAGAAGACCTGCTCACTACCTAAGTAAGGCTCACTCTACATCTTCCTCTCTCCACTCGCCCTTTCTTATCCCCGTGGTTGGTGTCCCCCCTTACCCTCCTTTTCCCTCCTCTCCTAGTGTGTTGTGTGTAAAAAAACAAAATTAAAAAAAGGCTCTTTTAGGAGCCGCCTTACACAGTTTAAAAATAGAAGTGAAAATAAATGAAGCAGGGCCTTGTGTATTTTTTAGAAGTCCGTAGAGAGTCCGCGAGCATCTAAAATGTTGGGGTGCTGCCCTATCATAACCATTGCAGGTTTGTCTGGGAGGAAGTGGTGGCTCTGAAAAGAGCCTTTTGGTGGTGTTTGTTTGTGTTTGAAAAACTTGAAATGCTCAACACCTACTACAAAATGGATGCTGTAATTCCAAAAAAGGTTGCAATGCATTTTGTACATTTCTCAGAAAAATCTGATTTCCAGCAAAAGTAAGATGAACTCCATTTCTGCGAAAAATGTATGTGCTACGAAACATAATATTTTCATTGTGAAAAGAGGACATGCCAACATCTCTTAGAAAGGCACACACAGCCTTCTTGACGTTGCACCTCGCTTTGTCCATTTGTGGACCAAATGAAGAAGAACGCAGCCACATTTGTCTCTGCGGAATCCGAGAAAAAATTACTTGAGAATTTGCAAACATGTCCATGACCTTCCCAAGTCCTTCTTTCATTGCAAATTGCAAAGACATTCCAGACACATGTCCTAAACTATTCCATCCACAATTAATTATAATTATGTCTGGATGATGCTCTGTCTCCAAAGTAGCGCAGAGAGGTAGCAAGTCCAACCACTTCATTCCACGTACTCCATGCCAGTGCACTTCCACATGTGGGAATCCAAGATCTATAGCTACTCCACAGCTGTCTGCATGCACCTTCACCAATGTATCCATGAGACTCCCAAAATCCAAACAATCTGTTTCTGAAACACAAAGCCATATCTATCTATTCTTCTCTCAGGAAAAAGATTATCTGACAAACTCTCTCCTGGCACAACACACCCACTAAACTTTACTGACCAATCCCTTGCTCTGCTCATTCTCATTTGCATGCCTCCCCACCCCAAAATCCCCGGATGTAACACGCGATGTCCGCGGACTACCGCCATGTCCACGGACATATCGTAACATGGACAGTCCTACCATTTCCATTTCACTATCTGTGCCATTCCCTCATTTGATATAGCTAAGCAGTCACATGACCATCCACCAATCACATCCAAGACCTCTACATCTAACTCCATTATCATAGATCAGCACTTCAAATGTACTGTTAATCACTTTGAGTACAGGGGTCATATCATTGGAAAGTACCTTCTACAAGAAATACTGTACAAGTCTCCAAGATTTCTACTTGCAGCTGCATGCATATCCAGATGCATGAACACAAACTACAGGTTTGCATATTTTCTGTATAGTACATGTACAATTCTTATACATTCATATAAACAGATTAAGTGACTTTTAGCTTCTATAACCTATAAAATGAATTTACTGTCATTTTTCCCATCTGCTATAATCAACTGTCACTTCCAAACCTATCTGCTATTTAATTTCTTTTTACACACACATTTGCAAAGCATGTTGAACTAACATATTCAAAGTAAAATATAAAGAGTTTACATAGTCAAACAAAATTGCATGCACACTCTATGTTCAAATATCAAACAACAATACTTGTACAAAAACTTAAAAATCAATATCTAAAGTAACATCAGTGCTATATACAAACAAAATTACTATTTTTTTTCCTTTACAATTGCAGTGAAGACCACTCTCCTGAAAAGCAGCAGCAGAATTTGAAGTACAAACAACAACTACAAAGAAACCTTCTCATTCCAAAAAAAAGTAAGTTAAATACCACCATAATATTTGTACTATTACTCAAACATACTGTAAGGTAAATTCATGCTATGTCTGCGCCTAAAACAGAAATTGTGCACCATTCTGTCAACAAATACACATTTGTTAAACAGAGATTTACAGGCAGAATGGCGCACAAATCCCATTTTCTGGCGCACAAAAGACACAACTCAGCCCCTAGAATGTTGATATTATAGAACAAACAACTGTTTTAATTGTATACCATTAGATTTACTATTTGTGCTTCTCCTCACCAACCACTAGCTTACTTTCTACTGTCATCTGAACCCCAGTTTAGTAGCACATAAATTCAAGAATACCCATCCCAAATAGTTGTAGTTGCCCAATGCACAATCACACACCATCACATACATATTTATCATCATACTCAGACACTCATGCAGACAGCACACATAAATTGCAGAACACCCCAACCCATACCTTCTTTATCTTTTTTCAACAGACCATAAAGAATGCATACCAAAAATCAAGTCTGCAGAAAGCAACGCAGAAGTAGAGCAAATGCAAATAGAAGGGTCCAAAATAATCATCCATCTCTAGCAGAATTTGTAAAAAAAAGTTCAAACGAAACAGCTAATACAGTCATTTAGCAAAACAAAACAAGCTTCAAGTACTTTGCCTTCTCTATCAAAATGTAAAACGAAACAGAAAACAATTAACAAGAATTAAGATACCACTACTGATAAAACTGCTCCTATAAATCTTGATATAGTGCCAAGTAAGCATAACAAAAAAAGTATATTAGCAAAGATGTTCCGCCACAGAGTCCTTCAAAACCTTATAAAAACAGGAGAGAAATCATTCACAACAAAACTAATGACTACATTACAAAAAAGACTTCTCAATAAACGAAATATCAACAAAAATAACTTCTGAAACATCTGTGTAGGTGAGTGGAGTCACACTACAAACACAGAACCATATTTTAATGAAGAAGCATACAAACAAAATCAAACAAATACAATTGCCATACATAGCAGTGGATGAGGTTATGAAAAAGTTAATAATACCATAATGGAACAAGAAATACAGTTTACAAAAATATACCCAGAAAACTTAGAATTACCTCTCCATTCAACTAAATCAGAATGTGTAGTATACAAATGGCCATGCACGTCAATGTGTAACATTCACAAAAAATCTTTCAAGTCTTTACGGCAATTCCTCAATCAGTATGTGAAAGGCAAAGACAAAATCAGAATTAAACTACTGCAAAATATGGATACCTGTCCAGTGCGCAAATACACAAGACTACAAGGACATTCATTGGCCTGAATTTCAGGAACTACTTGCAAAACCACCTTCCATCATATCAAAATGATATCAACACATCATTCAACTATAAGAAATTTAGTCTATAAACTGTACTATGCTAAAGGTCCTGCTTTAGCACTAGCCAATTTAAATAACATTCTTCTACATGGTACAGCAAAAGACCTACTTGAAGAAATCGACTATGTCCAGAAAAAATATTTTGGAAGTGAAAGCCACTTACAGAATGCAATAGCTTTACAACAAATTAGCAACACTTCTATGCATGGCAACCTTCTACTACACACATACAAAAAAGAAATACTGAAATTTAAAAGTACATCTGCTGAAGTACCAAACCATGTGTGTGTATGTTGCTGCAGAACTTTTTATAAAAGTAAAACAAAAACTGTAGACCTAACATACAAACTAGAAGACAGTGATGATTCTAAAGGGTTTGAATTAGCTCTCTACCTTATAGCAGAAAACAAATACAAAATAACTGACCCCTTAATACTTTGCAGTTACTGCATTACAAAACTTGACAACAATCAAACTCCTTCATGTGCTATCACAAATAATTTGGAATTATTTCCACTACCAAAATTTAAACCGTGCAACCCTTTCAAGCATTAAAACGCTTTCAACCAAAAAACAGCAAAATTACCTCCCTCTGAATTGGTGAAAGGCATTCGTGGAAAAGTAGTGTATTTACCATTAGATCTAAAACAAAATGTGCACACTCTGGCAGAAATTAATATTGAAGAAAACTTGAAGGAAACCACTGAAATAATTCAAGAGTCACCAGAAGCTGGTTGATTTGAGCTTCTAGATCCTGCTACAATATCCAATACTTTAGACCATTATACAATTTGTCCATTGCACTCTAATGACACCGTAGAAGATGCGCTAGAAATGTACCAAATGTGACAAACAAAAGGATCACCAATCAGCATATGGGAAAAAAGTATAGAAGCATGTGCTTTTCCTCTACTTTTTCCTACTGGGAAAGGAGAAAGGTATGATAATATACCCACTCAGATAACAGCATCAGAATCCTGCTTGTTACGAATGTATTCTGAAGATCCCAGATTTAGACAAAATGTGGAATACATATTCCACCTACTCTTTGCAAGTGAACTAGCAACTCTATGCTACGCAGATGCACACACATTGAAATCAGGTACCCATTTTCAAAATATGTCAGCAACACAATTACTACAAAATATGCAAGAAAAAGATGAGGTTCTACAATCAAGCATTACAAATCTGTTATCAAACATGTGTGGTACTAAAGAGTACTGGTTCTGACGTCATTGAGATGTACGTTGTATGATAAGAAACCTTGCCTCACCCACTTGGTTTGTTACATTAAGTTGTGCAGAATATGCATGAAGATTTACATGATTTCCTACTCATATCAATCAAAAAGAAAACAAACATAGATATACTAACACCTGGAGAACTTTGCTCTCTAGATCCTGTTAATGTTTCAAGATATTTCTATCATCGCTTCATTGCTATTCTACACTTTATTTATAAGAAAACTGTTCCTCCCCTCGGTGAGGTGCAACACTTCTTTTGGAGAAAAGAATACCAAGCCAGAGGAGCACCACATATCCACATGCTTTCATGGATTAAAGATGCTCCTAAATTTGGTCAAGTCTGTGATGCCACTATTTTACAGTTTATCGAAAAATATGTCACTTGTGAAATTCCTTCACAAACAACAAATAGTGATCTTCATGCACAAATTTTACAATTTCAAAGACACAAATTTGGGAAATATTGTCGTTGCAAATACAAAAACAAAGGGAAATACTACACCAAATGCCCCTTTGGTTTCCCTAGACCGGTTGCAGCAAAAGGTCAAGTAAACAACTTCATGTCTTCATTTAGACATAGTGTTAAAGGTAAATCACCTAAGAACACATATTACATAAAAGAACAGAAGAAGATAAATATATCAATGATTACAATGCAATCATTGCCCTCTTATGGAATGCAAACATAGATGTGCAGTACATTGCAGACAATTCCACTGCAGTTGCACGATATGTTACAGCCTACTTAACCAAAGCAGAAAAAACAGAGCTTCAAGACCTCTGGGATGACCTATCATCAGACAAAACAATGGGCATCATTACGAATCCGGCGGTAACCGTAACGGTAAAACCGGCAGGTTACCGCCGGACTTGTGTTACCATTCCGCCTCTGTGATTCCCGGAAATACCAGGGCATTACAACCCCAGTGACACAGGAATTCTGGAGGTGGAATTGTGTAAGTCCCCATCCCCATGGAGTCCTATAGGTCTCCATGGGATGGGGAGGACAATGGAAACACTGGTTCCGTCTATGACGGAGCTAGTGTTTCCATTTCTGCCTGCAGGCGAGTGGTGTTAAACCCGCCAGGTCAGACCTGGTGGGAGTGACACCTCCATCCTGCAGGACTCGGAATCAGCCGGTCTGGAAAGAACAGTGGTGGCGGTTTGACCACCACCGTTCTTCCCAGACCGGCTGACTCATAATGAGGCCCACTGTCTCAGAAATTGTACAGCTTAGGCATAAAAATGCCCTCGCATAGAGAATGTGGCTGCTGTGATCCGGTACTGCTTTGTATGGACAATCTGAAAATATAGTATGGCTAAGTCTTGGTCCTGCTAAATCTAGAAAAAGATTTCTCAAATCATACGAGGACGTAGGAACAATAGCCAAAAATGATCCCAACAGCCAAGACATTTTGAAAAACATACTAGACACATACTACCCAAACAGGAGTACCACTTTGGAAACCATGGGCCTCATTACGACCCTGGCGGTAAGTTACCGCCAGGGCCGTGACTTTACCGCCATGGCGCAAACTACGTTTACGCCATGGCGGTAAGGGGATTTACCGCCCCATTCCGACCTTGGCGGGGCGGTAAATCCCCAATCCCCATTTACCCTTCCCCATTCCCATTTTTGCCCCATAGGGCATAATGGGAGTGGGGAAGGCGTTAATTACGCCACCGTAAATTACGGTGGCGTAATTAACACCAAGTTCCCTTACCGCCATGGTTTTTTACACCTGCTAAAAGCAGGTGTAAAAACCGCCATGGCGGAAAGGGAACTCGTAATTGGCGGAAAGGGGTTGGCGCAGCTAACGCTGCCGCAAACCCCTTTCCGCCAGGGTCGTAATGAGGCCCCATGTGTCTATACCACATAGCCCAAAACTTCACAAAAAAAAATAATATAAAACCAGATGAAAACAAAGGTAGATACAGAGTGACAAATTGTGAAGGCAGCTTAGTGAAACTTACTTAACCAAGCTTAATTAATCATATCAAAATTGTCATTAAAGACTCATCAACATAAAGAACTATATTGCATGTCCCTGCTACAACTTTTTAAACCATGGAGAAAAGAAGAAGAGTTACTAGATATCTATGACTCCTATGAAAACGCTTTCAAAGCAAATGAAAGCACAATAACAGATATGTGTCACTATGAAGAAGATACAGAAGACTTAACTGTACTGAAATCAAAACTGAACAATGAGCAGCGTAGCATTTTTCAAGAAGTAACAAATTGCACATGGTGTACAACATGAAAATAAAGAATGTACCTGCCAAAATTACAAACCCATACTACTATACGTCAGTGGTCAAGCTGGTTCAGGCAAAACATTCTTAATCAAAATCATCAGCAAGTTCCTTCAACAATTGACAAACAACAAATTGTCAGCTGTTGTAACTTCCTCCACATGTTTAGCTGCCTACAACATAGGTGGTGTCACTTTACACCGATTACTACTCCTTCCAGTAGAACACCAAAACAAATTAGAATATTACACACTTTCTACAGAAGCTGCAATGGAACTGCGCAGAGTTTTCAAACAAATGAAAATGCTACTAATAGATGAAGTGAGCATCATCTCCAACCTAATATTGGCTTTGATTCATCTCAGATTACAAGAAGTACTCAAAACAAAGTATGAAGAGCTCTTTGGAGGAAAACACATTATTGTGTTCAGAGATCTTCTTCAATTGACACCAGTGAAAGGTGAACCTATTTTTAAAACCTTATGGCACAGACTCTGTAAATCTGTTGGCAGCATAGGAAATGTCAACCTTTGACAACATTTCCAATATAGAGAATTAACAGAAAACATGTGCCAGTCTGCAGACCTCACATACACCAACATTTTAAAAAGTATTAGAGTTGGTGTACTATCTCAAGAAGCACAATCAATATTAAAAACCCGGCACATCCATGCACTGTATGGCCATAACTCATGTGCTACTGATGTCATGGAAAAATTAGAACACAAAAATTTTAATTGTATGTCCTTGATGTCAACTCTTGCAAGCTGTTCAAAATTCAATGAAACAATGTTGAAAAAAGAAATGCAACCACTAATTGAAATTTGCTCCACAGACAAACTGGACGTACATGGTATGCTATTACCCATGTGTCCACAAGCCACACCAAGACTAAATACCATAGAAAACTTTATCTCCAACACAGCTGGTTTGGAGAAAATATTAAAATTATCTTTAAACTGTTTAGTAATGCTTAAACGTAACCTTGACGTGGAGCAAAGACTAGTTAAAGGAGCACTTGGTACAGTTGTTGACTTTCAAACATACCCACGTGACAACAACATTCAGTTTGTCAATATTCTCTTTGACAAACTATCAGAAGTTAAAAGGATAGGACGCTCAACAGCTCGATTCCTTCTTTTCAAAGACATGTATGTATGCAGAGAACAATTTTCTCTAACTTTAGCATACACAGTCACCATTTACAAATCACAAGGTCTTACCCTAGATAAAGCATTGAATGATATTGGGAACACTGTCTTTAAAGAATGAATGAGCTACGTAGAACTATCACGCTTACATACACTTGACGGTCTATTTCAAATCAACTTTGATGCAATTAAAGTAAATGCTGATATTCCTTGCATTTTAGAATACAACAGACTACGTTCACTGTACACACCCCATCTAAAAACCTATCCTGTTCCACAAAAAGCAAAACATTGTAAAAGAAAACTACTTCATCAATTACTACAACCAAAGAAGAAAGTAACTCAGGTACTTCTTCAAAGAAGCAACACACACTCCGAAGAAATAACTTGGACACAGACTTTTCAGGTCCATTCAAATTTTCAAATATAACTAGTGTAAATTGCTACGCAAATGTAGCAATACATATTCTATTTCAATTGCCACAAATTATTGACATTTACTTACACAATGCATACCAATATTGTTTGCAAATTTTGGTCTTTCATAGAAATGCAACCAACAATCCTGACAACACATAAAGTGTTCATGGAATAGGACAAGAATTGGACTACTGTGCTGGAATGATGAAATTCACTAAAACTCACAAGATCCACAAGAATTTCTAAATACATATAAATTAAATCTTCCAGATTTCATACATGTGGAAACATACATGCACACTCTGCAACCGTGTGGCACAGGAACAAATCCCTAATGAACGCTTTGTGTATGTATCCATACCTAACTGTGAATCTATATCAGATTTAGTAATGGAGGGCTGTATGTCAGTAATATCCGTATCCACCACCCCTTCCTCCTCAACTGTGTCTTCGGACGAAGTCTCCTGTTTGGGTTCCTTCTTCCTAGGTGTCTTCTTTATTGTGAAGAGATAAGGTCTTCTGCGGTAGGAAGCCAGGCTGATTCTCTGTTGAGACAGGGAAGCAGAGGACCCCCCCCCGCAGGGACCAGTAGGAGAGGAAAAAAGCAAAGGCTAAAAAAACTCTCTTAAACTTGACGCTGTAGCTGTTAAATAGTTTCATGGAATCTCCAGGATAGCAAGCAGGAAGATGGTCCGATTCCCCAGGCAAGGCAGTTCTTGAAAATGAGGAGTTCTGGGTCTCCGTTCCGGAATGGATATGCAAGACCCTAGGTCCTGGCCACAACCACCACAGCATAACACACCCATAGAATCAAACATTTTAACTGTGCTATATGGGCTACTTATACAGGATATTAATTACAATCAATGCTGTACTAACAACCCAAAACCAATATCATAGTTAAGTAAAATAACCAGAAGTGCATTTTTTATGTCCGCGGACAGCTGCAGTGACCTCGGACATGACAAACACATCAGGGGTGTCTGCCACCTAAACGAATACAGCATTTGACCCATCTCTTACTCCCCCACCCTCCCCAAGCACTCTTACACACCAACAAACTCCCCAAAGTTGTATTTTCCCCCGTTCTTCACTGCGCTGTCCGTGGATCCAAGATGGTGGGCGCATCAAGACAATATGACGCACTTCACGCTTCAACCCCACTGCGCTGTCCGTGGATGTCCGTGGATCCAAGATGGTGGGCGCATCAAGACAATATGACGCACTTCACGCTTCAACCCAGGCAATCAACGAACATGCCCTATGTGCGCAGACATGATGCAAGCCGATTAGCCTATCAGTGTCCTGTCCGCAGAGCGAACAGGGAAATGTGTCCGCGGAGCGGACATAGATATCACTAATTTCATGAGACCTACTTTTTGGTTGTTTCCACCAAATTTTCAAAAGCATGCTTTCGGGACCAAGCCGATGCTCCTGCTTCAAATTTGGTGCAAATCCGTCCAGCGGTTTGATCTGTAGGCATGAGCAAAGTTTTTTCCCTATTCACTCTATAGGAAAAAAAGAAATTTTGGGACCCCCTTTATAGGTTTTCCCCCTGCACCAAACCTCACTAAAGTTTGCAAACAAATTCAGAGTGGGCCATATACTTTTTTTGCAAAGTTTGGTGAGGATTCGTCCAGGGAGAGCGAAACTATAAGCCACCCAAAAAGTGTTCTTCCTATGGGATTAGCAACTTAACCTTATCTACACGGCCACTATAAGGGGTGATACCAAGGTCAATATAACCCAGAAATCCTAGGAATAACCAGCATAGAAAACAGAGCCTTTATTGCAATAATTACCCACCTTTCCACATGATAAAATAATACAGAAATATCCTGATGTTGTGGGGGTGAGGATGGCATTCCATAGTGAGTGTTGTGTGATTGTGAGAGGAGACATCGGATTGCCAGAACTGTTACTTACAACAAGATGGTACACTTGGAGCAGAGCCAGGTACAAGAGTGGATTCACAGTTTTAGAGAGGGTAGCTTAAGAATTCCGACGATAGGTGAATACCTGGGCCCATACACTGAAATTAGGCCAGACAGACAGTGCATGAGGACATGGTGAAGTAAGCCAGGGCGATATAACCCCGTAAGTGGCAAAGTGAGTTGGGAGCTATGTCCACTGAAAGTGGTGAAGCAAGCAGGTTTCTAAAGCCGCCTGACCAGAGATTGAAGAAAGCAAGATAGGATGGGGGTTGGATCTCTAGGTTGGGAGTTTCTACACCATAAACACAAACTCAAGAGATTTGTAGTAGGAACTCATTTAGGGGGAGATTAAATCTGACCCAGAATAACCCAAGTAGGGAGGAAAATACCTACATACATTACCCAAAGCAGGGCACAAAGTCAGGCGCGAACCCTAGGGAAGGAGAGTGAACTACATACCTTACCAACAAGAGAACAGGAGACTGCCTGATGGTATTTCACTGTAATAAGAGTGATGCCTGGCCAAGCCACAGCTAGGGACTCCGGCAATGAGGACCTGGCTGCAGAAGGACTGGAACCCAACTAATGATAAGGAGGTGTGCTGGAGCCCTATAACAGTCTGAGACTATCAGTGACTTTGGTGGATTATTCCCTCAGTGTGAAGACTCAGAAACGGGCTTTCTAGTACAAGACACAAACATTTTGGACTTAGGACAATAGGTTGCTCTAGAGTAGGTGATTCAGTTTATTGTTTTGCCCATCCTGACATGGTTCAATATAGAGAGTTCCCTAGTTTGTTGTCTAGAGAACCCTCCCCCATGGTCCAATAGGACTTTGCTCTCCCCTGCCTACCTCTCCATGAAACCAGTGAAAGGAAATCAGAAGGCAAAATAGCTCATGGCAGGTATAGTGCAGACAGGGAAATAAAGAGAGGCTGTTGGGTGGAGAGAGACTTTATTTTTTGTGCTATTCAAACCTCACTGCCCAAAGGGCTTCCTATTGAATTACTTTTTTGTGCAACCCTAACCTGTATTAAAAATAAAACCTGAGAGAAATATATTTCTACATCCAAGTGTTTTGTGCCTCACTCCTTGTAACAATAGGCTAAGACTGGTTAAACGTTGGTACAGAGATAAGATACACTGATAACTGCAATCAGCTGTAACTGAAAGTCAGAGAATAGTCAGAACAAAGTAATTCCCATATGATATTTCCAACACCTCTGATTGCTTATAATATTCTGATATACCAACAATTCACTTGATGAGGTTCTACAGTAGCTACAATGCACGATTGTAAGACTGATTCCATTGCTTGTCCCAAAATGTTAGAATGTAGCTGCCGACCTTTGTTTCATATTTTGAGGGCAATACAATTCAGTTGGAAGGGCTTTCTAATTAGTAAATAGCTGAATGATATATTAAGTGGATTCAGATACCATCTTTGATGGAAGTCCAAATGTGGCAGCAGGACTGTTCTAATGGATGAATGGCAGGTGTCAGATAACAGCAGGTGGTATTTTTCTTCTGTAAGTGTCTAATGCTAAAAGTTCTAAGGCACTCCAGAGTCACGTGAAAAAGCACAATGCTACACTTCATAAACTCACAGGCCATAGGAATTTCGAAATATGTGCAGGCAGTTATAGTTCACTTCACCATGGGGCAAAGAGTTACTGGAAAAGCCTTTTAATTGTTATTTTCAATATTTATGGTCAGTGCAGTAGCCCATGGCAGCCTTGGCACTGACATAGTCCACTGGGGTACAGTGGAGCTGGAAGATACACCTTCCAGGAAATTAATTTACAGGGCTGCTCCTTGCACATTTCTTGGCAAAGACACAGGTCCTATACACTAATTACTATCATCGCTCTCCATTGTCTATTGGTGTCACCATCATTTGGAAGGATCAGTACACAGTTAATAAATAGGTATGTCATGGTGGGGAGACCTGAGGGCTTGCTTCTTGAATTGCTAAGCCAAATCTGGCTACCTCCCACGTGGTCCAGAGGAGAAGGGACTGGGCCAGTCCCCCTCTGTATGCTTGAATAAGGCAAGTCTGAACACACACCAACAGAGCTTAACCAGCAGAAAGGAATCTTGCAACATTGTCAGCTCTGACAGAGCTTCCATGTCTTGGGTGGGTTATTATGCAATCTGAGAGTATTATCACAAGGTGTGTTAAGTTATGGGTTAAATGGAAATCCATGAGGGGTGACTTCTAATCCTGTTCTAAATTATTGTATCCATACAGAAATTTGGCAACCACAAAATCACTGGTGGTTCCCACATTCAAAGTTTCTTGAGCATAATCCTGGGCTCTCCTTTCAGTTGTGGATTCAGACTTCATTCCAGAAAATAATAAAACATTTGTCAGTTCATGTTGTGACTCTGTAGCTGTCATTTTCTGTGGTAAACGGAATCAATGCCTATATTTGGCCATATCCATATCCAATCACTCTGCAAGGAAATAATGCTATGCTGTTTGAGTAAGGTGTGCATTTTACAAGAAGTCGACCTAGAGTCCACCTGTTGTACAGTAACCTCTCTTTAATTGTACACATTGTATTTATGTTTTACTATATATGGATTTATAGAGCACTTTTGCAAACGTGCTATACAGAGTTTACATTAACAGCAACATCAATGGCATAAACAATGAATGACCAACATGAAATTACATTTCCATTCAAGAGTTATCAAGAGGACAACTGTGTAAAAGCAGACCATACAGAGAAGAGAATAGCATATCAGAGTTAAGGAGTTAGGAGGACAAAGGAAAGAGGGTGACATGGAACACATGTTGGGTAAGGGATGGCTAGGAAAAACAAATAAAACAAGGGAAGTGTATAAGTGGGAGCACAGACTAAAAGAAAAGAAGAAAGGTAAGATGGAGCTCGACCCTGGACATGGAAGAATGTACAAGACATGAAAATGGAGACGGGTAAAAGAAAGGCATCAAAGTTCAATAAGTGATTGAGAAATATGAGAATGAGGTAGAAGCATGCAAAGAAGATGACAGCAGAGTTCAAAATAGACTGAAGAGGAGTGAGAGCATAGGTAGGGATGGCAAAGAGAAGAGAGGAACAGTAGGCATATTGATACATTGCAATGGCAATGTACGATTAAGAGTTGTAAAGGAAAGTTGTAAGAAATTGATGTATTTTGTTTAATGTTATGGAGTTGAATGTAGCATGAAAAAACAATAGATGGAATGTGTTTAGAAAAGGGAAGACAAGAGTCAAACATAATGCTGGCATTATGAACAGATGGCGAGAGACAAAGAGAGTCTGGGTAGAAAAAGGAGGTGAACAATCATGAGGACAGGGGAGCAGGAAAGATGAACATGTCAGTTTTTGAAGAAATGAGATGTAGAACATGAGAAATTATCCATAGTTTGACAGCTTAAAAGACAATCAGAAAGGCAGAGTATATAGTTGGTCAAAAAAGAAGGGATGGAAAAAGGATCTGAGTCCTCAGCACAAAAAAGACAAATGAATCAACATGACAGAATAAGAGCAGTGACATGAACAGTATACAAAGAAAAGAGTAGAAGGTCAATATGTAAGTCTTGTGAATCTCTGAAACACAGCAGTATAGAACAAAAGGATTCAACAGCTCCCAAAACAAAGCAAGTGACATTGAAAAGAAAAGAAGAAATCCAGGACATAACAATACCAGATATACCAAGGGAAAAAGAGAGGAGACAAAAATCAAATGATCCTACATGCAGCAAACAAATCAAGAAGAATTAAACGTGTGTGACATGCAGGAGTGCAGTTTCTATAAAGTGAACCGGACAATACCATTATTTCAACAAGGCTAAATGAGAATTGGACTCCAAGTATGAGGATACATGGGAGTGTAAAATCTGTTCCAGAAGATTAGAAAGGAAAAGAAGGTGAGAAATTGGACAATAGAAAAATTAAGAAATGTTTTTCAATAATTAGAAGACTAGTCCAGTGATTGAAAGAACATGGAATAATACTAGTAGAAAGAAAGGAGTTGAAAAGAGAGGTCAGGTAAAAAAGAAAAAAAGGGATCGTTCAAAGAAATAAGAGCCTTTGGAAGAGGATCCAACATCGGAAGAGGATAATGTTTGCCCATTAGAAAAAGAGATACACTGAATTTAAGATAGATGGTGAAACAGGAGAAAGAAATGGACACATGTGAAACATAAACAGTTAACAAAGAAGCTGAAGAGAACAAAAATTGTTAATTTTAGAAGTGAAGTAAGAAGCAACGTCTGAAGCAGAAATTGTCCGATTCAGCTAGGGTCACCAGGACAAGGAACAAAAAGAATTTTCAAATAAAAAATAGGCAAAAGGTGAATGAGTGGAAATAAGTGATTAATAGTCATTTTGTTTAGCAAGAAATAGATCAAGATCACAAGAAGCATGAACACATGAAAGAGCAGCAATTTCAGAAAGAGAGCATGATAACATCACAAACTGTACCAGTTTACTTAAATGTCTCTGGATAGATTAGAGAGAAAAGGAAAGACATGAATAGGGTTTTTCGAGAAAGAACAGAGTATAGTCAAGTGAAGAAGACATATCGGTAAAAAAGGATAAAAGAAGATGAATCTGGGTGAAGGGAAAACATGTGTGTATGATAGTACACACATAAAGATGCATAAACATGACACAATGACGATGCTAGAAAGACACTTTAGAATAAGAAGTTAAAACTACAGAGGGAAGAATACAGGAAAAGGAAAGAAAAAGATGATCGACAGAGAGAAAGTGGAATGCAGGAGAGTCAAAATGATGAATGACAAAAACTAAATCAGAATAACAGCCAGACATATAGACATACAGGAAGGAGGTTTAAGATAGGAAAGACAGTTGAAAAAATCAATAAAAACAAAGAAAGGGACAGGAAGAATCCGTAGAGAAACACTACAGTTAAAAGTAACCACAAACAAGAAAAGGAGAATCAGAAGGAAGAAGATAGGACTGTAACAAATCAATATCATCCAAAAAATGAGGGGTGTGGCTAAGCACCGACGGAAATGGCGGACTAGTCATGCGCTCCAAAACTATTTTCATTGAGTCTTTTATTATATCATAAACACCGCAAAAAGTACCAGAGGAAGTAGGCAGATGTTTTCCCTCTGGTGAAGGGTCACTGCTTGGCTTGTGGAACTTGTGGAGCTTGGTTCGGGTATCATCGCAGACCACTTTCACTACTGCAACATCGTGTTGGTGACAACTATCTTAGAGAGTGCAGTGTACGATGTTGGAAACAAGCAAGGAAGTGTTTTCTTGTGGAGGAAGGTGACTTTTCCTTTGCCTTTATGCCTGAATATCTCTCCCATTTGGCCATTATAAGAATACACTAAATACTAGCTTCCAGTGAAGAATTTATTTTCATGCAAGAATGTGTGCTTAGCTTTTATATCATCCTCAGTGATGCATGCTATCATTTTCAAATGTTGGTCCTTTAAGGGAGATACTACCTTACAGGACTTTCCACACTCTTCTCCTGCATTCCACTTTGCAGCTCCATCCTACCGGCGAGCTGATGGACCCTGCTGATGAGCCCGGACGACCATTCTACTCTAGCTAAGACTAGCGAGGCTCACGCATTATTACCCATGTGCCTGAAGCTGACTGCAAACTACGTGCATCCGGCTGGTCATTTGATTCACCCATTTGTCTGAAAGTCTGCTACATTGAGCAGTATTCTGTCCACTAAATGTGTACAGTAAAGTGGGCACTGCTAATCTTCTCAGAATGCCATGCTGACATTAAGAAGTATCTTGGGGCACTCCAAATTGGCCGGGAAGCCATCCAGTGACGGAGTTATGCCCCCACTTCCTTGTCGCAGCATACAGCTGCTGTGATTGGTTTTCTGGCTCATATCAACACCCAATTGGGAGCCGGTAGGCGAACCCCAGCCTCCCACCAAAGGTCCACACTCATGGTCCTGTCTGTGTTGTCCATGATGGCCGTGAGGATTGCGGGCCACGTTCCTTACCTCGAAAAGTAAGTCACCTAGCTTTTTGTCCTAGAAATGCTCTTCCAGCCGTAGCTGCCACACTAGACCAGGCTATTGTTTGTTCCTCTTAAGTATCAAACTTACTTACATCACTGTTGTGCACACAAGTACTCCCTGCCATGTTTGCGACTCCCATTGTTCATGATACTACCCTCCTATTCTTCTTGGGCTGACTGCCTATGTACATCCGTCATCTGAGCGAAAAAGTTTCCAGTGTTGCACATTATCTGTCAATGAACCCGCAAACTTAACTGTAGTTTTAGCAGTCACATGTCTGCCTAACATAGGAAATTTACTACATTTACCTCTGCTCCATCACAGTACCTGCTCGGTTAAACCGTACCTCATGTGTCTTCTATCGCTCTTGACCTCCGCTCACTGAGGTATTCCCCAGCTTGCACCGAATCAAACCTTTAACCACGATACTGGTGGCCTATCACATCTCGCCACTTCACCCATTGTCGTATGTAATCTGCAACGTTCCACTGTGTGGCTTCATGGACTATTGCTTTCTGCATATTCTAATTTAGTATTTGTGGATCACTCCCCTCTGCCATTGTGTCTTTGTTGCACCTAATCTAAAACGTACCACTGTGTGGCTTACGTGGACCACTTCATTAGTATTTGTGGATCACTGCCCTTTGCCATTGTGTCTTTGCTGTATCTAATCTGCAACGTACCACTGTGTGGCTTACATGGACCACTGCATTAGTATCTGTGGATCACTCCCCTTTGCCATTGTGTCTTTGCTGTACCTAATCTGCAACGTACCACTATGTGGCTTATGTGGACCACTGCATCTTGCCTATTCTAACTTAGTATGCGTGGATCACTGCCCTTTGCCATTTTGTCTTTGCTGTACCTAATCGGCAACATACCATTGTGTGGCTTCATGGACTATTGCATCTTGCCTAACTATAACACAGTATTTGTGGATCACTGTACTTTGCTTAGGGTCACAGTTGTGTCGTGCCTTAAAGTGTCACCTTGTTGCCCCTAACTGTATTACAGTCTCTGTGGTTTATTGCACTACACTTACTGTCTAGTTCATCGTATTCCCTTTATAGGCTCTATGATGTGCCAAGATCAACACCCCCTTCAAATGCCAACCTACGTAATATCACTTTTAACGCCAAGTATTACTACTTACTTTAGTGTATCATCACTTACACTAACTATGTACGTGTACACTTATATCGGCTGCTATCTACCTATACTGTTAAGCCTTAGGCTACAGCATACAATGGCCACCATTGATACCAGAAACCACCATCCCATACTGTCTACCAGTAATTCAAATACTATGGCTAGAATCCCTAGCATTTCTCTCACCATGGCTTCAAATATTCCTGCAGAGAATAGTATGCCCCCTACAGCCTTCCTACCCTCTTGCCTTCATCCATTGCCTAAACTCAGATCCATCATAAATAATCCTTATTTTAACACTCTGACCCTGTGGATTACACAATTTGCCACAATACCTACACCCAACCAACCTTGCATACTGAAACATAGAAATGCTAGACTAGGCTCTAGATTCCTGACAGTCCACATGTCACCTAATTCCAAAACTACTATAATTACTAAAGATCCGACTGCACAACTTACCTTAACAACTAATACAGATGACCTCCCTCAGAATATTGTAAATAAAGTCACTTTGACTAGGGAAAACGCCTCCCGTGCAAAATGTATCTGCAACAAAGCCTCTGCACTGATCAAAGGCACCCTCATCATTGCTAGGTCCCTACCAGCCCATGCCCTAGACATTGATGATTTTATAACATCTCAAAAGGGGCCTCATTACGAGTCCGGCGTTAACCGAGGCGGTAAAACCGCCTGGTTAACGCCGGACTCATATTACCATTCCGCCTCCGTGATTCCCGGAATTACCGGGGCATTACAACCCCGGTTTTCCGGGAATCACGGAGGCGGAATGGTGTAAATCCCCATTCCCAATGAGTCCTATGGGACTCGATGGAAATGGGGATCATGGAAACACTGGCAGCATCTCGTAATGCTGCCAGTGTTTCCTCGTCCGCCTGCATGCGGGAGGTGTTAAACCCGCCAGGCCAGACCTGGCGGGAACATCACCTCCCGCCTGCAGGGGTCGGACTCAGGCAGTCCGGAAACAACGGTGGCGGCGGGTTTACCGCCACCATTATTTCCGGACCACCTGGGTCGTAATGAGGCCCCTTGACTTCCAAGCACTTACAGAGACCGAGCTCCATTCAGCTGCAGGGTCTGCAATCTCCATTGCCATCCCTAATGATTACTCCATCATTAGACTTGATAGAGACTCAAATCAAACCAAAGGTGGAGGTGTGGCCTTCATCTCCAAAAATTACCTAGGCCACAGACATTTACCTAGCCAACCCCTCCTCTCAACAGAACTACTATCTGTCAAGTTACCCATCTCAGCATCTCAAACAATCACTATTCACCTCCTATACTGGCCACCTGGGCCTGTCAATACCTTCGAAGAAGACATTACTCTTCTACTTACCTCAAACACTAAGCCAGGATCACAAATTATCTTATTAAGTGACCTAAACCTTGGGTATCAAGACACAAAGGATGTTAAAGCTCTGGCCATCGATGATACGTTTACAGAACTTGGCTTTCTTCAGCGTATCTTGGGACCTACCCATAACAAAGGTAGGACTCTAGATTTGTTGGCCTGCTTCAATTGTGACATTAACATGCTCTCCAACACGTCCTGCACCTGGTCAGATCATCAACTGATCTCATTCAATATAAAGAAAGATAACCAGCGCACCAATAAGACCCTTGCCTCTCCCTCATGGATGAGAAACAATCGTGACAAAACACTGGAGAAATTGCTTCCACTGCTACAACCTATCCCTAATATCACTGCAAACATTTACACAGATGACCCTACTGTGTTATTGGACCTCTACAAACAGATCCTACTCAAAGCCATTGATACTATCGCACCTCTTAAATCGAGCAAGGTTAAACATTATGCTCACTTAAACTCCTGGTTTATGCTGCATCCCAAATCTGTTTGTAAAATTTAAAGAAATGCAGAAGTACTCTGGAAGAGCCTCCCAATAGCTTATAATAAGGACAACTTCCTGATAGCATCCCCAATTACAAAGAGGCGATCATACAGGCAAAAAATCAAATACACTGTATTATCCAAGCTAAATCAAGTACTAAAGAACTCTTCAATATACCTAGAGAGCTAGAATCCCCTGCTGTACCACCTGATTCTTGTACTAAAGACACTGCCTGGTGTACTAACATTCAGAAAGCGCTTCTGGATAAAATAGCCATGCTACAAGATAAAACTGAAATTAAAAAAATAAGTCTCCCCACTACCACACCTCTACCAACCCCATCAGCCCCACACTCGAACACCTACAAGTTATTTAACTTCTCTGCGCTTTCCACTAAAGAGGTAGAGGACATAATCTCTAAATTAAATCTGTCAAGATGTAAGGGAGACATCTGCGCTGCCCCAATCACCAAAGAGACAGTCAAGGAACTAGCTCTGTTCATCACCTCCCTAATCAATGCTTCCTTTGAAACTAGTTAAGTCCCTAATAACTTAAAAGATGCCTGGGTCCTCCCCTTACTTAAGAAACCACCACTAGACCCTAACATTCCTACAAATTATAGACCGATCACTACAGTCCCTTTTTTATTGAAAATTTTGGACAGAGCAGCCTACTAGCATCTAGAAACAAATAACCTCCTCGGCCTCAAACAATCAGGCTTTAGACTGAGACACGGTACGGAAACGGCCTTGATTGACCACAAAACACAAACAGAAGAACTAAAATACAATGGTAAACTTAACCTCCACCTACTTCTGGACTTATCAGCAGCTTAAGACTTAGTAAATCATAAAGTACTATGTAATCACTTGACTTCAGCAGCCCACTTCTCGGATAAAGCTACCACTTGGATCCAGTCATTCCTAGACAACAGATCAATGAGGGTCTTCTCACCCTTAGCCTCTGCTGAGCTGGCACCAATTACATGCAGAGTCCCCCAAGACTTGTGCATATCTCCCACGCTTTATAATGTGTTCATGAAGTCCCTCATCGATGGCCTTGACTATCTGGGTGTCACCTACACTAATTATGCAGATGACACTCAGATACTCATCCCCATCATGGGTGATGATGAAGTGGACTCTAAAGTACTTAATGACATCTACTATGTCATACAGGCTTGGATAGCTAGGCATGGACTCTGTCTTAATGACGATAAGACAGACTTACTCCTCATAGGATCCCAGCCTAAACTTAACAGACTAGATGAAAAGTTTGACTCCTTTAATATAGATGGTAACACTATCAGGGTCTCCAAGGATGTGAAAACCCTTGGTATCTATATTGACTCCACACTAACCTTATCTAGACAAACGAATGCAATAGCCTCTTTGACGGCCTACTCATGTAAATTAATTACTGCATGCAGACCTTTCTTAACCTTGACTAATCGCATAACCATAGCCAGAACTCTAGATTATAAAAACTAGACTACTGCATATGTGTCTGGCGAAACTTGCGCCAAGATACCCGACCAATAATTTCTCACATAGCATTTCAGACTGACCTACTAGATCTGCCCAAACACTTAAGATCCCTAGGTATAAGTTACAGAAAGCAGGAGGCAGCAGCTTTGCAGTACTAGCAGCTAGATTGTGGAACACCCTACCTACAGCGGTAAGAACAGAACTGTCCCACCACTCATTCAGAAGTAATGTCAAAATAATTACTCTTAGCTCAAGAGTCCTAGATTCCCCCAACTCACTGCAACTACTTAACCAATATGTTATCCATGCAACCCATCTGTAATTTCGTAATCTGTATGTTAATATGTACCTTTAACCTCGCGTTAATCTTGTAACCTATGTACTTTTACTTGCTACTTGTAACTGTGTAACTTTATGTTAATATGTATCTTATGTAGGTGGAAGAATTGTATGTAATTGTGTAACCTTTTTACCATGTAAGAAATGCACCCAGATGCCTTTGGTCTTTGTGCGCTCTACAATTAAACAAATACAAATACCCTTTCTGCTTGCAAAGAAGAGTTATTTAATGGAAAACTGACATAATTGAATTATTTTTGTGACATTTCGGGCAGTTTTACAAATACTGATTATGGCTTTGTCAAAAAATTGTTTAAATAAAGAAGTGTCATCTAATACATTCAAAAGAGCAAAAAGTGATTTGCCACCGCCAAAATAGGCTAATATAGATCCAACTATTCAAACCATTCTGTTGGAACTACGGGCTCTGAAGCCCTTCATGGATGCCACTAATGTTAAACTACAGCAACTCAATGATAAATGGTCATCTTTTGAAACCAGAATTGTTGTGGTTGAAAGGAGAGTCAGTGACACTGAGGATGTTACTGGCAGAGTGGCGGAGCTAGAATCAGTGATTATTCCAGGTGTTATGCAAATTCAGTGATCAATTCATTTTTGACTCATAGTTAATTAATAAGTCATATGATGGAGCGGAACTTGGGTCAGTCTTCTTTTCTACAGCCGCTCCACCTCTGCATTTTTGAGCATCAACATGATTACGTGTGGTTGTTTCCTGTTAGCCACGTTATTTGCTTTTGACATGATTCATTTCATGTTGATGCTTTTTGTCCCTCCCTTTTCCCTTGAGTTCCTATGCTCATTGTCTACTGTTACTGCAGGATGGCTCTATTGGACATTGTGATTTCATTTCTAACTGTGGTAGGATTATCAGCTCCAAGACGTGTTGTTTTCTGGTGAGACAGGATAGTTTTAATACACAACAGGAACATTTTTCCTTATTATTAAATCATTCTCAATCTCAAAATTGTGATTAAAGTGAATTTACAAGTACCATTAGCTGAGTATTATGGTTTTTATATGTACTTAAACTCAGGGATATGTTGCTAAATATAACACCATGGCATGTTAAAAAGGGTTACATAATCCTATTAAAATATAAAAAGTCCTTTCATATCTAAATAGATCCAAACCCTCCATTTTGTGCCTTCAGGAGACTCACCTCTCGGAAACCAAAGTGGCCAAACTCAAGCGTTCTGGGTGGGTGAAGTTCTGACTAGTGCAGCAATAGGAAAAGAAAATGGGGTGATTACTCTTATTAACAAGGCTCTTAAATGCAAAGTGCTTAGATACGATTACAATGATTCAGGTAGGTGGCTATTGGTTAACATTCTAGTGGAATCAGTGGAATATACAATCTTAACTGTGCACGGTCCCACTACATCCAATCCCTCATTTTGGTCTCTTGTAAGCAACTATTTCTTTCAATCTAATATCCATAACTTAATTGTTTGTGGAGATTTTAAAAAATTTTTTTTACCATTTTCTAGACAGAAAATATGCAGTGTGATTTAAAAATTAAAAATTAAAAATCTCATAAACCGTTTCTAAATTTCATATCTGAATTAGGCTTTACTTTTGTTTGGTGTATCACTCATCTTACAGATATTGATTTTACATTTCACTCCATCAACCATAATTCATTCTCAAGAATTGACTATATATTTCTTTCTAAATCCATGTATTATTAGATGCAAGTATAGTTTGTAGTTCATTGTCAGATCATGCTCCTGTCCATATCGAGCTTGAAATGGCACAAAACAATTTGAGATCTAATAGATGGATGTTTAAAACAACCCAGTTGAAGGATGAGCCATTTACATACTTCCTGACTGAAGTTCATTGTTGTTTCTTTACTGATAATAGGAGTGAAGATACTTCAATTGTAAATAACTGGGATGGCTAAAGGAAAACATTAAAACAAGAGTCCGAATAAATTTTGAAACAGTTTAAATCTTTCGAAAAACAATACACTCATAATGTTACTACTCCTTCCATACTTAATAATATGACATCATTGAGAATTAAGTATAATAAAAAAGTATTGGAATTCTCTAGTGCTGCACTGCTAAAATACAAATCAAAAATATACCAATTCTCCAAAAAGAGTAAATCACTTGCTTCTATCTAAAGGATAAAAAGAAAAGAGAACAAATCTCTGTTGTTAACGATGATTTGGGTAAAAGGAAGTTTCTAGATAAAGATATCATTACATGTTTTTCCCCGAAACTTAATGAACTCTTTACCAAGTTTGTAGCACAACGTATATCTGAAGGAACCATCTCAGAAGCCATGTTAATTGATTTTCCAAAGCCAAACAATGACCCCGAACTCCCTAAATGTTATAGACCGATTTCACTAATAAACACTGACTCTTTGTGAAGATTTTTCGCCAATCGACTACAGTTTTTACCCAATTTGATTAAGAATGAGCAGGTTGGTTATGTTAAACAGGGACATCGTCTTCCAATCTAAGATTATTCCTGGATTTTCTGGATATCGTTTATACTTCCAAGAACAGTTGCACAGCTTGAGCTCTCAATGCTGAAAAAGCATTTGGTAGAGTTGAGTGGAACAATATGTTGGAAGCACTTAAATGGCAAGGTTTTGGCAGCTTGTTCTTATCCATGATTAATGGACTATATTCCAACCCAACAACTACCATTTTCGCTAATGGGCAGATGTTGTCCTATTTCCCCCTGTTCAAAGGTACTCCTCAAGGCTGTTTTTTGACTCCTTAGTTATTTATACTGGCCATGCAACCTATTCTAGAAATGATTAGATCAGATAGTCAAATACAGGTTATTGAGTTGGGAGGTGTACAAACTGAATAAGTGGCTTATGACATGAATATACAGTGGCTTTTGGTTCATATTTCCCATTTTTCATTAGCGTTTGGATATAAATTAAATACAGACAGATCCAAAATGATACCCCTTAATATCTGTTGCACAAAACATTATATTCAAGCTTTGGGTATGAAATGGTGTCCAGAAGGAATGAAAGATGTAAGTGTTCATATTTCCTCCTCTACTAAAGATATCATCAAGCAAAACTCAAATATTGTATTGTCTAGAATTAAGGACTTTACTGACTCATGGTCCCCCCTATACCTGACCTGGTGGGGTCGACTAGAGACCATAAAAATGATGATTTCTCTGGTTGTTTTATAACTTGTATATATGTTACCAGTCTCCTTTCCCTCTACCCTATATAAAACAATTGATTCCTGTTTGACGTTTTTATGGGGTCGAAATAAACAAAGAATTTCCATTAGCAAACTTTAGCTTTGGTGTTGTTTTGATGTTTTTATGGGGTCGAAATAAACAAAGAATTTCCATTAGCAAACTTTAGCTTTGGTGTTGTGACAAACTCAAATATGGTTTACCCCAGAAGATTATAATAATTCTCCCTCATGGTTAACTTTGGAAAAGATAATGGTATCCCCACTGCCATAAATTGATTGTTATGCTATCAAGGGTAAAAATAGATGTATTAACTGCATGAGTGTCACCCTATCAGCTCACCACCTTTGAACCATTCTCTATCCATATATCAAAAAAACCTCTGAGTTTGTCTTTCAATTCCTATGGTTTAATGGTTTGGTACATGTAAATGGTTGGTCTGTCTTTTCGGAAACATGGCTGTCTCTAGGTATCAAATATGTTGAGCAACTATTAAATCAAAGATGTCCCTTAGTCTTCAATGAACTAAGTGACACATGTTCTATTGCTTTGTCCTATTGGCACCATGATGTTATTATTATTTATGCACTAAAGGAAAATCATGAACTGGTCTTGTCTTGCTCGCCTTTTCCTCATAAAGCTATACTACAACATTTTTATAATCTTGACTTTTGTGTCTTAATGTTCTACAAGATCCTATCCGCAGAACTGATAACTGAACCTGCATGGGAATCCAAAGTCGTTTGGCAAAGGGACTGTAACCTCAATGATGATGAAAAGTGTTGGCATCAAGACTGGAGTAAAATGTTGCGTGTTACTAGATCGGCTATTTTGACTCGGGCTTCATATTTATTTCCACAATAGAGTTTGTATTACTCCTACAAAACTCTTCAAGTCTAAGGTAGCACAGAATGATAGATGTAGGAGTTGTATAGATGAGGCAGCCTCATTTAAACACATGTTTGTTGAGTGTAAACATGTCGAAACATAGTGGAAGAATGTCTGGGATATACTGAAAAAAATGTATGCTCAAATGCAACTTTTCCTTTACATTTCTTCTTTTTGCAGTATCCTTCTGCAGAATGAACCTGAAAATAATGGTTACCACGTGTTTGATCTTTTTATTTTAGTTGCAATAAAAATATTTCGGCCAACTGGAAAAATCGTGATCAAATTAATCACAAAATGTATTGGAACTCCAAATGTAATATTTATAGACTAGAACGATGTTTTGCTTCCTCTCCTAGTCTTGCCCAGAAACATGAACTGAAATGGAATATGTTTCTAAGCTTCTACTCCACGCCTTCGTTTTTGGTATAATATTATTATATTACTTTATTATCCTGTCACTTCCTTCCTCCCCCTCCTCGTGTATGTGTCCTGTTGTGTGTGCCCTGTCTTGTTTTTATCTCTAAACCTGGTATATTTACAAGTTATATATACAAACATTGTTTATATTCATTTACACATCTAATACCTGCATTAGTGTTTATCAATTGCACAATTGCAAGAATGGCTTGTATTGATCCTCTGTTATGTTGCTATGTATGAATTTTCAGAAATATAATCGTATTTAAACTAAAAGGCCTGGTAGGACAGAAAACAGTTAGAAATGTATGGTAAGGTTAACAAAAAGATGAATAGTGGTTTTCAAAGGAATACAAACTAGGAAGAAAAAAGAAGGAGAGAAACGGGCCCATGCGGAATGGAACAGGGTGGCAGAGCCACCACCCATGCCTGATAAACAGAAAAAATGAGAAAACAATGTAGAGGAAGAGTCCAAGGCATCACAGTCCTGAATTGAAATAATAAATCCATGTTTCAGTGAGACAGAGAAATTGATGATTAATAGTGTGTGTGCATTCCAGAGGGAACTGAGGTCTTAGGAGGAAAACAAGGAACAATTGAAGGTTAAATTAGATTATCCAGATTCCACCCTTGAGAGAAGAGTGCCGGAGCAAGGAAAAGTGAGCCTTGAAAAAAAAAAGAAATGAAAAAAACAACATCATGAGGGACAAAAAAGAGAAACTACAAACATGATTCATGACAAGAACCAAGCTGGAAAGACTCCACAGCAGTCAAAGCCAGCAGATAGTAAACAAACGCATGCTTAGAGCCTCTTCAGAAATACGTGTACATGTTTCACAAACAGATGACTGGGATGTGAAAATGACAAAACAACAGCCTGGAAACCAGGATCAAGACCAATCCACAAGTAGGTGCCCAGGGAAAGCTTCAAGTTACAGCTCAACAAGAGTTGAAGACATGCCCAGTTAGAGATGGAAGTCACAGGCAATAAAATAAAACGTGCCTGAGGACTACATTTACCAAAGCAGAGAGGAGTGGGCAAGATGGTAAACAGAAGCTTAAGTGATGTACTAAGTGGTGAGTAGACAGCAGAGGGTGGTAAATGGTGTCTCTATAGATATGAAGGCTGCCACGAACGAAGGGAGCTCACAAGAACCACTGTGAGAAGAAATATGCACTGATAACAGAGATGCCTTATGTGGCATTTGCCAATGACTCATCTTGGAAAGGTCAGGCTAACCTATGACACAAGTACACACATCCATAAACCTATCAGCAGATGTGCAGTTTCGAACGTCCATTCTCACAGTTGCATTCTGGTATGAATAGTATCATTGATAGCATATGTATAGATCCGACATATGAGGGAGCAGATATGCACCACAGAGCACCTCAAACAACCAGTGACGAAAAGTAAACAATGATATGCCTTTAATGTGAAAATAACTGTCCCTGTAAATATTTGCTGATGAAGTTTATGAGAAAGGAAATGGCATATGCCTGTGCTTAGGGCATGCCTATTGCATTCATAACCAATTGTTGATGTTGTGGGTTCACATTTAAAATTCATTTCAGTTGCTGAAAGTGTGATTATGTCAAACTGGTTTTGGTAGAAGGATTTCAGTTTCTGAAACATACAGATAATGCGTTCTTAAAACAGACAAATCTTTTGAACGTGCTTTCGTTTTCAAATCTTTCTGTGTTTTAGCTTTAGAAGGAATCTGTTTATGTAAGCTGGCGCCAGCAGAACATTACGCTATACATATCCGTAGACAACAGGCAGCTTTAAGGGAAGGATAAACAAATTGTCATAAATCAGCTGCTCTGGTTCTGATTAACAGACTGTGCAAAGATGATTTCCAACCTGAAGTTCAAAGACCATAAGCTTTCCCGCAGGAATTTTTACTAAAAGCTTGACAGCTGCACTTAACACTTACCATCATCTTTTTGTGGTCTCTAACTACTCTGAAACAGATTTCTCTCCAATTATCAACTGAGAGACTATTAATAGTGGACCGCATCTATTGAGATTGCAATTTTCTTCCGAGGACTCTAACATTGTCCAAGACATATGACTCCAGAGAGTTTCCCAAAATATTCATAAAGAGTGTATTCTGGCCCTTAGTCATTACAACCACCATTTCCAATGCAGCCATTTTAGGCATTTCATTTATGTCCTGATCCACCTATTGGGTTTTCTGCTCTTTCCAGTGAAATTATACAATTTTCTTCCTTGTGGTAGTTACCCTTTTGATAAAAAAAAGACGTACTGGACGTACTGTAAACATTTGGTGAATGAATCTTCTTAGTTTGAGAAAAAAATCTAAACTGTTTATGAGACTATTTTTTCTTCTGCTGTACATCAAAATCTTGTTACATGACTACACCTCCTTTGAAGGCATCTTGGACAGCATTTCCTTTACTCTCAATTGAAAGTACCCATCCACCCCTTCAGCAAGTGAACTCAAGCTCTCCTTCTAAACCCATTCCAGACAATTGTTTCCATGTATTTATTTATTGGATATGTTTAACGGCTTATACACGACAGTGTTTCAAAGTGCCACAAGGCAGAAGGGAAGAGAAAAAGGGAACAAATAAAAGCGGACAGCTATCCTTCTTAGCCTTGTGACTTGAGTTGTTTGCTGGAACTTGAGGTGGTCCAGTCAAAACTTAGAGAGAGGGAGAGAGAGAGAGAGAGAGAGAGAGAGGGGGAGGCTTTTCCATAGGAGGGAGCCAGCTGAGGAGAGAGATCTTCCCCAGCTCCCTGCTTGGAGAAGCGTTTGATCAACAGAGAGTTGGAGCCAGAAGATAGCCAGAAGATAGAAGGGATCTGGAAGAAGAGTATTTAGTGAGAGAGAGTGGCAGGTAGTGTGGTTCCAGACCCCAGACAGCCTTGTGAATGATGCAAAAGGTCTTTAATTTGATCCTTGCAGTAACCAGGAGCCAATGGATAGGTTTTAGAGCGGGAGAGATAGGGTCCCAGGGATTGAGGCCATGGATAAGACGTGCTGCCCTATTCTGGATTAGTTGAAGAGGACGGGGTGAAGAAAGAGGCAATTTGAGGAAAAGACTGTTACAGTAGCCTAGCCTGGAGAGTACCAGAGCTCTAGAGACATGGAATATCTGGGGGAAAGTGAGGAAAGGGAGAATGCCCCTAAGGAAGTGAAGTTGAAAGTGGGCCTTCTTAGCAAGGCCCAAGATGTGAGGAGTAAAGGAGAGGGAGGAGTTGAAGATGACCCTACGTTTTATGGCATCAGTGGAAAGAGAGGGAGGTGAGCCCATAAAGGACGGCCAGAGTGCAGGAGGGATACAGGGAGCAGGTGTCCGATGTGAAAGATCTCTGGCCTTAATGGCATTGAAAACAAAGGGTGATAGCTGGAAGGTTTGGAATTAATCTTAACCACTGGCGTTGCTCTGGGCAACCCTCCAGACCATCGTTCTTTGCGTACCAAGCCATTACAGAAGGGGAAAGACCATATGCAATCAGACTTGGCCCCACACCAAAAGGGGCAGTCCAGCTCGAACTGCTAGGTCACATCCCTTCTGCACGAGACCACAAGCAACCCCAAACATGTTTCAGCCTTTTTGGGCCTCATCAGTGAGGAGTAGCTTAGGTCTCTAGGCCCAGCAGGCACGGGACCCACGTCTGGGCATACCCGTCCCACTTGGAGTGACATAGTAAAAACAAAGAGGTGATGGCTGGAAGGTTTAGAATTAATCTTAACCACTGGCGTTGCTCTGGGCAACACTCCAGACCATCGTTCTTCGCCTGACAAGCCATTACAGAAGGGGAAAGACCATATGCAAATCAGACTTGGCCCCACCCCAAAAGGGGCAGTCCAGCCCGAACTGCTAGGTCACATCCCTTCTTCACAAGACCACAAGCATCCCCAAACATGTTTCGGCCTTTTTGGGCCTCATCAGTGAGGGGTAGCTTGGGTCTCTAGGCCCAGCAGGCACGGGACCCACGTCTGTGCATACCCGTCCCACTCGGGGTGACATAGCATAAACAAAGAGGTGATGGCTGGAAGGTTTAGAAGTATTCTTAACCACTGGCATTGCTCTGGGCAACCCTCCAGACCATCATTCTTCGCAAAAGGGGCAGTCCAGCCCGAACTACTAGGTCACATCCCTTCTGCATGAGACCACATGCATCCCCAAACATGTTTCGGCCTTTTTGGACCTCATCAGTGAGAAGTCGTACTGGCATTAAGACAGAGATTATTGGAGGTTCAACAAGACTGAACAGAAGACAAGCAGTCAGGGATGATAGTCAGGAAGAGGAGTAGGAAGAGCGGGCTTGAAGAAGAGTAGTGTGTCACTGCAAAACACTGGAAATGAGGAGAGAAGGCAGAGATCAGGTAAGAAAGAGGTAGATGTTGAAAAGCTAGGTTGAGAGGATAGAGCACTGGAGAACACCACATGTAGACAGAGTTGTGGAGGAGGAGAAGGATCCCTGGAGCACCTGGGAATGGAAGTCAGTAAGGAAGGAGGTCAACCAATCCAGTGCCCGGTTTGAGATACCAAGAGTATCTTGGAGCCGCTTTATGAGGATAGAATGGTTGACTGTGTAAAGGCAGAAGAATTGTCAAGGAGAATGAGAACAATAGGAGAAGGAGGGTCAAGATTTGCGAACAGTTCTTCACGGTTGTTCAGGAGAGCAGTTTCCGTGCCTCTGGATGCTCGGAATCCAGATTGATGGTCATGTAAACAACCAACAAGCTCAATCTGTTGGGTCAGTTGGGGGATGACCAACTTCTCTAAGAGTTTCATAAGGAAGGGTGTAGTAGAGCTAGAGCGGTAGTTGGCCAGACACAAGTGAGTCGGCTGAAGGCTTTTTAGGAGGGGGTGCACACAAGAATGCTTGAGAGAAGAGAAAAAAGAGCCAAATCCTAGCGTCTGGTTGAAAAAGTCAGCAAGAGCTGGATCGAGGGAGAATATGTTGTTCTTAATAGTTCTGGAAGAAAAAGAGACACATGTTTGGATGAGCCCTTCAAAGAGCAGACTACTTTAGATATCTCATCCATTTTGATAAGTTTGAAAGTAGAGAGAGTGGAAGGGGGTGTTAGAGAGGCCAAGGGAGGCAGGGGACAGGCAGAGGAATGGAGGAGGAGGTAGAACAGAGAGAGGTCAGAATGTAATGAGTTTTAGAGGTGAAATGGGTGACCAGTGCAGATCAGAGGGCATGAGAAATAAGAGGTGAGGTGGAAACTACAGATGGCTTTGCTAGTTCCTTGCTGATTTTGAAGAGTTTAGCCATGTTGTTAGAGGCTCTAGAGTTACGAGCCTGGATGTAAGCCCTCGTCTTGGAGTGGATAGAGAGACGGTATTGCCTTTGGAGTAGGCGGCAGGCCATTTTGTCAGAGGAGGAGCCTGAGGTCTGCCACTTTTGTTCAGCAACTCTCCATTTGTGTTTCAGAGCGGCTAGATCGGAGTAGTACCAACTGTTACGCTTGGAGGCAGGTTTCAGGTGGATCCTCATGACAGATATGATATGATATGATATTTTATTTGTATCGCGCTCGTACACAAGTGTTCAGAGCGCGACTAGGCAAGGGAGGGGAACAAGGGAGAACACAGCACAACATAAAAACCATCTTACTAGGCCCAGTGACATTGAGAACGCACAAGTGCATGGGAAAGGGAAAAGGGAAAAAGTGCATGGAAGGGGGAGAGTGGAAAGTGCAGAAGCCGAGGAGCGAAGATAAATAAAATAAATAGAACATTGAGGCAAACTGTGGTAGTGCAGCCAGCAAGTGGCAAGTGCTGTCTTTAAGGCAGCAGACTGGTTAAGTCTGAATAAGTGCAGAAAAAGAAGACAAATGGGGGGGGCTGTATGGGTACAGATACAGTCCCCAGTGCAAGTGGTGGCCAGGAGGCAGTGCAGGAAGGTGGCAGGGTGAGCAGGTACCTGGGCCCAGGGGACAGAGGGTGGCCAGGTGCACAGTGCCAAGAGAGCAGATCAGCAGGGGAGAAGGGGAGTGAAAGCAAAAGCAAAGAGGAAGGTTTTGAGGTGCTTCCGGTACCGGAGATGGTTCTCCTCAAGTTTTAGAGTGGCAGGGAGGCTGTTCCAGAGGGAGGCCCCAGCCGAAGATAGAGATCTACCCCCAGCTTGTTTCTTTGAAAAACGACTGAGCCTGTGGGAGTTAGAGGTAGAGGAGCGAAAAGCTCGAGAGGGGAGGTATTTGCAGAGGGATAGCTGAAGGTATTTTGGAACCAGGCCCCAGAAAGCCTTGTGGACAATGCAGAGGGTTTTGAGTTTAATCCTTGCACCCACTGGGAGCCAATGGAGAGATTTCAAAGCTGGAGAGATATGATCCCAGGGCTTGAGGCCAAGGACAAGTCTTGCAGTCCTGTTCTGGATAAGTTGTAGAGGGCGGAGAGTAGAGGCAGGTAGATTTAGAAAGAGACTGTTACAATAGTCCAAGCTAGAGAGAACCAGAGCTTGGGATACCATGAGCTTCTGAGGGAAGGCGAGGAAAGGCAGACTACCTCTGAGGAGGTGCAGTCAGAAGTTTGACTTTTTAGAGACATCAGAGATATGGGCCGAGAAGGAAAGTGTGGAGTCAAAGATGACGCCAAGGTTCTTAGCCTCGCAGGTAGGGGTAGGAGGAGGGCCAAGGGAGGCCAGCCAGAGAGTGAGGGTAAAGGATGGAGATGGTGTGCCGATGAGGAGGATCTCCGTCTTGCTGGCATTCAGACAAAGATCATTGGCGGCACACCAATTTTGAATGGAAGTTAGGCAGTCAGAGATGAGAGAGGGAGAGTAGGTGGCCGAGGGCAGCTGAAAAATGAGTTGAGTGTCATCAGCGTAGCACTGGAAATTTGAGCAGAAAATGGCAATGCAGTGAGCGAGAGTTGCCAGGTATTGGTTGAAAAGCCAGGGTGAGAGGTTAGACACCTGGGGAACCCCACAGGTGGAGAGGAAGATAGATGATAGGAAAGACCCCAGTTGGACCTCGGAGGGTCGATCAGAGAGGAAAGAGGTCAGCCAGGCCAGAGCCTGAATCAGTGATACCCAGATTATCACGGAGACGGTTGAGCAGGATGGTGTGGTTGACCGTGTCGAAGGCAGAAGAGGGATCAAGAAGGATGAGGACAGAGGGAATGTTAGAATCAAGGTTGGAGAACAGATCTTCACAGATATTGAGGAGAGCAGTTTCCATGCTTCTGGTCGCTCTGAAGCCAGACTGGTGGTCATGGAGACAACCAACAGAATCTGAATGAAGGTTAAGCTGAGAGATGGCCAGCTTTTCCAAGTAGTTTGCCGAGAAAGGGGGTAATGGAAATTGGGCGATAGTTTGCCTGACAGGAAGGATCAGCTGTGGGTTTCTTGAGAAGAGGATGCACAAGGGAGTGCTTCAGAGGGGAGGGGAAGGATCCTGAGGCAAACGAGTGGTTGCAAAAATCAGCAAGGGCAGGAGCGAGGGTGCCAATGTGGTCCTTGATGGTTTTGGAGGGACAGGGATGAACCTGTTTTGACGAGGCTTTCATAGATCGGACTTGTCTAGCGACCTCGTCAGGGGAGAAAATAGAAAAGGAAGAGAAGTATGGTGGGGGGGTGCTTAAAGGGGGGTCTCCAAGCACAGACTGAGAGGGAATAGGAGGGGGAGGGGAGGCGAGGGTGGACAGGATGTCCTGGGTTTTAGAGATAAAGTGCGAGGCAAGGGCATTGCAGAGAGCCTGGGAGGCAAGTGGAGGGGAGGAGACTGCTGCAGGGTTGGCAAGCTCCTTGCAGATTTTAAAGAGTTCCGCCGAGTTGTTGGATGCCGCAGAGACACAGGCTTGAATGTGGGCTCTCTTCTTAGTGCAGACAGAGAGTCGGTATTGCCTTTGGAGCAGTCGACAGGTCAGTTTGTCAGAGGATGAGCAAAAAGACCTCCATTTCCTCTCAGCCGCCCTACACTTACGTTTAAGTGTAGCTAGATCGGAATCATACCAGGAATTGCACTTGGCTTTGGACTTAAAGCGGATCCTCATGACAGGGGCAAGAGCATCAAGAGTATCAGAGATGGAAGAGTAGAGAAGGGACAGGGTTGTGTCGGGGTGTGAGTCAGCCAGGGGAGGAGGAGGGGGAGAGAAGGTGTCAGCAAAAGCCTCAGCTGACACACACTTCATAGGTCGGATGTCCGAGAAGGTAAGTGGAAGTGTTGGGGTGTGGTTGGCTTGGGGAGAAGAGAGTGAGAGATGGGAGGAGAGGAGGCAGTGGTCACTCCAGGAGAGAGGAGTGGTCAGTGGAATAGAGAGGGGGAGCCCAGGGGAGATCAAGACGTCAAGTGTGTGTCCTGCAGAGTGTGTCGGGCCAGTGGAGAGGATAGAGAGGGAGAGGCTTTCGCAGAGGTTGTGAAAGAGCAGCGATGAGGGACAGTGAGAATCTAGGTGAATGTTGAGGTCACCAAGGAGGAAGAGTTGAGTGGTTGAGGCCAGGAGGGAGGAGAAGAGGTCGGCCCACTCAGAGAGAAAAAGACGTGATTTGCCCGGGGGGCCGGAAGAGAGTAACAACAGTAAGAGAGTGGCTAGGAGAGAGTAAGAGCCTGCAGACAAGGCATTCAAAAGAGGAGTAAATCTGAATGGGAATGATAGTGTCAGGAATCCACTCAGGAAAGATCAGGGCTACGCCCGCTCCATGTCGAGTGGATCTGGGTGCGCAGAGGATCTTGTAGCCCTCAGGGAGTAGAGTGTCAAAGCTTGTGACAGAGCTAGCAGTGAACCATGTCTCTGTAAAACCAAGGCCATCAAGGTCCAGTTCTTCAAGGAGGTGGCAGATGTCAGAGGCATGTGACAGGGGCAACAATGTCAAGAGTGTTGGTGATAGCAAGATGAAGGTCGGCAAGGACAGAGCAGGTGGGAGAATCAAGCAGAGGTGAAGGAGGAGGAATGAAGGTGAAGGCAAAACCAGCAGCTGACAGTTGTTTCCTCAGTCATATGACCACAAAGGAGGCTGGCAATGATGGTGGAGGATCCTTCAGGCGGCCAAGAGGTCCCAGATGAGAAGAGAAGAGAGAGTGGTCAGACCAGGAGAGCTTGATACTGAGAGGGTTGGAGAGGGGGAGCTCACCAGGGATGAAGGCGTCGGTTGAAGAGTGTGTCTGGCAGAGTGGGTAGGGCCAGAGGGGAGAATAGGGAAGGAGAGATAGGTACAGAGCTCTCGGAATAGAGAAGAGGCAGAAAAAGTGGAGTCAAGGTGGATGTTAAAGTCTCCAAGGAGTAGGGGTTTAGAGGTAGAGGTCAGAAGAGAGGAGGTGAAGTCAGCCCATTCCAAATGGAAGACGGACACAGGGCCAGGGGATCTGTAGATAGTGGCAATGGTGAGAGAGAGAGTCAGAGAGATTTTACACTTGCAGACAAGACTTTCAATGGAGAAGTAGGGCTGGGTTGGTATGAGGGTGGTAGGGACCCACTCAGGGAACACTTGGCTACTCCACCAGTAGGTCAGTTGGGCCGAGGCTGGGTGAGGATCGTGTAGCCATCAGGGAGAAGGGAGTCAAACGTAGTGACTGAGCTGGCATTGAACAGTGTTTCGGTGAGAGCAAAGGTGTCATGCTCAAAGTCTTCAAGAAGGAGGCAAATGTTAGAAGAATGTTTGACAGCAGATTGAGCATCCGGGGTGGCTAAGCGTAGCCAGTCACTGTCATGGAAGGTTTTTGGAGAATGGGTACAGTTAGGTGGTACACCAGTCAGAGGTGGTGAAGGAAGTGCAGAGAGAGAGGAAGGACGAACATTAAAGGATGAAGAGGAAAAAGGGGAGAAGGTATAGATCAGATGGGGGCACTATAGGTAGAAAGAGAATATCAGTGATGGTCTGTCTGGGGGTAGCACTAAACTAGGTGTCAGCAATAGGTAGGCCAGGATTAGAGGCCAAGAGATCTTTTGTAAACTATTTTCTTCCAGACTTTGTGAGGGAGGATGGATAGGAGATAGAGTAACAGTTAGAATAGATGGGGGAGATGGATGGTGCCATAGAGGTGGAGGAAAAGAGGCTGCACAATGGCGGTTAATCTCACCAGGTGACCTAGCAGTCGAGGAAGACAAGAAGAATGGACAAATGTAAAGCACACCCAAATTTGAATTTACCAGAAGCACACAAATGCAGTACGAAATGGAGGCTGCACAGATGTAAAGCACGCCTAAATGTGAATTTACCAGAGAGCACACAAATGCAGTACGAAATAGAGGGTGCACAGATGTAAAGCACACCTAAATTCGAATTTACCAGGAGCACACAAATGCAGTGCAAAATGCAGGTGCACAGATGTAAAGCACACCTACATTCAAATTGACCAGAGAGCACACAAATGCAGTACAAAATGGAGGGTGCACAGATGTAAAAGACACCTAAATTCGAAGATACCAGAAAGTACACAATGCAGTGCAAAAAGCAAGGTCCATAGATGTAAAGCACACCTTGGAATGATATTTTCTTTAAGCAAGGCATTAAGAAAATAGTGATAACATACAGTATGATGCCCAGCAAGATGCATATTTAAATTGGGGCAGAGATTAGAATTTGCAGATAGGCAAGTAAGTAAAAGATGCAGGTAACAGTCAAATAGTCAGCGTGACCCAGTGAGGTGTGTAGTGGAGAACAAGTTAACCATGTTGCTTACTGGAATAATGGAAAGCAGGTTTTTCTAGGTCAGATCATGCAAGGGTCACTCACTACCAGTTAGATTGACTGGAGCATTTCCAAGAGGCAGGATGATGGAAGTAGCAGCATCTAGAAGGGGTCCTTCCAGCTTCGGATAGGTCCAGAAAGGAGCCTTAGTGGTGGGGCTTGGTGAGGGGGCTGGGTCAGCCTGCCAGCTCCCTGATTGGCCTTTAGTGGTCAAGGCTGGCCAACATCAATCAATGTAGGGCTGGCTGGGGAGGCACTCATGTGGGAAAGATGGTGTTGGTGATCTTGGAGTCTGTACCACATAATTGCATTAAACAGCCCAACTGGGCTACAGTAAATGATCAAAAAACGCCTGATTTGCACCATTTGTGAAAATGTCACCAAGTATAGCAGATGGCCCCCGGGTGAATTAAGATATGACTGGCACCAGAAGATGAAGTCGCAGAATGAAGGATCCGCAATTTGTAGATACCCCAAGCCCAACGGGATTTACCTGCAAATTAGAGTATTTCAGCAGTTAAATAGTCTTTCAGGCAGCGTCGTGATGTGGAAGCTTGTCAGTGATGCTGAAGGTCCCTCTGTGTTAGGCTGAAATGGGGGAAAGAGATCTGGGAGGGCCTAGTGGTGGGCCTTGGTGAGGGGTCCGGCTAAGCCTGCCGGCTCCCTGATTGGCCTTTAGTGGTCCAGGCTGGCCAATAGCAATCACTGTTGGGATGGCTTGGGAGGCACTCCTGGAGGAAAGATGTTGTCGGCCATCTTGGAGTAGGTGCCACACATTTGCATTCAACAGCCCAACAGGGCAACAAGTAAACGATCATAAAACTGCAGATTTGCACCATTTGTGAATACATTGCCAAGAATAGCAGCAGACCCCTGGGCGAATTAAGATATGACTGGTGCCCAAAGACGAAATTACAGAACGTAGGATCTGCAATTTGTAGACACCCCAAGCCTAACGGGGCTTACCTGCAAATTAGAGCATTGCAGCTGAAATAGTCTTTGAAGCAGCCTCATGGTGAGGATGCTTGTCGGTGATGCTGGAGGTCCCTCAGTGTTAGGCTGAAATGGGGGAAGCCATCTGGGCTACAAGTAAACAATCATAAATCTGCAGATTTGCACCATTTGTGAAAATATCATCAAGTATAGCAGCAGGGCCCCGAACGGATTAAGATATGACTAAAAGGATAATGAATTTGTAGATACCCCAAGCCCAATGGGGCTTACCTGAAAATTAGAGTGTTGCAGCCTTTGAGGCAGCCTCGTGGTGAGGAGCCTCATCTTTGATGCTGTAGGTCCCTTGTTGTTAGGCTGATGCAAGTTCTTGATAGAAGCTATTATATCTCTTACTAATGCAATCAATGCTACTTTATATTTGGCCATGGTCTGACCTGATGGCCGCTAGACTTATGCTATTCATAAAACCACCTTCATTGTAACCTTTAATACTTGCTAATTTCAAACCTATCACTCTACTGCCTGTAATAGCTACAGTCAAGGAATGAAAACCTATCCCTGAGCCCTGTAACTATTTGGAGTGCATTGATTTCTTTTTTCTTTCAGACTCGCCTTTGCCCTTGCAGGGGTGCTGAAACCATCACAGTGATCGTCTCCATGATTTTTACCCAATTTAAGAGGTTGGCAGTCCCACTCTATTCTTCCAATTAGATCCATTGGTAGCCTTTAACACTGTAGACCATTCCAAGGTCCTTGATCACTTGGTAATGCTAGGCATAAAGGGCATAGGTTTGGCCTGCTTCTCTGCCTTTTTGAAGGGTTTAACACTTTCATGATATGCAAATGGGGGCTTATCCACCACATCGCATTTTTGTTGTGCGTGCACAGTGCACAGTGGCCGCGTACCTGGCTGTTACCATGGTGCCTCTTGCAGCGGCAGGCATGCATAGGCAGACCCTTCAGCGTCTCATTGCCTGGGCCACGACGTCGGATGAAATGACACATGATGGCGTCCGAAGCCTATGTCTGCTTCGTTCGTCTTCACTGCAGTGCTTCTGATTGAGGTTGCTTCAATACCATTCTGTCCGCATTGAAGAATTTGTTTTGCTTCTTGTTACCGACCTGGATTGTTTCATAGATTGGCACTGCCTGGTCCTCAGGTTTTGCTGGACTTGACCTCAGAACGCTTACAGGATTGTCGTTTGCCTACTCCGTGCTTGCTTTGTAGATATCCAGCTCCTCGACCTCGGAACGCTAAACGGATTGCCGCTAGCTGTCTCATACTTGCCTATGGTGAGGTTTTGCTCCTCCACCTTGAGTCTACTTGGAATCCATCTGCCGTTCTCTATCCTTTGCTGTCAGTCTCTGAAATTGCTAGTTACAGAGCATGCTAAAGACTGTTCCTACCTCTTCTCGTTTCCTTGTCTTCACTGACATACTCGGAGACTCTTGGACTATTAAATACCGGATTAGACTTCTTGGGACACCTTACTCTAAAGAACTCCGTATTGGATTGTACTGGGATATTCTAGGATTCACCCCCTTGTGGATTTGGATGCTATGCAGTATTCCACCGTCAAGGATTGTTTCCCCCTCATCTTTAGTGCATCCTCGTTTCGTTCGGGATAGGTCCTACTAGCACACTAATCTTATCCCATTCAGTCCTCTCTCTGGTGCTGGGTCCCTCGCTCATCTATCTACAAGATCCTGATTTATTCCTTGTCATGTACACATATGAAATCAAAGTGTGTTTATCTAAGTTTAGTGTTATGTCTCAGCTTTCCTTTTGTTCTGCTCTTCCTACCTTTCTTGCTTGACATACTCTTTCTCTTTCTTTCCAGCCTGGCGTGTACTGACAGTAGCTTGCTCTTTCATGTGGGCCGTTGTGGTACCCGTATATCCTACATGTAGCACAGTGTCTCAAAGGAAAGGTTTCCCTCTGTTGAGGATACCCTTCTTGAGTTCAAGTCGTGTTCTGGCGGTACTAGTCGGATCTCAGGTGGCCTGACCAATTTTGCGTATGACATACTCAGCCTAAATCTATGGAATTGTTATCCCCTCCTGTTTTACCACTTCTTTCAAAGGTTGTTCAGGGATTTCCCAACTCACCCCACCTATTCAACATTTACCTCCATCTCTCAGCAGTCAGCTCATCCATGACCACGCCTTCCGATTTCTTATTCTGACTATGCTCAGATCCTTGTCTGATTGGACTAGAGTTTGTTGATCTGTCATGCTAAATTTTGTTGAGTGTCTTTGTGCCATGGACCTTTGAAATTCTAGCCATTGACCAAAGCCTATTATGGCCAAAACAATAGTGATGTTGGGTAGGGGCCACAGGAATGTGGGGTTTACCATTTTGGCCTCTGGGTATAAAACCCTTTACTCCTCAGTTTGTAACCTTCAATTTGCTTGAAAAGGACCTATCATTCGGGTCAGATCACATAGTTTTTTTTATACTAAAACCTCTGTAGAAAATCGTACCTCTTATCCCTCTTGAACTTAGGGCTATGACTACAACTGCACTGGTCTCAACCTGGTTGGACTATGGAAACAGCCTTTATTTTTGATTACCTCATTCTCTGATTTGCTTTTTGTAAATTATTCAGACCATTGTGGTCTGACTGTCTTTGCAAATTCCCCACTACTCCTCCTATCAACCTCTCCTATCCATACTATATTTACTTTTGGTCAGAGAATTAAACAAAAGGTAATTAGCTTGGTTCATCGAGATCTTCTCAGGATTGTTCCTATTCTTTTAAAAGACACACTATGTGCAATTGTAGACAGGTACTTCAGTCATCTAATCACCAGTTACTATTTACCTCTCAGTTTCTCAGTACCTATGTGCTTTAATGCGACTTTTCTGATTGCCCTCTCACTATTGAATAGACTTATTTTTACATTTGCAACATTGGAAATGTCCTCTTTTTTTCTGAGAGCCCAAAAGACTTTCCTGCTTCCAAATTCTGGGTTTGCATAGTTTATTTATTCTCATATTGAAATTGCAATAGCATTAAGACATTTTTTGTTGCAATTGTACTGTTCTTAATACTATATTGTATTTTAGCATGTAAGAGTTTAGTGTTTAGGGGTTACGTGTGTACTTATGAACTTGTATTCTATTCATGTCTGATGGATTTATTAATATTTGAGTATTTACATATTTTTATGAAAATTATTTATTTTTGAAATAATTGTCTATCTATGAATTTCCTTTTTCTCACTAATGGTTCACTCCCATCTTCCCCAACTGGCACCATGATGCCTTTTTTACAAACCTTAAACATATGCACACCCACAGTTGAACAGAATCACCATTACATCTTGGCTCATGTCATGGTGTGTCGCTGTTCTAATCCTCTTGACTTTCTCATCACACAACTTCTGTGCATATTTGCATTGAAGGAGAAAGTGCTGGAAGGTTCCCCTCACCTCATCACACTTCTAACATAGATCGTTGTCAGCAAGATTAAAACTAAAACTCTTAATTTGCCCAGTACAATCAGATGAAAAAATAGTGTTCCATCTAATGTCATCGCTATTTTAGCTAAGATATAGAATCTCTCAAGAAGATACTCTTGTTCCATTATGTACAGGTCTGGCTCATCCCTCCAACCTGATAAGTTTGTGTGGAAACTTTCAATATTTGATTGTTCCAGTGCATCACAAGCATGACTCACTGGCGAAATTGGTGCACTTCTCTTCAACGTGTGACCTTTTATCATATATAAAGTGTCTATCCCGTAGATAGGAACTTAAGGAGGTATGTCCAGTATCCTTTTTTTGTTTTAAAAAATCATCTGAGAGTTGGTATTATTTCTTTAGATTTTCAAAAATCACCATTTTTCTTTTGACCGTGGCCTATCGTGATGATGGCCTTCCTTAATCAGCTTTGATAGAGGAAAATACCCTGATTGTCCTTTAGTTTCTTGTTTTCCAGACAAGGAAGAGTGAGCTCTCCATGTTCGTGATTTTTTAGCTCTTTTATCTATTTTTCACATTGTAACCACATTTTGAAGGGGTTTTGGTTTTATTTTTCAAATCTCTACCTAAGATTTATGATGTTGTCCTGTAATCTTGTAGCGATTCTCACCCCAGAAGTCCAACACAATTACCACAGCAGCAGCAACAAAGACAGGATGTATTCCTGTGCAGCTGTAGAGAAGTACACAAAGGGGTAGAGGATCCTGCACTCGTATTTAAAAATGTGACCTAGTCTTAAAAAGGTTAGTAGATTCACAAAGACAATCCATGATTCATCAAAATAGATTTTAAAAAAACACCTTTTTCTGTGCAAATGAATACATATTTGTTTAAAAACTTTCATCAACATAGTGAGTCTGTCCTGTATGCACTGTGCCAATGGGTTAGTATGTGCTTGTATCATCAAAGTAAAAGAATAAGACAAAACAAATCACAATAATGAAGTGAAGGAGAAAAAATGATATTATGTCAATATAATATTCATCTCCACTTGTTTACATCACTGTTGGGATATCTGTTGTGTCAATTGTTTCCAACTAGTATGTCTGTGTGTCATTATCACTGGGTCTTGTCATCTAATCTTGCAGCATTACTATTTTTCTCAATGGCTAACGTATGTCCTTTATCTGGGAAATTGTGTTTTGTGGGATTTGAACACTCTTTTTAAATGGGGTAGACACACCCCATGTTTTGTCACGCCTCATTCGGGTAGTGAGGAAGCTTATGGTATGCATCAGCGGAGGATAAAAACATTTTGTGCATTCCGGCCTCATTGTTAAGTTGCCTCGCCGTTCTTTCCCCGTTGGTTTTCCCAATGGAGATGTGCATTTTGAACTGTACCCACGCAGCGTATCCTGAGTAACGCTGCATGCATTGCGGTCACGTTATTTATCACATGATTGCTTCCCTATTGGCTGCAAGCATTTTTCTATAAAGTCCACCTGCTCCGGCAGTTCTTTTCTTCTGATTGAACTCAAGTACTACGTTTCACTTGTTGATTGATCCTGAATCCGACCACAGCTTTCCTGTTCTGTGACTCCTCTTCTGCCTACTGATTCTGTTTTGACTTAGTCCCTATATTACCTAAACTTGGCTTGCTTCTGGACTGCCTGGATCATGGACGCCTGTTACCTTGCCTGGGGATGATTTTGCAAGTGCTTCCGCTTGCTCTCAGGGTCTCCTCCTCTTCAGTTCCTACTGGTACAGGAACACTGTAGCTTTTCCGCTTGAACTCCTCCTGTGAGTACCTTCAATCTCCTGTTTCTACTAAGAAGTCCTCTTGGTTCCTTTTGCCTCCGTGCACACCATCAGGACGCTTTGCTGCTAAAAGTACGTGCACCATCCTGACACTAGTGCAGCCCTCGTTCAGTTTGGGGTAGCACCTCACTAACATTCCCTCCTTCCTTTTGTTTTTGCTATTAGACTTCCTTGGACTGGGTATATCCTAATTTGATAAGCTTTAGTTCTTTTGGAGTAGATTTTGAGAATAATTAACAACACCTTAATAATAGTACTCCTTCTTTTGGTTTTCTCCAATTCTACCAATGTCCCTAACATCTGATACGTGTATGAACATAATCCTTTAGAGGAATACAGTGCCCTTGAACATAGCCATCCTAGAATCAACCAGTGTATGTGTTTTGTTCCTTAAGACTGTTCAGTTAGGTGTGATATTTGTCACCTTGATTCTAATTTTCCTTCATTCTTCTCAGCCTGGGTCCCAGCGGTTTTGTTCTCCTGCTCTTTCGTTTGATTTATCCCTTTGTTCTGTTATTTATTAAAACAGCAAAGGTGTGTATATAAAGGAAGATCTCCCTCACTTTTGAGTGAGGAAGAGACCCTGGCCAGGAGGGGTCTCGGTCTGTCTTCCTGTACCCAGTCTGAAGGTCTGAAATTTCCATTGAGTACAGTCAGAGGGGCAGTTGGGTGAGTACTTGACATGTGTCCACTATTGCAAGTTTAAACAACAGCTTTCATCAGGACTACACAACTATTTATATGGGTACTGGATCCTAGAACCCCTGGTCAGGCAGAGCATTACTTGTCTACAATAAATGAATAAAATAAAAGTGTGTCACAAATAATGGCAAAATGCACTGTTGTCTGCTTATTCAAGTATGATGTAAGGTGTGATTCATGCAGTACATGGTTTTGGGCTTTAGTCTTGAGACATGGCATATCCAATATGGGTCACTTCAGTGTTGATCATTTGTTCCTGTTATAATTACAGTGAAAATAGTGTTAGGAAGGGCACTACAAATGGCACACCTCACCAAATTATTTACAGTATATAGCTACTGACAGTCTGAGTATCTATGGTTTTCTTGCTGTGAGGCATGCAAAACCTTGGTGTATATGGTGAAAGGTATTTCATAATGGAGTCTCACTATTCAATGTGGTTTTACTGCTTCTACCTTCCCTGCAGGCTCATACTGCAGAGACACAGTGTCCCTGTGGAAGTTAGTCCTGTCCACTGGGACGACTTACTGATGCATATCCAGAAGAGCTGTTTTGCATAATGTGACCAAATACAATGTGCCACACATTCCTCTGGTGCATATCCATTTGGTCCTTGATTAATTTAATCAGCCTTTTGGTAGACTGTTTACACAGATCAAAATGCCTCCACCCTAGATAAACTCATTATGTTTTATGTATCCTAGTTGGTATTGTATCCAGCCACCCTCCCAAAGTTCTCTATTGCAGTTAGATAGTCCAATAGTGAATTTTCCAACATCAGCACATTGGCTTACTATACCTGGGGCATATATCATTTCCTTCCCACTATATAGCCCCTGGGCTCAGTGTTCTCTTGTGGGGAAATTAGTAGAGACTCCAAGTGAGATGCAAAATAGCTGGGGTGATAGCCAGGACTCCTGCTTTGTTCCCTTTTTGACTGCCATTCTGCAGAGAAATTGCCCTTTAGCACCATTCAAATGGGAGATACTCTGAACTATTATTTTGTTTCTTTGTAGATTTGAGTACTACTGATCATGTAGTCCAGGACCACTTGAAAGTCATTTCATTTAGCATTATCCAATGCCTTCTCTCCATCCATAATAATGTCCCATCTGTTGTTTTCTTCTTTCTGAGTTGTCAAATATATTATCTAGGCATTTTGCATTATTGTTTCCATGCCTTGTTTATGTAAATTCTACTTGTTCTTTACTTACTAACACCATATTGATGTCATTCATTTTCAAGCCCAGAAATTGGTCACTATCTTGCCATCTAAATTAATCCTTGAAATAAATCAGCAGTTACCATACAGTCAGTGGTCTATGTCCAGTTTTGCTCTCACAGGAAGCTTTCATTTATTTAATTCCTTCGTCAAATTCCATGACTCCTTTTTAACCACAGGAGGGAGTAAATATAAGGAATTAATATTAATGGGTGATTGGAATATCTGGTTAGATGAGCTCTCAAAATCAGATTCAAAATAGTTATGGGAACTCTTGGATATCCATGGTCTACACCCTTAAAGACTCAATCTTCCCATGTAAAAGGTCATTGCTTGGATGTACTTATATTAAGTAGCACCTATGCTTCCCTAATGGGGACCATGCCAATCTATTGGTCTGATCATTTTGTACAATTTCTCTCTTTGACTTTGCCTAAAGGGGAGAAGGCGAGGGTTAAGGATAGACCGGCCATTCTCTGCCGTAAAATCAAGGTTTTGGACAGAATCACTGGTGCGGAAGTCAAGGAGGCATTTGCTTCCATTGACCCTCTGCTTCTGAGTGAAGAATTTCTTGCAGTAGGAGCATTAATCCCGGATACCAAGGTGGCCCCTTTAAAAGCCAAGAAGAGGAGGACTTCTAAATCCTTGTTTGTGCAGAGTCTAATCCCTGTGTGCAAGCTGGTGAGCTTGACAGGTCGAAAATGGCAGGAGAATCAAACTTTTATTCATTTTTTCTCTTTCTTTAATGTCTTTCTTTTTTTTCTTCTTTTCATGTTTTCTCACTCTTTTTCTTGGTTTTAGACCTTATACAAACTTGCTAATTGTGTACAGAGGGTTAGCAACAATAGGGTGTTGATAATTTTGTTAGTCTACTCTTTGGATAAATATACTGTTTTAGGAATTACTCGTTTAACTCAATGATGATTCTGTACATTTTGTGAATATTGAAGTTAGGACTTTTTGAGAATTATTACCTATTGTTGATGTTATCATATGTGTTGTTGAAAAATATAAATAACGTTTTTTTAAAAAAAGAATCAATCTTTGGAGACAGCAAATAGGGTCCAAAGTATTTTGACTTGCTACAAACGCGCTATCTTTCAAGCTAAGAACGACTTTCTTTGAAAAAAGATAAAGGCTGCAAGTAATTTACCCAGAGAGATTTTCTGTATACGTAGCTGTAAAGTTACCTCGATTGAATCTTCCTCTGCACAGGCTAATCTTTTTCATTGCTTTATTCTTTTTTTTTTCTTATTGTTCATAATGCTTTTGCAGGAATATTTCATAAGAAACGTTTTCTACAAAAATATAAGTTACGCCATATAAAAAATTATACATGTACATATATTACTTGATAACATCATACAGTTATTCACAAATACACAGGTTCAAATGGTGTGCTCTATTTTTCTTTTTACATTAGGAGTGGGGTGAATCGGACAACTGTAGAAGTCTCTTTCATAGTAGAACATCCTGCAACGTGAAAAGGTTTTCAGGGCAAAATTCACCAAAAAGGACACATTTAAAAACAGGTAAATCAATAAGACTGCTAGGCTGAAGAATGGCGCTACACTGTTTGAGGTCATTTAATGCATCTGACAATAGCTTTTCAGACTGACATATGCCCTTTAGCAACCTCTCTTGGTCCCAATAAAGCCATACAAGTTTGCCTCAACATTCAAATGTAAAACATTTTTCTGGTTCCCAGTGGACAGCAGGAAAGAGTGTTTAGCCCAGACACATTCCGCTTTCATTTGGTCAATGGTGAGCTGCTGGGGACTGGCAAACAACATCAGAATGGAGGAAAGACAATGCCGCTTGTTTTTGAAACAAAGAAAGTCTTGTTGTTTCCCATCATTTTTGGAAGGAGACCCACCAATATAGATTCCCCAAAGGCTCTGGTAGTACCGCCTACAGAAGCTGCTTCAGCACAGAGTGATCAGTTCTCCTGTACGTCTGCAGGCAATTCCACATCTCCTGGCCAATTACCCAGCTATCTTCATTCGACAATTTCATATGAAGGATCAGTCTGTTCAACTTCAGCATCTAAAATGAGCACTTCAGCTCCCAAAACTTTGTGCATTCCAGACCCGGGGCAAGTTCTAAAGTCTGTTTTTGTGGAAAATGTGGGCTTGGATTCTCAGATGAGAAATGGAGCAGTATGGGTTCATTTCAACGATGGGACACAGTTATTGGTTCAAGCAGGTGTCTCCTCCATTGTTTACACCTCGCCAAATGGTCAAACAACAAGGTATGGTGAAAATGACAAACTACCAGAATACTTCATTGCCTTATTGTTGATAAAATCAAACTTATTGAAGCTGACATTGCAAATAAAATTTAGGCCGCAGCTTCAATTTTACCTGGATTGTCAACCTTCAGTGAAACTAACTGATTTGCAGATGCAGAGGCTATTACCTACTTTAAATTTTCATCAAGTATCAGACAACGAGGTACACCAACTTATTGTGGCTCTCAAACCCACCAATGATTCCCTATGTCCTCTTCCTGCTTTTGTAGCAAAACGTCTATCGACGGAACTAACCCCTTTTGCGACTAGGTTTATTAATACATCTCTGATGCAGTGGAAGTATATCAAAATCTAAAATATTCTATAATTACACTCTGTTAAAAAAAACTACCTTGGTCTTGGAGATCCTGCAGAATTATCTACGTATTGCATGTCTCCCCTGGCCTGCAAAAATTCTTGAAAAGGTGGTCTTTGGTCAGCTGCAGGAATTCATGGAGCGAGTTTCGCTATTGGACATTTTCCAATCAGGTTTCAGCCCGAGGTTTAGAACCGAGACTGCCCTTTTATCTGTCCAGGATGATTTATTGGGGTCTGCGTATCAAGGTGAACTCTCCCATTTGGTGATGCTGGACCCATCACATTCTCCTGAACCAACTGCAAGTGGTTGGAATGGTCTCTGATCATGCAAATGGTTGGTTTAAATCATTCTTGACAGATCGTCATATGCAGGTGAGATGGGGTGAGTTTCTGTTGGACTCCATTCAGTTGAATTGTGGAGTCCCACAGGAATCATCACTCGCCTTTACTGTCCAACCTATATATACACCACTGATGGAGATTTTGAGACAACGTGGGATTAGTTTCCACTCCTATGCAGCCCACACTGAAATCTTCATCAGGAATTTTAAGTTTGATTAAGCATTTAGTAGACTTGGGCAGTGCTTAGATGATGTCAGCCACTGGATATCTAATAGTCAACTTCAACTAAATGCAGGTACAACTGAACTTATTTTGTTTGGCCCAAGACACTTACTTATTGCTACCAAGAAATTGCCTATTTCGACCCTCCTAGGAACCAATTTAAAATTTGCTTCTAAGGTTAAGAACTTGTGTTGTGTTTGGCAGGATGATCTTGGCAGCGAAGGCCAGGTTGGAGCCAAGTTTCAGGTGGTGCACTATGCTTTGAGGCTCTTATTGCAGGTACTCCCCTATATTCCCAATGAGGACCATGCCTCTGTGATGGGTGCCCTGACAAATGCACATCTGGACTACTGTAATAGCCAGTTGATTGGTATTCTGTCCAAACAAGTGCAGAGACTCCAAAAAGCCCAGAACACGGAAATCCGAATGAACTGCAAGTTGGGCAAAACTGCCCATGTCTCACCTTTTCGTCGTGTCATGTGCTGGTTATCAGTAGAATATCACATTAGATTTAAGGTAGACTATCTTATTTTTAAATGGCTGAATGGGGCTCGCTCCAGCATAATTGAGTGAAAAGATTCACGCCTACTAACTTTCAAGATGTTTGCGATGCAGAGATCGTCATATTTTGTCTACTCCACACTTACAGAACTAGGGGAGACAGAAGATTTGCAGTCTTTGGTACAAAACGTGGAATTCGATTCTGATAGAAATCAGGATACATGAATCATTATATGGGTTTCGTTGGGCCCTGAAGACGTTTTGGTTTAGATAGATTTATCTTTCGGCTAAATTTGTGTCCACATTCCTTTTTGGCTCGGCTCTGCTTTACATGAACCTGTTGTACCAATTGCGCCACTATATGTTTTGGTCCGTCATGTGCAGGATACAAATAAAAAATACAAATACAAAGAGTACCAATTGTCTTTGTACAGTTCCGAGAGCATTGTGATACCTGATCCCTGAATTTTTTGTAAAGGTTGTTTGGGAATGTACACATTCATTGGTCTCATCTACTCTATCGCTATCCTCATTTCAGCATTAATTAGAGCTGAATCAATAGTGTCAAGTTGTGGTATATTAATAGAGATTAAGAGCAAATGGGCATCGGCCCTAGTTTGTAGAGCTCATAAAACAATTCTGCATGCTGCAAATATTTCCAATTCATTAATTCAAACTGTATTATCTCTGCCCTTTACAGATTGCATTTGTTAAACTATGAAGGCAAGAAACAGGCAACACTCATCTCCTTGCTCCCAGTACTGCCCCAAATCTGACATGTGCAAATTCTACCTTCACAGTATAGTAGTTCAGATCTCGTATTTAAGTCGTTTAACCTTGCTCTTGGTCTCCAAGTGTATGATGCCATTACATGTGTCCCCTCATGTGATTCATGTTCTCTTTGTGGGCATTTTACTGTTTCTGCATTTTCTTTTTTGCTTTCTTGAAGACTCGGAGTTTAGTCTGCCCTTTTTGGAGGTTTTGATTTTTTGCCAGCAACAGCATCTTGACACTACATTTCTCTTTTTCTGTACAGAATACGACATGTCTTTATTAGTTGAGCAAAGTGAGAGTCCACCATTTTCCATGTAGTAGTTATTTTATCCAGAGCACCTGTGCTCACATGCAACATCACAGGGGCATCATCCGACAAATGTATCTTGCTAATTTTACAGAAAATAAGTATGTTAACTATATCTTTTGTGCACGGGAAATAGTCACTCGTAGCTGGAACTGCCACGAGTGCTTAAGAAGTATGTGCAGTCACATGCTTTGGTATTGTCCAGCCTCCAAATATCAAGTAGCTCCATATAGGAAATCACTTTGATCAGTTTTCGCCTATCCCTTTTGTTACCGATTTTGGTAAAAGCACTTCTGTCTGGGATGCTAGGATGGGAGATTAAAGTCTCTTCCACATTTCACTGCTTCTTCTCTGTAAAATAGTATATTCTAAACATCATTAAACATCAAGTTCAAATTGAAGATTTGTATGCACAGATTTGCTTCTAGGTCCATTTAAAATTGATCACTATCCAAATCCCATTTTCAGTCTTAATTCTGCATTTCTTGCTAATCAGTAAGGTCACGCCACTTGCAGTGAGGAGATACAGTTCTAGGATTCTCCTTCCATTAATTGGTGCTCTAGCTTGTCCTCCTTCGCTCTCATCAGGCATATCTCTTAAACAAATGATACCTTGGGGTTTGCTTTTTTCAGGTAGAGCAAGCCACTCCTCATAATGAACACATTGTTCATGCCATTTACGGGCCAAATAATATATCTGGGTTCATGTGGTATAATTACTGCTGGTTAACATGAAGGAAAAATTACAAGAGGGAGAGTAAGAACTGAGGTTGAATGATAGTATTGGCAATATATTGCAATTGAAGGGTTTAAGTAGGTGGTGTCAGCAGGCCCATATCCTTATCTAGAATATGTACTGTATTCGAGCTTGCGTGCTGTATGTTAACCCCAAAACTGCTGTTCATAGTATAGTAACCATATGCAACATCACAATGTAATCAGACCTTCCAGGATTTTGCGGCATGAAATGGCAAATTTTGCGGCACAAACCTTTATTTATTGCAGCATTTTTTAGGGACATTTTGTATCAACTGGAGGGTGTAAGATTGCCACATTGCAGGAAATAGGCAGAGTGCAAGGCTACAAGAGAGCCAGGGTATCACTATTATGTATCTTTTGTATTAATTTAATAGGAAGAGTCCCAGATGTCTCTGGCTTGGCAGAACAGTGTTTGATTTGGCTACATTTCTGGTTTAATGTTCATGTCTATTTAATAGTATTAACTACATTGATCATTATCAATTGTAATGCTGAACATATTCCCCTTCTATGTTCTCCAATTCCCCAAACACCCACACACCTCTCTCACCAACACACATCTTACCAACTCTCCATCACAACTTACATTCCTTAACCTCTCACTCTGTCATACAAATACTCATGTGCTATGTCACACTGCCAAGTCACAATTTGCACTGCCCAGCCCCTGCCACACTTCAAATCATACTCCCAACTCACACCTTTACACTCTACAATTCGTCCCGCAATGTACAGTTCTTTATTCTTTTGTGCTGCTTCTGCATCTTGCATCCTTTCTCCCATTCTATCGCACTCTTCCCTCATCCTTTTTCCCAATCTACAGCTCACTTTTAAAAAAAGAACGGAGGATATGCTATTTTTAGACAACCCATTTTTGGAAATGAGCAGGTCACCTTATTCTCAAAGGTGACCGGCGCATTTCCACAGGCTTGAGCTGTAGCACAAATTGTGCGCTGGCCAGCTGCCTAGAATGGTGTTCTGGGTTGTTTGACCAAAGTGTAATTATTTGCGGCGGAATTGCTGCAAATTGATTTGCACTTCAGCCAAACAACCCACTCCCCTACTTAACTGCTTGGTCGCTGCCGCTTCCCCTGCAACCTTGCCGTGCCAGATCCGTCCCTCTAACGCGGGTCGGATCCAACTCCGCAGGGTCCCTTTTTTGTTATTTCTTTTTTTCTGTCCCTGCCTCCAATTTTGAGGAAAAAGGGGAAAACACTTCTGCAACCACGGTACTGAACATGGGGAGCGGGTGACACCTCCGCAACACATGTTCAGTATTTATAAAAATCGATCGAATAGTACTGGACGAAATAGGTCACATTGTAACATTCAATAGATTTTTGTCATCAAAATGGGCAGTACTTTGAATACAATCGCTCTCCCGACAGTGTTCTGCAAGCTCCCAGCGCCTTTCACAGGGACAGGCCCTCCAGGCCCTCCAGGTGCCTGCCGCTGTAAAATGCAACCCAAAAAATGCATTGTTATCCTGTTTGAGGAACAGAAATGCAAGAGACACAGCAGCGGTTCATACCTTAAAAGAAATGCATGACAGGGTCAGGAAAGACCCTGTCATGCAGTGGCAGCCTTACATCCCGTGCGCATGGGGTTGCCTACAATTTCTACACATTTAAAAGCGCATCTTGCTTGGAAATGAGGGATGCGCTTTTAAATTGACAGAAACGCCACTTTATTTGATCAAGGAGGTGAAAAAGGCCCTCTGAATGAGCGTGCATATAAAATGTGCCCAATCATGTGTCGCTTGTGGATTGGGCTGCGCTGGAGGGTCTGTGTAATGCCTGCAAGACTCGTAAACTACAAATCCATGGCAAAATACACTGAAGTTCAATTTTAAATGTAAAACTCTAACTCTAAATTTAAGCAGAAAAAAATGTACAGGTATAATTTGGCCTAATGTATGGTCCTGAGGTGCCGTCACCCCAGTCATAGAGGTGTGTAGAGAGATTACATAAAATAGTCACACTGAGAGGTGTTTTGATCTAATCATATTAAAGTAGCGCCATGGCTAATCATGTGTGGATCATCCTACAACTTAATTTCAAAGCCTGAACCTGAGCACAGCCATCTCACCCACAGTTGTTTGTACTCTCCATCTGCCTTCCACCCTAGCTGTTCCCTCTGTGATCCTTTTCAGATTTTGCAGGCAGCTTTGAATGACTAATATGGCCTTTGCAGTTATTGACAGCTTTAAGTTGATGGTCTCTGAGCTCTTCCGTGGACCAAATGGATTGCACACCCTCTTCTTGTTTGATAACCTTTCCATCTGCATATCTTCTTGGGCTCACATCCATTCCCAACTCTAGCATCATCGCTTTCCATCTGTTTGTTTGCCCGCATCTCCACCAACTGAGGATTCATCTGTGAGACGGGCCAAGAAGGTTCCCACCCCTGTCAGCTTTCTTTCTTCTGTGCCACACACATTTTTCCATTCTTTAGCTAGCTAGTCTTCAGGTTGCTCTGTTGTTCATGGCGAACTCAAGTGGAATGGCTGTACAGTCTTTCTCAAATGTCACATCAGCTAGAGGAGCACCAGCCATCAAGGCAGCTTCGATAGACATATTTCCAGTGAGTTCTTATTTTCAAGACATAGGCATTATTTGAGAATTCAAGCATTAAATATGTCTTCACCATCACCTTGTTCAATGGTCCTCAGGTTTTTTTTTCTTCTTCACAGTTGTCACATGAGGCCAGCTTGATATTTACAATGCTTACCTAGTGAAAAATACCTGTGAATTTAAAATGACCCCAATGCACTCCTCCCCAACATATATTGAACTTATCTATAGCTTTCATGTTTGGTGTGGCTCAATTTGAGCTTCTACAGCGTCCCTTGGCACAGAGACTGCTGCCTTACTTCTAAAAATATAGAGGACCAGAGTAAGAACACATACGCCCTACCCCTAGCACCTATTCAAATTCAGATCATCACTGCTACAACAAAGATGTCCTTGTTTGATAAAAGAAAGGGGAGAATAGATTGAAATGGAGAGATGAGCCATGGGACGATAGATGAGATGAAGTTTCAAGTCTGGCTCTGGTAGAAAAGAGGAAGTATCGAGCAGAACATTTTTAAAATCGTAACTTGGTATTAAATCTTTCTTTTTTAGGGTTTGTGTGGGAGGACCCCCCCTCCATTCTGAGAGATCACACTTCCTGGATAGGCCCTGATGCGGCTGCTTTGGGTTCAGGGCCCCGGCCCCAGAGCACCCGCATGGGAATACCCAAGGAACTGTGACCCCCCTGAATACAGCCTAAGACTGAAGTTGAACCAGACTCCATTTTGTGGGCTACCGACTCCAATTTGTTACTTCATAATAGCAGGCCAGCTGTGAAATTAGAACGCATGTCTGCAGCTCTCCCCGCCAAGCGCACACAGCAAACAAGCTACTCCCCCCACCTCCTCAAGTCTCTCATCTTTGCAGCCGTCTGGCTCTCATGGGAGACTGGCCGCGCGAATGCAAAAAACTTCACACTGTATCTTCTGTCTTCCGCCCTACCTCAGTGAGCCTGCCACGGCCCAGCTCAGGGACTGACAACAGAAGTCATTCATCTCCACAAACCTGCCCCCGCCTAATAGACCCAGGCCATAAAGAATACCAGCCCCAGATCCTTTGAACTGGTCAAATAATTAAGAATGATCTTTCAGCATGTTCTGTTTGTTCGCACCTTAAAACCAAAGTGTCTTTCTTCACGCAATCAGAGTAAGTTGCTCATGAACTGTTGCCACTGCATGTGGAATAATGAAAGAACTACATTAGAATAATAAACACATGAGCGTGTCACATATTACATGTGTAATCAGAACCACTAACATTAGATTCCAGTTATATAAGTATGGCGTGTATTAACGTGTAAAATGTAGTCTAACAGAAATAGATAGCAGTAATAAAATGTATAACAGAACTTAACATTGCGTATGCTAGCACAATGCTACCTCTATTTTAATCTCAATGTAAATATATACATGATATTGTGTAAAATCAATATAGCAACCAGTTGCCATAACCAGTATGATCTTATCACAACAATATGTGTTAGAGCCTGCATGTGCAGAATCTAATAATGAACTGTTCAATTTAGTATGGACAATAACCGGAGCACACGTGAATTATCATCATAAGTTATGTAACAATGAGAATACTTAGGTAGAAAGGATGACATGCTTTTGATGAATATAACCAAAATGTAATAAGCCATGTGTAAAAAGCCTTTATGTAAAAACTGCTCCTGAATGCCCTGTCTCCCCGTGCAATGCAGAACTACACCGCAAAGGTGTTTCGATTCTCCTCCACCCTTCATAGTGTCATATCAAATCAGCAGATATTTAATGATGTTTAAACAACCAGTCTTTAACCCCCACAATAAGACTTATGACCATTGTGGAATGTGCCTTGTGTGACCTAGTCTTTTAATCTGTAAGTGAGGCCTTAGATTTAGAGCCCTCTTTGTGGTTTACCAGATGGACATTCCAGACCACAGAGTGACCTCAAAAGTCTTACCTCCTTAGCCAGTATATCATGTATTGTATTAACACACAGTTAAGCTTGCCTAAATTGGTGGCCTGGCCTCCAAAATGGCCATGCCACGAGGTTCTTTGTCCTGTCCGCTGACCGTCCTGCCCCTTCACCTTCCCCCAGGTCGAGCCGACCCGGGGCAGTCCTTATTTGGTCAGGCACTCTCCCACGAAACCCAACGCTATCGTGGGCTTCTGCATGCCTTGTGTGTGCCTCCAGGATGTGGGCTGGGATGTCTGTTCCCAATACACATCCTGGGTGCCAGAGAGTCTAGTGTGTCTTGAATGCCTGGAACCACTGTGGTCTGTGATAGGTCCGTGTATGGCGTGAGTGTTTTGTGAGCAGATCTCCATTGGGTCCTCTCCGTTTTGGCGCGAAGGGAACTCTGGATAAGACGAGGCTGGAAACACCACTAACATGTCGATCTCCTGAGTTCTCACGAACGAAGGATAAAGGAGCCAAGTATCTTGCAACTAAGAAGCTGAGTTGAGGAATCGCTGGTGACCCGCTGAAAGTTTGGCACCCTGGACTGCTGTCGTCCTGTGAGACCCCTCTGCCTCTGATCGAACGAGAAGGCCTGTACTGGCGCTTCGACCCTTTAGAATAGTGGGAACAACTATTCTCGGCACCTTCACCAAATCCTGTACGTAAGCCTTTGGAAGCGTCCCTGGGCCATCTAGTGGACTGAACAGCCTACACAGGAACCTTGCTCTGTCACCGCCGCCTGGCTTACTGCTAATCCCGTGTCCTTGGCACTCTTACACGATTCGTACACTTGGCATTCCCAGGTCTGAAGTGAGACGTGTGCTTTGGGACCAGAATGCATGTGGTTGCCGAGTTGCCCTGCTGTGGTAACAAACCTGTGCATGTTCGCTGCATTTTGGGACACCCTCGACCCTCACTACTGCTGTCGCGAAATCTACACGGCGTCTAGACATCCTGCTGATCGCATCTGAACCTGCCAGTACCAAAACGGAACCGAAGAAGCCTGGGTCTGCCTGTATCTGGGACCGGTGAGTAGTCAATACCCTAACCGGTCACCCTCCCGCAGGAGCCTTTGGCTCTCCACCGCTGTCGTAAACAGCAACCCTTTTTCCGCACTCACACCCTGCTTCTGCCCACAAGTGGAGGACACGCTGGAGTAGCGGGGAACTGTTCATCATCGTTTTGTTCACCTCTCTGAACTGCCTGATCTCCCTGAAGAGACTCTCCTTTGCCCGTTGGCACCCGCTTGTGCAGGTACTTTTGAGCACAAGGCTCCACTCTTCGTAGGGCTCGGACTTCCTTCTAGTTAGGTGGCCTCTGATGTCGAACTGGGTCTAACGATTACTTGCACTGCCTGTTTTCCTCCCCATCTAGGTGGTCTGCATATTTCGTGCTTCTAACTCTTTAGACCCCTTGGTCTTGTATATATATTTTTGTGATTGTGATGTGTTGGTTTACTTGAGTTTTATCGTGATTCTTTACTATGGTCGATGTTACAAAGGCCTTGTAATAAATGTGTCTATGTTTTTAATATAACACCTGTCTGGAGTAATTTGTAAGCGTCCTTGCTCTGTGTGCTCATTGCAGGCTTTCAGTCACCCTCACCCCTCATGAGATCTAGTCTTGACCACCGCCATCGCTACCCTGATTGGTCTGGCTTGTCCAGAGGTTACCCTGTTCCAAGAAACTCAGCTGGCCTTCTAAACCTCTGCCCCTCCTGGACAGAGTTCAGAAATCCATCTTAACACCGCGCACCAATTCGATGAGCCCAGCTGACCAATTGACCCCAGAAGCATCATCACCACACCACGTGCTTCTGAGCCAACCACAGCCCTCCGAATCTATGGCACCTATAGGTGCTCAACCCTATGGACCAATCTCAACTGTTTATGTGCCCCTTAGGCCTTTTTGCTGTTCGATGACGATAAAGCTGTATAAAAATAATATGCAACATGTTTTCTGCAGAGAGCTCTTGGTGTAAGCAGAGTAGATTCTGCTTGCCCTATTTTAGATAAAGACTGTGATATCACCAGCACTTGGTCTTGGTCTCATTCCCTCCAGGGAAGTGTCTTGTTTGACTTTATTGAGAGAATTAAGTGCAATTTTGGGGACATCTCACTTTCATTGGTGACCCCGACTCGATAGCGTTCTTTTCCGTCCATCTGGCATGAGACGTCCCCCTGTTGCGACCCGTCTCTCAAGAGCTACCTGCCAAAGGCAACCAGTACACTTAGACGTGCGCACGCAATAGGGCGAAAGGGTACGGGAAACCCCTTTACAAGCCACACTATACCACTATACCACTCGCCGGAGCCGGGCGTGGTCTTTGAGCGTGGGGCGGCGCACCGACCGATCGGGTTCAGAGGGTCTCGAATCAAGACGGACACTTGAGTATCAAGTGCGGGTGATATTAAAAGGGGGGCGGGAGACAGGTTAGGCAATAGGGGTGAATAGGTGTGGAGATTCGTAGCAATAAGGGGGAACCCGGGGTCTGTTCTATATTCTATTCTATTCTTCTTCTATTGTATATGGCCATTAGGACGGTGAAAGAAAACAGGGTGAAAAGAGGTTAAAGGGATCCTATCTCCATTGGGGGGTGGAAGGCGGCGCCGAATAGTGTTACCTTGACTAGTACAGGATATATGGATATGGGAAAACTGAAGTAAAGGAAAAAAAACGTAGGGGTCTCAAAGAAAGACCCGGAATATTATTTAGAAACACTTCTTTCCTACTTTTTCTTATCTGTCTCCCTCACCTGGACATAGAGAAGGTGTTGGGAGAGAATTGTTTAAAGGGATTGTAGAATCAGGGAAAGACACCGAGAAGAGGCAGGTAGGGTGTATTAGGGAAGGTGAGGTAGAATTTATGTTGTCTATGTTATTTGTTGTATATAGTATGTGTTAAGGTGTCATTCTTTTTTCTGCGAAAGTATTGTTTCTTGTTGATGAACGTCAATACAAATGATTTGAAATCGTATTGAAGAAAATGTGTTCATATTGGTATGGTATATAAATGATAAAAAGTGAGTAAACAGTCCTTTCCTCTCAAGAAGGGTTGTATAACCTATTGAGTTGATCAAAGAAGAAGTGTAAGAGTATAGAAAAAGGATTGTTGGTTGATTAACGCCTTCATCTTGGTAAAATGGGCGTAGAAATGCCCCTAGCCCACATCTGTAAAACTCTGCCAGGACATGCAGAGAAGATCAACAAATACCATGACCAATGGGTCACGGAGATGAAGAGAGAAGGCTTGCCCAAAGTGTGGCCCCAGAGAGGGTCCTTTGACAAGGCTGTGCTAGAGATGGTTGCCACCTGTCTGTTCATTAAATATAAAGGGAATCAGTTGCAGAACAGGAGGGAAATCTTCGACTTGTGGCGGTTGTTTGAGGAAGTCCCCCCAGGTAAAAGTGGCGAGTATAATGCATCTCCCCTGACAACAACTGGCAGCAAAGGGCCAATTGAACAGAATGAAAATAAGATAGAGGTTACAAGCATATATCCCTTATTGACAAAGCCAGTGCCCGCAGAAGGATATAGTGACCCTGTGTATGTAGAACAATCCACACTGCCTTCGACACTTAAGCCATCCGCTACTGCACCATCCCCATATGAGTGTCAAAGCTCGACAGGACAGGTAACTATTCCCACAATAGATATTGAGAAACTCACACAGGATTTAGATTTCCGATTAACGATGGCTCGAACAGAGCTGTCCCATCTGAGGGCCACGGGAGAACAACAGGGGTCACTTACCCCCAGGGTGGAACGAGACACGACGCCTGGATTGAAAAAGGGAGAGATACTATTTCGAATAAATGACACCCCCAAATGAATCATAGAAATAAATACAGCTGGCAGTGAACACAAGCTAGCAGAGGGAGGAATGACATCAGACAGGGAGGAAGAATATTGGTGTGACATAGAAAAGCAAGAAGAAGAAGAAAGGAGGTTGGGAACCGCTACTGGTGGGGCCTCGCTAGGGGTAGGACTGTCCCCCATGGAAGAGTGGAGGGGAAGGTTGAGGAACAGAACAGGATGTGTGGCAGTGATGGGGAGGAAAGGAAAAAAGGTGAGTACTGGAAAAGGGGGAAAACATGTACAGCTGCCATTAATCCGCAGAGGGGCAGGTAGACCAAACTATATACCATGGGCCCAAATGGACAAAGCTAATTTGCTAAAACAATTACCACCACTGTCCGGAGGCACCAGCAAGTGGATTTATGCATTTGAAAAGCACACAGCTGGAGTGCCCTTGGCAGTGGGGCACATCAGACGTTTGCTGGTATCTGCAGTGGGAGACCAGGCTAACCGGGTTTGGGCAAAGTCAGGGTTTCCCGGAATAACATTGGATTGTGACCGCCATGATGGGGCCTCCTTCAATACAGTACGAGCAAGAGTGTGGGATGCCTTGAGGGAAACATTTCCAGACACGCCAGATTTACAGTCAGTAATGCAGTGTACAATGGGAGATGAGGAAGATGCAATGTCTTTCATTCTCCGGGTGCAGTATATATGGAGAGCAGAAACGGGCATGGCCTGGGACCAATCAACTTCCCTATTTTATTTTATTAGAAAAAGGGGGCTTCCAAAGGAAGTACAGAAAGCACTTGATAAAATAGCTGGGATAGAAGCCAGAAATTCAAAGCATAATAGTGCATCACTGTAAAAGGATCAAAGAGAAGGAGAAGGAGATAGCTCAGTGGTGGTTAGCAGATGAGGTTAAATTAGTACAAAGCAAACTATTGAAGGTCAGTGCAGTAGCAGCAACCAGCACGGCAGGAAGGGAGCTGGAGGAGTACGAAGGACAGATGGGCATACCGGTGCAAATGGCAGCAAACTGGACAGGTAATAGCCAGGACTCATGGTCGGGGGAAAATCAGTATGAGGGACCTCAATGGCTGTTGAGAGGCGGCCAGGGCAATAGAGGAGGATTTTGGGGGCCGAGGGGAGGTGCTGCCGGGTACAAAAGACGCGGAGGAGGAGGGCAAGGACATGTTGGAATTGTGGAAAGTGGGAGCATTTCATGAGAGAGTGTCAGAGCAAGCCCACTAATTCATACCCAAATGAACAACAGTATGGACACCCCCACCCAGGGAGCCCCTTTGGATTACCAATGGGTGGAAATAGAAGGGAGAGAGAGTCAGCCTGACCTTAGGTACATGAATGATCACCAGATGCCCCCACAAAACGCACCTTAACGCCGCCAGTGCCACAAATGTACTACCACTACAAATGCACCTATACCATGTAATGGGATGGCAATGATAACAGGAAATGTTTTTGTAACTGATGAACTCCCATGGCATTCAGCATAGGGCAGCCCACAGAGAACACTTGCGTGTCCAATACTGTTGACGACCCTTAGCACATCAGAGGAACCACTGGTGGGGCAGCGATAGGAAACATGGTGGATTGGGGGTGGAAAAATCATGCCTCAAAGAAGGCAGGTTCCCGCTTTCTAATCGGACTTTGGAAATGCAAGGATTCTCTGGGGTGGTAGTCAAGGTTCCATATACTGAAGAGCTAGACATAACAGTGGGGGGAAAAACTGTACGGGCACCCCTGCAGTACTACGAAGAGTTGCCCATTCATTTGCTGGGAAGGGACCTTCTCAGCAAGCTTAACATGACCATATTGTTTACTGACAGAGGAATAGCATGTTCTACACCAGGCATATGCATGATCCGTGCCATGCTAGCAATAAACACTCAAGCAAACATCCCGCAAACACGTGGCATACCTGTAGATCCAGATATGTTCATACATGGGCTGAGGATACTAGCGAGAGTAGTGCCAGAATTGAAAAGTGAGAGTACCCTCAGAGTTCATTTTCCGCCCAATCACAGACCCAGAGATAGTGCCAGGCTCAATAGTCTCCTTAGACATACATGCAGTGCAGGTGTCATCACAAAGAATAGTAGTCATTGCAGTGGACATACAGGGATGCCTGTGGAGAACTGTGCTGTGCATCAACGCCAATACGGCCCTGCAGGATGTAACAGACAAGGAACTTTTTAGTGACACGGAAGATGATGGGGAAATCATGATGGAGATTGCAATCCCCTGTGATGTGATGATTCAAAAATGAGAAGTGCCACTACCGCGGCCGTTAAAGCACCACCAACATACTTTGAGGAAGACATGTCCCAAGTTTGACAGCAGTTGTGGACCACAGGCTCACACGATGTAGGGCTGCTATATGAAGTAACACCTGTAAAGATAAAGATCAAACCGGAGCCATTCTAGCCCGGGTAAAACAATAACTCATATCGAGGGAAGCAGAAGAGGGAATAAAAGATACAATATGCGCATTGATGATACAGAAAATAATAGTTTCTGTAATAGTTAACTCACCCTGCAACACTTGCATTTACCCGATTAAGAAAGCAAAGAGAGGGGCTTGGAGGATGATCCAGGACGTACGCCCCCTCAATGACGTAGTACAGAAAGAGTTTCCTCTCGGCCCAAATCCTGCTTCAATACATTGCAGCATCCCAACACAAGCCACCCATTTCACAGTGGTGGATCTGAAAAATGCATTCTTTTCAATCCCACTCGACCAAGGGTCTTGGTACCTAACAGCATTCACGCTAGGGGGGAAAATGTATGAACACTGCAGATTGCCTCAAGGGAACTGTGAAAGTCCCAGTATCTTTAACAGAATATTGCACAAAGATCTTGGAAACATACAAACAACTAGTCCATTAATTCAGTATGTGGACGATTTGTTGGACTGCGGCAAAGATGAAAAGGAGTGCAGAGAAGATTCCATCACCCTGTTAACACATTTAGCACAGAAAGGGTACACGGCGGACAGACAAAAACTGCAATATTGCTTGACAGAAGTGCTATACTTAGGTCAGATGATATCCAAAGATGGTAAAAGAATAACACCCAACAGAGCAGCAGTGATAAAAGCAGTAAAAGAGTATTAACACAGTAAAAAAGATGCAGAAGTTCCTTGGCATGTGTAATTACTGCCAAGCCTGGATATTAAATTACGTAGCATACACAAAACCCCTATTACAGGCACTCAAGGAAGCGCAACGTGAAAAAACTCAATTAAAATGGACATCAGAAATGCACACAGCTTTTGACTCACTCAAGGAATTGATATCCACTGATTCAGTTCTAGCAACCCCCAACTATGATCGCAAATATTATTTGTTCTCACACTGCAATGGCACACTCATGACAGCTGTACTAACACAGAAAACATCTCTAGTCCATAAGCCCCTGGCATACTACAGTGGAACACTAGATGCAGTAATGCAAGGATCTTTCACTTGCAAACAGGCTCTCGCAGCCGCTGCGTTCGCAAATCGAAAAAAGCTCTACAATCGTGAAGGGATGCTCCATCACTTTATATGTAGAACACTCTCTGTTTGCATTCCTGGAAAGATCAAAAAGCACACTAACTTCCCAAAGGGCAAAGGCATATGAGTTAATCATATCCAGCGCAAAGTGTGAATCCTGCTACATTCCTCACAGAAGCATGCACAGTAGAAGAAATGCATCAGCATGACTGTGCCACCTACAGAGGTGACGATGGTAATGCACCTACCTGATACGAAAATGCACTAGCAGAAGGAGGTCTGCCTCCATAGATTGTGAAACAGGTGAAAAACACGTGGGAGCAGCAGTAGTTTGGGTAGAAGATGGGGAATTTGAAGTGATTGTACAAAAAAGAATTACCACCACACTTCTCAGCCCAAGCGGCAGAACTAGTGGCGCTCATAGAAGCATTGCATACAGCAAAAGGATGCGCAGTCACAATCTACACAGACTCTGCCTACATGGCAACGACAGTGCATGGAGGGTTGGCAATATCAGGTAGTAGGTGATTTCGAAGGGCAGATGGGTCCCCAGTCCAGCACGCAACACTATTAGGAGAATTGAGTGACGCATTGAAAGAGCCTACACTTGTAGCAGTCATGAAATGTCAGGCCCACACACATGAGGTGATGACGTCATCTCATTGGGGAACACGGCAGCACACGCTGCCGCAGCATCCTATTTACCAAAGAGCTTAACAGGTGAGTACATACTACAGGAGGTAGTAGAGGAGGAGCACCCAGAAGGATTCAACTCATTGCCAATCTCTCAAATTATTGAGCTTCAGCAAGATGCACCAAGTGGGAAAAAGAAAATGTGGATAAAAAGAGGGTGTAGACAGTCATCCACTGACCTTTTATGGCGACAGAATAACACAGGTAGGGTAGTAATGCCTACAAAATTATTGGAGGTAGCATTCCAGCAACTGCACTTCCCTGCCCAAAATGTAAAGCAACACATTATCGCAGACATACAGGAAGATTGGTTTGCCCTGGGACTACAGGAAGAAATCACGAAGCTGATAATAGCATGTATTACATGCCAGACATACAACTCTGGCATGACATTACAGACACTTAGAGGGACATTGCCAAAACCTCAAGGGCCATTCAGAGAGCTGCATATAGACTATGCAGACATGGGAGAGGGGTGTAATGGGTCCAGATATTTGATTGTTGTAGTTTGTCCCTTTTCCCGGTGGGTGGAAGCAGGCCCCTGCGCTCATCCAGATGCACGGTGTGCTGCCAAATTCTTGGTCAGGGAAGTATTCCCCGCTGGGATATTTGTGATGTCATACGTTCCGCCAATGGGACGCATTTTGTAAATGACATGTTTAAACATATAACTGCAATGCTAGGCATAACTCACAAGCTGTGCGAGTTATCATCCGCAATCGAAAGAAATTGTTGAAAAAATGAATGGATTGCTCAAGAGTAGGTTCTCAAAACTGTGCCATACACTCAAAAAGAACTGGGTATATTGTTTACCCTTAGCCCTTTTTGATAGGAGGAATCAGCCCAGCAAAGACCACCACTTGTCACCCCATGAGATAGTGACAGGTAGGAGGATGCACACATCCCACTCACCCCTGCGCAGATAGTCAAATGCACATCAAAGTGCCACAGTACTAGGATAAAAGTTCCATGAGTATCTCAGAAATCTCACAAGAGCAGCACGTGCCATAGCAAAACAAATAGCACCCCCATTTATCCAGGAAATTGCCACAACACGACCACCCCAGCCAGCCAGAGATAGCCCAGACTGCCAGTTGATGACAGGTGACATGGTATAAGTGAGAAGTTTTGTGCGAAGGTGGAACGGAGCTAGGTTCCACGGCCCCTGTAAGGTAATATACCGCGCACCAACGGCAGTCAAGGTGCAGGGCTTAAGGTACTTGGTGCACTGATGTGCACAGGGCTCATGGGAGCACAGACTGCACAGACTATGAAGACGGCAGAAATAAACAGAGTACATAAACGTAGCAAGTGAAAAAACAGAAATACAGAAATAATTTGCAAATAAGAGAGAGAGTGTTGAAAAGATGCACAAACCCAATGTGTAAAGATAATAAGTGTGATATGCAAAATGAAACATCTCAGTTAAAATGTATATACTTGTACAAAAATGATGATCAATGTCCTCCATTCTCTCTCTCTCTCTCTCTCTCTCTCTCGCTCTCTCTCTCTCTCTCTCTTTCTCTCTCTCTCTCTCTCTTTCTCTCTGTCTCTCTTTTATGTTCCACTCTTCACTGTTGGTTGCCAGAAAATTGTCTCCCTCTGTTCTTCCTCCCCTGTCTCAAAGTATGTGGAGGGAGAAAGGAGGGATGCAATATGATCACATGTATTAAGAAACAAAGCAAACACGGAAACACTTGAAAAAACTGAAGTGTCTTACGATTAAAAGGTGTAAATAGTGAAAACTTAACATGTGTGCTTAACAAATGCTTACATGTCATTTATTAGGAGCTACAATGGGCATGGAAGAGGCCCCAACGGCAACGAACAATAGTGTATATAGGAATAGAAGAAGTGTTTATCCTACTTATTCATATGAATGTGTGCTGTTTGTGTGTGCAGTGATATTCTTTTCAACATTATTCAGCCTGGTTCTGTATTGGGCAATAGCTTTCATTTCAATTGATATGAGCAAGGGGAGTGAGGGAATAAAATCAATCAAACAGGGAACCCATTTAATTTGGGATGGTGATAAGGTAATATGGGCCCACGGGAATCACAAGAACGAATCCCCTGATAAAAATGTCAATAGTACAGTTGCGCAAACAACCCAAAAGCCCCATTATTTTAATGACTCAGATTTTAGTGTTTATACAATGAATGACAGAATGCCTTCAGAACTCACGTGGGTACAAAATCACCCAACCACAATGCCAGTTGCAGAAATCACATCATCAAGTAGCATAACCACCAGAGAAGGGAACAGCGATAACAAACAAATGGCCATCAGCTACTCCAACAACCTATACACAGAGTGGGAGGGAAAAGGGAATGACAAGGAGCCCCAGGGAAATGAGGGAGGTGGACGCAGGAGGAAAAAGAGGGAAACACAACAGGAAACATGGGAAGAACATTATACATTTGGCCTAGATACAGTTGATGACCCTCAGCACCCACACCAAACAAACAAATGGTATGCTGACATTAGCAATACGGCAAAACAAACAACAAATGAAAGTTGTTACGTTTTTTCACTTATACCCCATGCCTCAGGAACCCCTAAAGTATTGCTGTCACAAGAAATTCCATTTGCAGAGGCACAGTGTCTCCTACATCTCGCACTGTGTAGAATCAAATATACTTTTCAAGCACACACGGTCTCCTTTGGAGAATTACAGAACGAGCTGACATGCTACTCCCGGCCGCAAGAAGTAATTTGTGTGAAGGAGCCGTTTCTGGTGATAAAAGGAACACTACATTCAAGAAATTGGGAGCGCATGTTGCACTTTTGCACCTTCTGCAGACGTGGACAACGGCTCCCTTTCACATGTTATGGCAGTTGTGCAGGACCTTGGAGAATGTATGAAAGATGAAGGGGGAGCACTGCCCAGCACCTGGTTCGACAATCTTTTTTCTTTGGTACCATCATGGCTCGGAATAACAGTGAAACTCCTCATACCACTCATCGTCTTTTTGCTCCTTATTTTTTGTGTGTGCCAATTAGGCCTCAGATGCTGCGCTAATGCTGTACCTAATTGTGCGCCGATGATGGTAAGAATGGGCTGTGCAAATGGAATGGTGCAAATAAAACATGAGGCAGAAGTGCAAACAGGAGAAAACTCAAAGCCAAAATATAGAATGACTACTATATACAATACGGGGCATATAGTGGATAATTTGCATCACACAACCATAAAGGAACCAATGGATTTACAATGGCACAAGGAAGTATGGGTGGACCTGTAGGGCGAGGGAGGGTGTATTTATATGACCTGCATCCCAGATGAATATGTTAGAAGGGAGGAAAACCTCAGGGCAGTGTGTAGAGCCTGGATGCCAATAAAGGGAACGCCCGCGTGGGATGAAGCAGTAGCTGAGGAAGAAGAGCGTAAGAGATTGGAGCAATTACAATATTCGTTACTTAAGTAACGAAAGGGGGAATGTTTGGGAGGGGGGTCTCGGAACCACCTCCATTCTGAGAGAGCACACTTCCTGGATAGGCCCTGATGCGGCTGCTTTAGGTTGAGGGTCCTGGCCCCGGAGCACCCGCACGGGAATACCCTAGGAACTGTGACCCCCCTGAAGACAGCCTAAGACTGAAGTTGAACCAGATTCCATTTTGTGGGCTACTGAAAATGTAGTCTAATAGAAATAGATAGCAGTAATAAAATGTATAACAGAACATAACATTGTGTATGCTAGTACAATATTACTTTGTTTTTAAGCTCAATGTAAATATATGCATGATATTGTGTAAAAACAATATAGCAACCAGTTGCCATAACCAGTATGATCTTATCACAACAATGTGTTAGAGCGTGCATGTGCAGAATCTAATAATGAACTGTTCAAATTAGTATGGACAATAATGGGGGCACATGCAAATTATCATCATAAGTTATGTAACAATGAGAATACTCAGTCAGGTAGAAAGGATGACATGCTTTAGATGAATATAACCAAAATGTAATAAGCCACGTGTAAAAAGCATTCATGTAAAAACTGCTCCTGAAGGCCCTGTCTCCCCGTGCAAGGCAGAACTACACCACAAAGGTGTTTTGATTCTCCTCCACCCTTCATAGTGTCATAGCAAATCAGCATAGATGTAATGATGTTTAAACAACCGGTCTTTAACCCCCACAATAAGACTTATGACCATTGTGGAATGTGCCTTGTGTGACCAAGTCTTTTAATGTGTAAATTAGGCCTCAGATTTAGAGCCCTCTTTGTTGTTTACCAGATGGACATTCCAGACCACACAGTGACCTCAGAAGTCTTACCTCCTTAGCCAGTATATCATGTATTGTATTAACACACAGTTAAGCCTGCCTATCGATGGATCAAACACTGGATTTAATAGCTGCATCTTGACCTATGCCGAAATGATAATTAACCTGTATTTGAGAAATGTCTTTCCTTTGGTGTCTAGCTCATAGGTCTCAGAGTATGCTGGACAAAGCATATTATAGTATTGGATGAATGGGAATGTGTGACCACAAGGGCAAATGGCAAGTGGTTATTTAATATGTAACACTAAAACAGTTGCCGACACCGCATACCATTTCGATGAGCCCTGATGACCGATTGACCCGAGAAGCATCATCACAACACCACATGCTCCTGAGCCAACCACAGCCCTCTGACCCTATGGCATCTATAGGTGCTCACCCCTAGTGACCAATTCCAACTGCTCATGTACCCCTAGGCCTTCCCTCTGTTTGATGATGATAAAGCTGTATAAAAATAATATGCCACTTTATATAAGTCACAACAAGCCCCTTTTCAAACGTTCTCACACGGTCAGGGGATGACCCAAATATATTAATATGTAAAGGAGATCATTGCACCATATAACATTTGTCTGATCTTGTGCATATGTGTTGGTGTGTACCCCACAATACTGGTACCTTCAGTCCTGAGAAAATAGACCCGGTACTTGTTGTTTCTGTTATAAAAAAGTTTTTTAGTTTTTAATCGTTAATTCACAAGCATAAAAACACTTATAAAAGTGTTTGGTATGAGTCAAACCCAACCTCACACAGCACGGTTATAAAAAACAATACAAATCACAAATTACACATCCATATATCCACATACAACAATAAAAAGAATTACAGAAACACACAATAAATGGATTTAACAATTTTCCAAAACCTGCGTGTAATGACTCAGGTACAAACAACTCCCGACATGTTTCAGTTCTTAGTTGCTCAGATGCATGAACTTTCTTCAGGGGAATATTTCAATTTCAAGGTTTCCACCATGCAATCCAAGGTCACAATTATGGGTTCTCACACGCTTCCTAAACCAGGAAACAAACAAAGGGGGCAGTCACCACCCATATACATCAGTCAGATAAGCTCAGAAACAAATTCCATACATCAGTGCAGTTTGTCTAATAAATCACAAAGCACTGATACAATTAGGACATGATTGCACTCAACCTGTCCCCAATAACAAGCTACATACCTCTTCAATTGGTACCAGTAGCGCCGGTGTAACTACACCAAAATTTGGCCGTTGACTCCAACAAGTCGAGTCTTAGTTATTGAATAGCTCTCTAGTAGCTGTAGGTCAACTTCAATGCTGCAAACCAGTCAAAACATACATTTCATCACAATCAGACCACAAAGAGTATCTGCCTTCACCAGAAAAAACACCAATATGTAACCAAACAGCCCTTTTAGCAGCACCAAAGTGTACCAACACCACACTGTAATAGTATTCCATGGCCGACATGTGCCCAACACCCCCACTCATTTCGCCTAGGCATGACAACGCCATAACCTGCACAACCACAGTGGTAAAAACAATACATTGTACCTCCTTTTCCAATGTGTGCCGTGTCATTATATATCCTGTTCCTCTTAGAAATGGATCAATAACAATTTCCTGTAAAATGTTTGACCATGGGCGCTGTAAGAAGCTGTATAAAGAATCAGATTCTTACAGCCCCCATGATCAAACATTTTACACAAATGAAGCATGCACATGAGGATTTGAGATGGGTAATTTTGAAGAAAGTGGTGGGTAAGAACAAGTGTGAAACAGATAGGAAATTGTTATTGTTTGAACAGAAAATGATATTTAAATGTCAAAGCCATGTTGTGGGTCTAAATGAAGAAATTGAGTGGCAACATACACACTAGTAAGTAAAATTAATTACACCTTTACAAAAAGAAAATTCATAAAAAAAGCAACAAATATACAAATTACCAATGTTCAATATCTTAAAACAAAATATTTACAGAATAATTACAAATCTTCATTGTTTCATCTCGTTGACTTAAAAACCCAATAACCAATTATGATGTGTTTACAAATTTTGCAAACATGTTCAACTTTCAATTTTACATGAAGTATAAAGATATTTCCAACCTTCTCGATAGGGATACTCCAAAGATTTTAAGGGCTTATTATACCAAATCATCACCGATCTAGCCCATATGATTTCATATACAAGAATATTTGCAGAGCAAAAATTATACCCCCTCACTTACAGTTTGCAACCCACCATTTCGTTTAGTACTGCCTCAATTACATTCACAAGTCTCACCATCGCCAGTATGATTGGATTATTATATCCCCACATGCATCGTAACCAAACCATTTGGCATTCACAACCTGAGTTAACTCCCATAAAAGTGCCTAGACATTTCAAATAATAAATGCTCTAGGGATTCTGATTCATTGAGGTTCACACAGAACCAGCAGGCCTCTCCAACCCTAGACTCTTGTTGTCCAAATCATTTACTAATGCGGATGCCCATATGGATTAGGTTGAGACGAAATCTCATATAGGTCATTCTGGCATTCTTATCAGTAAAGCACAAGAGATATTGCCTACTTGGAGGGAGTGTATGCATGTATGAATCTAACACAGTTGGTAAATGACGTGTATCCTGCAATTAAGTCAGAATTATGATTCCACGCATTCATGTAAAACCGTTTCTTTAACAGGCCAGGGTGATCAATTAAATCTTGATTGGCAAATTCAAAGAAATTAACAACTGGCTCATTCGCTTTTGAAAAGTGGAGATTGAGGCTGGATGATCACTGATTAGCATCAACTGAAAATCCTCATTCAGGGAGTTGGAGATTGGAGACAGCATTTTCACATAGTTGTTAAACATGCGCCATTTGTGCCTGTCAGCTATTGAATATAGGCCTAGTTTGTGTATCAGAATGGGGTTTGGCAAATATCCTGGAAGACCCAACATCCTTTTCCAGATTTTGCCTTGAAGTTTATTCAAGGTAGGGCCCCTATTCAACAAGCATATATCTAGGCTATACAATAAGTTGGGCTCAACCTTCATTTGATAAAAGTGTATCAGGGGAAGTATGGAAAACTTGCAATGACGATGGTAAATGAGTCTCATCTGTGCAGTCGATTGCATTAGTTTAGAGTTTAGAATTGCATTTAGTAACAGAGTTGCTATTAGACAGCTGGTAGCCCAATTAGCGAATCTCACTCATGATGTTAATCTGATTTGCGTCCCTGCTTCACTCCAATTCTAGTTGGAATGATAGCAAACAGTAGACCCTTAGAGTTAATACGTACCGTATATGAGGTGTGTTGATGCAACAGCCAATTAACGCTACCAGGTGAAAGGGAATTCCATAAGCCAGCATTTTCTGCCAAAGACGAGTGCGGAGAACACTGTCAAACGCAGAAGAAAGGTCCAAAGATGCCATATAAATGGCACCGTTGGACAGGGTGCGTGAAGACATCAAAAGATGTGCGAGGATAGATGCATTTAGTTGTGTACCCATCACATTGTGAAAGCCCACCTGGGCTTTGGATAGTATGACTGCTAAGGAGATAGAGATTTCCAATTCGCTCAAAATAAGACGAGCAAAACTTTTCTCCGCTACATCAATCAAGGCAATATGCCTGACATTTTCAGGATTATGCAATGGCCCCTTTTTGTGAATTGGTATAATTATCGCCATCAACCAAGATGGAGTTATTAGTCCCATTTGGAATATCAGTTCGTAGCAGGTGAGCAAATGCTTTGCCCAAAAATGAGGGTCATCCTTGAGAACACAAGGTGGCAACCCATCAGGTCCTGCAGCTTTGGAAAACTTCAATTGGGAGATCGCCCAGATTACGCCTTTTGTCTCCCAGTGGCATCTAGATGGAATCTGCATCAGAGGTATATCGAGCTCCTGTTCTCGGTGGCGAAGGGGCAGATCATACTTTTTCCCAAAGAATGCCTGCCAGGTGGGTCCGGCCATTACAGCCACCATACGGTTGACTGACACGCATGAAGGATTTCTTAAAATAGCCCACAAATCCCTTGCGTTGCGCTTGCATAAAAGTTCAATCATCCATTGGTTCTCAAGATTGTAGCGATCATGACGGATTTCATTCACTTTCTTCTTATATTTAGCCAGTATTGATTTTTTTGCTGGCATATATAATACAGAGCCTGCATATGTTCATTTCGCGGCTCGAAGATCATGATTTTTGAGACATTTCAAAGCAGATATATCTGATGAAAATGTATGCATAAATTTAGGATCAGTATCACTCAGCGAGACCTTAGATATGGTCACAAGATGGTCACGAATCAACATTAGATTGATGTCACTGACCTTCTCTAAAAAGACTGAAGATGCCAATTTGTCAGTACAAACCAACAGATCCCTGTTGACCAGAGACACAATTCTACGACAAGTGCTTGGGTTCCATCGTACAGAAAGTATTTGTCTGTCGCTCTCCACTAGACTCATGGCAGTCGAAGTCTCAAAAGTTTTGACCGTGAGATGTAGCCTGGTGCCCAGAAAGCTATGATCACCCAAACCTACATTAGAGATTACCATTGGGTCAAGAAGGCCAGCCATCTCTGGTGATGCCAAAAAATAATCGATTAGTGAGTGAAAGTTACCACGCTTCCAGGAGACTGTTGTACTATGGGAAGCAAGGGAGATTGGATAGCTATTCCAGGCTTCAAAGAACTCAGTTCAAAGCTTCCCTCTCCTTTGAGACTTCCTTGTATAAGGGGTAGCATAACAAGCAGCTACTTTTTTTCCATCTTATTACAGGCGTGCATTAAGATCTCCACCGATCAAAATTTCATACTGTGGATAGATCAGCGAAACATTGGACAATGTCCAATTTAATGCTTTGAAAGTGGTTTCCAACAGTTCAGCAATTGGATTCCAATAAATTGATAGCAGCAAAAGTGAATATATAATGTCCCCTGTGATGCACAATTCCACCATTAAAAAGCCTTCAGACTTGTCCAAAAACTTGGCTGTGAATTTCAGGCTATTTTTAATAAGAATAGCAATACCACCACTGGGACGGCCTGTCTGGTTCCGGCGAGCAGATACACTAAACGACACATAACAATCTAAGACAACGTCAATCAAGGACATTGTTTCTTTTAAAAATAAAATTTCGGGAGCGTTTTGTATCCCCACCATCTTGTGCCAGGCCTCGATATTCCTTATGCCACAACAATTCCATGATGAAAGAGCAATAATTGATGGTTATGAGTTTGACGTACCCTCCTTCAATGACGCTGCCAATTTAATAAGAGGCTCCAGCTACGTTAGACTGCTTAATGCCTGAGTGAGCAAAGCAAGTTGCTGTACTAGTTCTCTGCTTTGGTACCCATTAGTTGACGTATCAGGACCTCTTGGGGCTCTGTCCTGAGACACAGGCAGGACGAAATCCAAGAAGGACCATGCATCCTCCATGTCACCAAACAAGTATGGATGAAGTCCCAAGGTCTCCAAATCGTCCTTAAATTCCAAAATAAGTTTGGTGATAATTTGGGACTGGAATTTACACAACACTCTAAGGTTGTTGTGACTTGCTAGTTTGACCCATTCGATATCCTTTGTAGCTAGGTTTCGCAATGAAGGAATCTGACAAAATGCGTTCATCAAGAATGACCTATTGATTCGCGAGGTTCCATTTATGTTTCGATCACTTACCCAGCCGAGTATTTGATTCATCTCTCTGGGAGTCTACGAAAATAACAAATTCCCAACAGAAGGAGTGTCGCGATTGGCCTCTGTAGAGGCTGCCCCTTTGGCAGAAGGTTCATCCTTTCTCACTGACTTAATCAGTGCGTGCGGATCCAACCCAGGCCCAATGGTCTCCATGTCATTTGAGACAATGGAGTTGACGTCAGCCTGTGGAACAGGACCCTCTGAGATTCTTCACTGTTTATCAAGGGTGTCAACGTGACACTTTTTTTTGTACTTGATGGCGGCAGTCATCTTCTGTTACAGAGGTTGCCGCCTTTTTATTTTCAGTGCTAGGAAAGAAGGTGTGTAGTTGGGATTGCGTCTTTTCAATATGTTTTCCCGTTGGTTTTGAAACAAGCACCTGAACATCGCCATTTCCTACAGCCTTATTCTGAAGGTGTTTCTGGCTTTCCTCGTTCAGTTCCAGAAGATGTCATTAATGCCTGATCATCTGCGTTCGAACAAGACTTTGTGGTGAGGTCAGAAACAGTATCGTTGTTAGCTGTTGGGGATGTGTCCACTATAATTCTGGTTAGAGATCTATGATTCTGCTTAGCTTTAGCAGAATGTGACTGTTTTTGAGCTCTCAAAAATGATTTATTTGCCTTCGAGAGATGAAATGCATCCCTGATTGTCCAGCATTGTTCACACCTGTGTCCGTCACCAGTGAGGAATCATGTGACTTTGCAGAAGCCTGGAGGTCAATTATATCTGTTAAGGCTGAAGGACTATCGGGGGACGGAGTTGACTCCTCAACCGTTTAGCCACCTCCAGAAGATTAATGGGCTTCTTGCTACCATGCTCTGTTACAAAAACATTTGAACCTTGCAAAGCTTGGGAATATGTTCTTTGGGATGAATATGTATCATACACCATGTTGACTGTTTGCGTTCCCTGTGAAGTTACCAGGGGATTGGATGGTCGAGGCACACCGACTGATTGAAACAATGTCATCATTTTTTCTATTTGGTTAAGATAGAAACATTTTGATTGTTCCTCAGACAGAATGTATCCTTCGAGTTTGCTCATTCTTTCCTTCATAAAGGCTAATGAACCCTGCATTTCTCTCAATGAGCAGTGAGTTAGTTCATGGCCTTTATCAAGAATTCTTGTAATAACCGGAAAAAATTTTTAATTTGTGAATAAAACTATCAGTGGGAGAATCCTCTGGAGTTGAGGATGGTATGTCAACTACTTTTGGAGTAATATAACCAGCACTATCTTTCCATAAGTCATGATCACCAAATGAGTTTGGTAGAAAGGAACCAATGGCTTCTGAGTGAATATCAAGGTTGTCTCCCTGACCAAGAACTGTACTCATTCCAGGCCCCTGGTAACACAAGTCCAGGGTTTCCCTTCTGGGTACCATGGGCGCCTTATAAGTACATTTATTTGGGAGGTGAAGGTGAACTTGTTCTCGGAATGCATGGGACCTAGATGCCGTCGATGAGGGGCCAAGGGATAACCGTACGCATTTTCCTAGCTCATTCAGAATCGCAGGCACAAGCATTGAGGTGTCAGCAGTGTGCACAAAACCTTCCTGAGCATATTTCATTGAACAGCCACAATCAGCTAGGTGGGGGGATCACAGGTTATATTCCCTTCATCGTTGTTTGCATCTTTCACTGAAAATGAAGGCAAGTTCAAACCTGAGTCAGCCACCATGGGGGAGGGACCCTCAGTGGGACCCTCCCCAGATACCAAACATGTAGGTGAGGAAGGAATCTGTGTCTGCTGGCAACGAGCCCGAGGGCATGGTTACCGACATGAAAAGGAGAGATTTTTTAGTTGGCGGTAACAAGGGTAGGGTACTATTTGATAATTTGACAGCAGAACTTTTCACTAGAGCTTTTGTTGTTTCACCCATGCGATTTCCACTTCTCAGTGAACAACTGATATTCAATTTTGGACAAATAAGTATATCCAATTGACTAAAGGTGGAGCAACAACAGGTCTCTTTTTGTCCACACAAATAGATTTGTGGACAAGTTGTACTAGTCAGAGCTTACTCTAGTCAACAATATTCAGGAAGTGAAAAGCAAATACAACCAATGTGATCGCCCACGCCAAGCTATCTGCCCTTCAGATAAAGTTTCACCACAGGCCGTTCGAGGTACCAATTCAAACATACAGAACTCACATGACACAAATAATAATTCGTGCATAGCAGGGACAAGAGTGGCAGAAGGTCATTCGTGCATAACAAACTCAGTGGTGTCCCAAAAAAGGTACTACTAAAATGTTTATATGAGGTAAGATTCCGGAACTGTATTCCCAACAGCAGTCCCCTAGCCCTTAGGCCAGAGTAGAAGGACAAAACAGGTTCTGGAAATAAAGTTGTGTAAAAAGACTGCCACAACTTTGTATGATGTAATTATTAGCAAATTAAACGTCCCACCACCTTGCCACTTTCTAACAAAGTATGTCTTTGCGGTTACCCGTTGTACTTGATTCCATCACCTATCAGGGTTCAAAGGCACCATGGCCCGCAGTCACCCTCACAGGGGATGAACCAAAACTAGCCAGGCCAACACACTTCGGCCAAGCACAATGCAATTTGCAAAATTCCACTACCTGCCCGGGTTCAAAGGCACCACAGCCCACAGTTGCCCAGCAAGGTGTAAATCAAGATTGACTGGACCACTAGACACTGTTTGAAAGTCTGCCACTATGCCGCGTTCCTTTTCCCAATGGGGTTCAAATACACCTAGGTCCACAGTCACCCCAAAGAAAAAATATGAGACTGATTTGGTGTGGCCAAGGAGTACATGTTGAGCGTGAACCACAATACTAGTTGCAGTTAACACTAGGGGTTCAAAGGCACCTAGGCCTGCAGTCACCCCCTAGCATACAGCACCTAGCACGGGCATGCAGATTGAACTACAATTGGGTAGCTTTTACTCTCCACTTCATCTTCACGGTTTACGCCGTCTCTCCCCTTGAATTGAAACATGGTTTACTTCGGGAGTGAAGTACACCCCCACACAGTGAAATCCAAGTTCGTAAAGTACAAAGTGATCTTCCTTTAGCTGGACAAAGGGAAGCCAAGAAGGGATTTAAAGTACATAGAAAGTCAATGGAATCCAAACGCAGATGGTGACAATGACACACTGCACGGCTGGTACCAGATGGACTAAAGGCAAGTGTAGGCGTCAGTTCATGGTAGAATTAGGACGGTGTTTGCCATATGTAACATGAAGACAGCGATAGTGTCTACCCAAATCCGATCGATTTTACCGTCAGGCAGAATAAGATCAATCAAACTTGGTAGCTGAATGTTAGAGGAGACTCAGCAATTTTGAACATGCACCAGTCGTTAGTTGGAAGCCTACGAGCCGACGCCTCCACGACCCCATGCGCCCACCGAACACCAAACACACAGCTGGCACACCGCGCCTTACTCTGTGCATGCACGGTGTGTTTAAAGGGTGGAACGGTGATCCAGCAAAATAGAAATGGGACTGCCAAGGATTCCAATAGGCAATGATAGATGAGTCTTGCAAGTCACGCAGATATATATCAATGTTGCAGCAAACTCCAGTAGTAAAGCCAGAGAGGCATAGACGACAAGCCTCCTCCACCAGCAACCACCAAACACACAGCTGGCACGCAGGTTACACATTAACTCAATTACAGTCTGGAAGGTTTTGGGCAGGAAGGATCACGCTGAGAGCTTTTTGAATTTTCCCCTGTAAAACTGGAAACCATTGTCTACCAAACCATCACGGTTGTTTCCATCATGAGGATGTATCTTTTGTCTCTGCCAATGGAGAATTCACAGTTTCTGGAATGCAAGAAATGGGTGTGTGTGGAATGAGATCTATTATTGGTGAGAATTATATAATAATATACTCTCCATCTTCTAAACTTCCAGGCCTCCCTCCCCAAAAATCTTTGAGCTTATTTTGTAATCATCTAAAACAATGATTCTTAAGTGCCCTTTTTTGATGATATCTGGTTGGATAGTGATGTCCTATAGGGAATATGCTTGTCATTGGCCCCTTCATATGGGCTTTGAAGTGAAAAGGTACTATTTAAGTGTTATTTTCCAATTAAAACATCGTTAGCAACCCCAAGTGTAAGAAGTCCAGGTAGACCATTTGCAGGATGATATATTTTACTTGCTGGCTGCTCTATTAAAGTCATTTAGCTAGTGAAAAGAAACAACTCCAGACACCTACACCTATTTGTGCCTCATCCAGAAGCCACAAAAATAGGGATTTCCCTTAATTGAATATGTCTAGCTGACAGGTGATACATACTGGGGATGCATTCAATGTGTAGCCAGCCAATGTAAAGCCTTGTTTTGTTCCTGTCATGGCAGACGGTATCCTGCACATGGGACTAATTTGTGCAGCTGCATGGGAATAATATCAGGGTGGATGATCCTGAGAACTTCTGCGTAAAAGAGGGCTGTGGGAAGGGTTCAAGCGTCAGAAGAAGGAAATGTGCAAGGGCCACAACGTAGGGATGATGGACGTACAGAACAACATGCCCCCATGGCACATGAAGTGGTATTAGTTTAACATGTGCTTGGAGTCCACTAATGAGCATTCAGCTATTGTGGACACACATTTTATTTGATATAAATAAAGATATATATTCATGAACATGAGGAAATCAATGAGGGGGATGTTACTTTTGCCAAGAGTGTTTAAGGAATGTCCCATTTGAACTGCAATGATGAGCATGCCCCAACCCTATGATATTCCCCTGTTGGCTGAAGCCAATGTAGGTAAAACAAAACATGCAACTTTAGAGACATTAAGCTCTCTTCCCTCTGGGGGTTTTGGAGCAAGGCTGTGGGCCTAAGTTTAACAATCCATCCAGTCAGAACTGGAATAAACAATGGACAGTTCTCAGACAGCAGTTATCATCATGGGGTGGTAGACCTACATCACTCAGCTAATGAGACAGAATCAGAATACCTCCACTGAGGAGGATCCCAGCCCTTCGTCTGGAAGTATTGTGTTAAATGTCACTTCTGTTCATGGACATTGCAGTAGGACTTCCTACTTTTAAGAAAGGGTTTATTGTTTGGCGGGAGGCTGGATAAACATGCTGGAAAGCCTAGGTTGAGCTTTTCTTCAAGCTTTGTAAGTCAGGTAACCATAGGAATGTAAATATAAAAGCTTGGAAGTTAGGATTAGATTAGTTAGATTGGATTTGGGATGAGAACGATGTTGCCCTCCTTCACTTCCAAGCCAATGAATAAATCACCTCTGTTTGCCGTCAATTGAAATTGAATTGTGAGCCTAGTTTTCTCTGACACCTCCAAAAGCAGATACTATCTTTTACAGATAAGACCATAAGGTTGATTAGAATAATTCCAAGCAAGTAAAGTTGTTGTTCAATACCACCTCTTTGATATAAAGTGCTTCCATATGGTCTCTGCGCTCCAGAGGTTAAGGCATGTTATCATAATAAGTGGCATAGTGAATACAGTACTACAGATACACCATAAAATGCATAAGTATTGGAGTTAGTGTTCTTGGTGCAGCTTGCCAATATGTTCTTATAATACATCTGTACATAGAATTTGTAAACTGAGTAGGCAACCAACCTTGCATATCGATCAAGTCAATGCAAGGATAAAGTCATTATTGTTCTGCAAGTTTAGCCCCCCTCCCCTCTGTGCTTTTAACAGGTAGTTGGCAACTGAGTGGACTGCCAAACTATCCTTCGAGGAGCAACATATAATCAATGCTTGCATGGTTGTTCTAATGGATCTCACTTGGACTAGGAGGTCCAAGTAATAAGGAAAAAATGACAAGAAGTGAACAATACTTTCTGTCACAATCTGGCACAATGGACAGATATCACCCACAGTATGATTCCATTCTTGACGTGATTGTGCAACCTGAAGGATGCCAAGACAGAGCTTAAAGTAGACGGCTCTCATTGGCTTGAGACATATGCCATCTAAATAGGTCTTATAGCCGAATTCTACATCCCAGTAATTTCTGAATACATTTGACTGGCCAATTGACCATAACACCTCTGTTTGTGCTTTGACAAGATAGGCATTCTTTATGAGGTGTTTCGAAGAAGCACCCATGCATTCTGCTATCTGCCTGCATTCATCTCTCCCCAGGGTAGAGAGTTAATTTTTTATGTGCGCAAACCAGGGGAGCGATTTGCCGCCTTCTTGGGCCATGATGTCCACCATAGCTACTGTGAATCTTGATAGTTCTGTGGTTGTGCAAATCCTAACCCAGAAAAGCAATGCCTTAGATGTACATATGGATTCTATTCTTTGTAGGTTCATCTCCAGATACAGAGTCATATTAGGTGCACTAACGGGGAACCCTATGATGTTCTTTACAAACTTGTTCTCTATTAAAAGCAAGTTATTACAGTTGTCTGTGCCCCACAACTCTGCTCCATACAAGGAAGGATGTGTTTCCTCAAGCTTGCATGCCTCTAGCATGATGGCAAGTTCCCCACTCTCACAGTCTCTAGAAAATCTTGCCAGTGCCCCACTCGACAGTGTTACCCCTGACCTTCCGACTCTTAGCCCAATGTAGTCATAGCTGCCCAACTGTTCCACCGGTTGGCCATTCGGTACTAAGCCCACCTCTGGTTTGCTTTTGCTCCTGGCCCCACTGAATAGCAAAGATTTTTTTTTGATACATTTATAGACAATCCATTTGCCAAACAAAAATCTTCGAAAACCTTGAACTGCTTTTTGAGCCCCACTGGAGTAAGTGACAAAAGCACTGCATCATCGGGAATCTGTCACTAGCCAAGGTGGGGGCATCAGCAAGGGTTCCTAATAAGTCGGTGAGAACATAGTTGATGATAAGACAAAGTCGCTTGGGAGCCAGCACTCAGCCCTCATGCACACCCATCTCTATGTCTATCTTTACAGTTGTCCCTCAATCAACATTCCAGCTTACTTCTGCCTTGTTTTCAGTGTAGAGCATCTGAATTGCCCTCAAGAGAGCTTGTGGGATACTTTAGTTCACAAGCATGCTCCGAAAAGTTGACTGAGGGACCATAGGCAGTTTGCAAGTCTAAAATGACCATATAGCCTTAGATTTTTTACAATGTTATATATTTAACCAGTAGCAATGTTAAATAAAAACGTTGGTCAATTGGGCTTGTGCTACTTTGGAAACGTGCTTAGAGGTGCTGGATGGTGCTAAGCTCTTGGATCCAGGACTCCAAATGATCCAAACAACCCTCACAAAAATCGTCCCCCCTGCATTCAGGAGGGAGATTTGACAATAATTGCCAGGATCATGCCTCCCACCCTTTTTATAGATGGGGACAACATCTGCCCAAGAAGGAAGAGTGTGGTTAGATCTTAATGCAGCATTAAAGAGATTTATAAGGATCGGTGTCCAGACTATTGCTTCCAATTGATCAAAATCGACAGGGACTATGTCCGGGCTGGGCACTTTACCAGCATTGTGGCTACTCAGGGCTTGTATTACTTCCTCCTCCTTGACAATTAAAAATGTCTGATCATGATCATGGTTGTTCTGTACCATCACTGCATTGGGTTGCTCGACAAAAGTTCTGGTTTCCACATAGAGATTCTTAAAGTAGCCAAACCATACGGCCCTCATCTACTAGGTGATCCAACAATCTTCCTGTCACAGAAAGGCCTAGAATTTATGTGAGTCTTTGGCTTTGATGGCCTCCATTAGTGATTCCTAGGCCCCTTCTAAAAAAAGTGTATTTCTGACTCTTGTCTCCATGTTCTTATATGCCCTCCTGACCTCCGTCAAGGTGTCAACACCGTCATTAGCAATGTGCATTGCCCTGTCTACCACATTTTTCTAAGCCCTGCAACAGTCCCATCATACAAGATCAATTTTCTGTAGGCTGCATTCTTAACCATCAAACCGTGAAGTAGCCTCCTAAATATCTCATGAGATTCTTTTAGACCTCTGCTATGTTCACACTATGATCTACATTAATTACTGAAAAGGCTTCAGGAGCAGGTAGGATGATATGATATGATATGATAAGGCATTTATAATGCGCCTATACACAGGTGTTTCCCGGTGCAACGAGGCAAGGGAGGGGAACAGAGGGAAAACAGACAACGATCCTTCTAGGCCAGGTGTCATTCAGATTGCGCAAGTGCATGGGAAGGGGATGGGGGAGAAATGCAGGGTGGGAAGGGGGAGAGGACAGTGCAGTACATGGGATAAGAAATATAACAATAGGTACAGTACGGCCAGCAGGTGGCAAGTGCAAAGGTAAGTGCAGACAACAGGTGTCAAGTGTTGGTAGTGGGACTGTAGGGATACAGAAACAGTCCCCAAGTGCGGGGTTGTCAGGAAGGCAGTGCAGGAGTGCGACTGGCGGAGGTAGGGGACCTGGGCCCGAGATCAGAGGGCAGCCAGGCAACCAGTGCAAAGTCAGTGTCAGCCAGGAAGTCAGCAAGGGAGAGGAGGGGAAAAAGCAGAATCAAAGAGAAACGTTTTGAGGTGCTTCCGGAACCGAAGATGATTCTCCTCAAGTTTCAGGGAGGCGGGGAGGCTGTTCCAGAGGGAGGCCCCAGCCGAAGAAAGAGATCTACCACCAAGTTGTTGCTGGGAGAAGCGACTGACCCTGAAGGAGTTTGAGGCAGACGAGCAAAGAGCTCGAGAAGGAAGGTATTTAGGAAGAGAGAGTTGATGGTATTGAGGCCCCAGGCCCCAGAAGGCTTTGTGGACAATGCAAAGGGTTTTGAACTTAATCCTCGCAGCCACAGGGAGCCAATGTAGAGATTTTATTCCTGGGGAGATAAGATCCCTGGGCTTGAGGCCAAGGACAAGTCTCGCAGTCCTGTTCTGGATAAGTAGCAGAGGGCAGAGAGTAGAAGCAGGAACATTTAGAAAGAGGCTGTTGCAGTAGTCCAGCCTAGAGAGAACCAGAGCTCTGGAGACAGTGAGCTTCTGGGGGAAGGAGAGGAAGGAGAGTCTTCTTAGATATTTGGTAACAAGGTGTCAGCATCAGCATCACGCTTGGCCCATTTTGTAGTGCACCTGGCATGTCCTTCGACGGTGAGCATTACATTTGGTGCACTAGCCTCCTTGTCCCAATAAGGGCCCAACGTGTGCCCAGTATAATGGATTGTGGTCACTTTCTAGTCTATTTATCACAGCAAAATCCCTTACTAGCCTCCATGATTCCACATTTACCAAGATGTAATCAATCAAACTGGTTTGAATTCGAACCTCAAAAGTCATTCTAGCTGAGGAATCACAAGGTAACCTTCCATAACAGGCCCTCAGATCGGAGGTCATCAGTAAACTGGCTACTTCTTCTGCCTTGTCATTCTTCTTTATTGGTCTTGGAGCATTCAATTCCTCAATTCCCCAAACTCTATCTACTTTGTCAAGTATGTCTTTCATGATGTCCAGGGGCTCAAATTGCATATTAAAATCCCCAGTTATAATAATCCCTCATGAACATGGGTATTCCTCCCTCCACATCTCTACTCTGTCTTTAAACAGGGAGAACATTCTAGCCCATAATTCTCTGCTTGGTCGATTATTTAAATTAACTAGGAGGACTTCAGTTCTGTTTGTATATTTCAGATGTACTTCTAGCAAATCATACCATTTGTTGCAAATCACTACAAAGGTAATTATCAGTGTGAGTCCACCCAAATCAAAACACCACCGCAGATCCTACCACACTTGCCCAGTTTTGCTGCAATAGCATCGGTCACACACCCTTACTGGCTGTACTGGCCAATTTTCCTGCACACATTTAACTTCATGGTCACATACAAAACTAATCCAGTCCTCATCTGCAATGTATTTGCCTAGCAATATTTCAAGACATGACCCTCACCACTGACTCTTGGATGGATGCCATTGACAAGGCCTGAGCCTCCATTCCAGAATCATGGTGCTGACAATGTCAATTGAGATCTTCTATAGATGCAGCACCCCCAAAACTACTTCCAAACTTCTGCATCCTGAATCGGCTGGGTCAGATGTTTGCTCATGAGTGGTAACTACTCCCAGTAACTGCATTGTGGGGTTCTATATGTGTATTGGTGCTAGTTGTCAGTGGACCTTTTCTAGTACTATTAGTGAATGGTGGGTGTGTGCCTTTACTATGTGCTCTACCACCCCATAAACCGCTGGCCAGAGGTGCATTCAACTTTGGGGGACTCATTTTTATCGTGATCTACAATCCATGTGGTGGAAGTGATCTCTGCTCCATTGCCAGCAACCCATTTAAAAGATCTACATCTGTTAACTTAGTCGTTTGACCTGAAACTTGGACTTCACAAGCGCTTGCTCTGCAGTATATCACTTCCGATGATACTGTAACACCCCCTCTTAGCCCGCAACTAGTGGATCACATTATTAGTTAAGGATTCCCCTAGTTCCTTATTATTGCTTGCAATCCTAGGCATGTTTACTAAATAAAAGCAGCTTTTTTGGGCAGGCGTGCTATACTGACCCCTCCTACAACCCAATCCCTCGTCCCGACCCACCCTAGTATCAACCGAAAATCCTAGGCTGTGTTGCAAAGTGGTTCTTTGCTGTGAGCGCATTAATTGCATGTGTTACTTTATCCACAAGGCTGGTGGTTGTGGGGTTTGCGCTGTTGCTTAATGAATGATTGGGAGCAGGTAAGGGGGGTCATTTTACCCTTAGGAATGTTCATGGGTGTTGGGGCCTGTAAATCTCCCAAAAGTTTTTTGATGTCATTTAATTTGTTACATAATGTGAAATTATATAAATCTTGAGTTGATCAATAATGAAGTAGAGATCTCTGCATCCCTTGCAGTAATGCTTGCTACAGTCGGAGTAATTGCTTGCTCCCCCATGCCAATCCCAGCCTCATGGGAAGGAATACCTTCCATGCTGAATTCAGAATTTCTTACATCACTAGAACTCTCTGCCTGACTCCATCATCAATAAATTATACCGTTTTTCTATGGGGGTCATTACGAGTTGGGCTGTAAGGGATACCGGGCACCGGTAAGGAGACCGGTGCCGGTAATCCCTTACCACACAATTCTGAGGTCCCTTGGAGGGAACCGTAAGGAACGTGTGGTCTGACCACACATATGTGGATGCGCAGAGTCAGGTGTGGTCCCTCGGTCAGATGCCACTACAGAGTTGGTCAGCCACAATGACAGGTCTGCCTGACCCCAATGTATCTTACTGTCCGCTTCAGGCCTTAGTCATGGACCCTGGGCCCAATATACAAATGGGGCTAAAATGAAGAATAAGGAGGTTCGCCATCTGAAATCCAAGAAAAGGTTAAAAAGGACCAGAGAGCAAAGGCAAATTGTGTGATTACCTTGGAATGACAGGCATGCCCTAGCAATTACTGCTGTTATTGGACAAATTGAGATTAACCAACCAGTATAAAAGTGAACTCAATAAGACACTTTTTGAGGGTGCGTGAAAGAGGTTTGGAATCGAGATGCAAAAAAAGCAGAGCAAGTATTGAAAAGAGGAAGGAGGAGTAGAGGAAGAAAAAACTGGTAAAGGTTGGAGTTTGAGGAGCCTCCCAGACTGCATATAGGGCTGGCACATGTTGTCCCCCATCCTCTTACTCACAAATGGGCATCCTGATGATGATCTATGGTATCTTTAGGTATTGTCATCTGGGCAAAGGAGCTCCATGAATATGGGCCTGCCTTTTCTTTCCAGCACTTGCTTCCCCTTCCTACCTCATGGTACAACATGGGTAACAAGGGGAATGTTTGTGTGTGCTGAGGGCGATAACATTTATGCTAGGAATGGGTACTTGGCCATGAAGGGTTAACAGGGCTCCCCATATATTTCCACCAAGGCCCAGGATTTATTTTATTTATTTGTATTTATTTCTTTTTATTAGTTTATTTATATTGTGCCGGGTAGATGTAGGTTTTCACACGTTTACCAAAATGTATGTAGTTTGCTTGCATTCTTATATGTGCAGGGAGGTTGTTCCACAAGCCAGCCGCTGGAATGGAGAAGTATTTTTCTGAACCGAATTTGCGCTTGTGTATAGCCAATGAGACATGCCTTGATCAGAAGATCTGACCGTTCTGCTAGGGGCGTACAGATAGATTTTTATTTAGATTTTAGATAGGCTGGTGCTTTCCCGTGGATGCATCTGTTCACCAATGTCAAAGCCTTGAATTGGACCCTATTTTCAATTTTTAACCAGTGTAACTCGCTTCAAGAGTTGCTTATGTGTTGGGATCTGGTTTTCTGCTTAATGATCCTCACTGCGTTGTTCTGAACAACTTGATAGCTATGGAGACATTGTTTGTTGGACCCTAAAATTAGTGCATTGCCATAATCCACACGTGATAGTTTGGTAGCCATTGCTATGATGGCACAGTTACTCTGAGACATATAAGGCCTAATGGCTTTTAGTAGTCTGAGGTAATATGCGCAAGTTGTTTTTATGTATTGAGCTTGGGCTTCGGTCCCTAATGAAGCTTCAAGCATCATTCCTAGTGTTTTGACTTTGATCAGAACTTGTATTTGCGTATCTTTTATCTGAAACAAGCTATATACTGTGGATAATTTGGCTCTGGCAGAGTGAGAGCCGAATATCATGAGCTCTGTTTTTTTGCCGTTCAGGCACACCATTTAGCATCCATTCATAGTTCTACGATGCTGTAGACCATCAATAGTTATTCACTGTCTTTCTTGTGGTCCCCACTAAGTTTGATCACCAGCTGAGTACCATCAGCATAATTGGTGAAGAATGTATTAATGTGATCGAGGACTAGACAAATGTATCTTAGGTATAGATTAAATAATAGAGGTGACATACTGGCCCCTTGTGGGACACCACATAGAATTTCTTTTTCCAGCAAGAATTTGTCTCCCCAGTGAGTACGGAGCTGGTGGTGGCTACTGGCCCACATCCCCATTAAAAATGAAACTGTGGCTAAGAGAAAGGGAGTATGTGGCCTGTCTTAAACCAGTGTTCCTCTTGCTTAGAAAATGGTTAACTAAAGAACTAGGAGAGAAATAGGGCTGTATAACCGGGTTGCCGATAAAACCTGCCAGCAGAAAGTGTGTTAGCCTGTAACACTGTTTCCGCTGCCTGACTTCCCTGTGCCAACAGGATATTATGGCAGGTGGCGGAAATGGTAATTCCCGGTGCTTCATTGAAAACACTGCTGGTAGGGCCTTGAAGCCCCAGCAGGTGAGGCCTGCCGGGAGCTCTGTGCCCCTACCTGCAAACTCTTTGTTTGGTGGTCCAGAAAAGGTGCCAGTGCGTTGCTATCAGCACCCTTAATTCCGGCCTGCCAATCTTGTAATGAGGACCATAATGTGACATTATGAGATCTGATCAACAACCCAAGGTTTTGCAGCCTAGCTTTGCCTGAAATATGTGAGGCAGTTAGCAGCCAATCTAAAGATGCCACCCTTGGCAACAAATCAAACAAATCCTGAACACATATTGGCAAAGGATTATGAGCATGTCAAGGAGGCCTTCTGAAATTGTGTAATGATTGAACAGTTGAATAAAGTCTCTAGTTCAAGAATGTATATACTGTAAAAATATATCTTAGCATTGAGCAATGTCTTGACTGGATTGAACCATTTGGTGTTAAGCAATTGCACATAAGGTTTTGACTGAGCCTTTTCCCTTTAGCTTCTTACATGGAAAAATGGAACCCGGGAATACAAAGAAACGTCCAAGTTGTAATGTGTGAGAAGAAAATGAAGCTCATTTCCGATTTAGATGCCCTGTTTATGATGCTTTAAGACAACATTAATTAAAGCCCATGCTAAACATAATGATATATGTCATATAACCCGTGCCTTAGTATGTTGTAAATCAACTGAAATTCTTAGTAAGATCTTTACTGTTCTGAGCTTTATTGGGTGAGCTTGGTAGAAAAGAAGTAAATATATGAAATTAGCAGAATGAGTATGTAATTGTTAACAATGTATTAGACATAACTAGGTTAAATTAATTTTCTCTTCAATATTTGTTACTTCGTGTATACTTTGGACTGTAATTTAATGTGATTTAAATGTTGTAATTTTACATGTTTGAATTAATTGATTAGTATCCAAATAATTGATGTGATTAAAATGTGAACAGAGCTGTATAAAATCTAGAAATGATAAATAATATACATACTAGTAGTCTAAATGGATTATCATCCAAAATCTAATAATGTTATGTTCTATGTATACTTTTATCATTTTAAGGTATCTTACTTTGGGTTTATATATATTGGCTATTATTTTAGGGTATGACAATATGTAATGTACATTTGTTATTTTTATGGATTTTCACCTGAAATAAGTTATGCCTGATGGTGGTGATTATTTGCAGGGTTCAATATGTGGAGTCTCAGGGTGATGAAAAATAAGCTCTTGAGAATTAACATTTTAGAAAAAACAATCTCTTCAGACATATGAAGGCCTTTTATTGGCAGGAACTCAATGGATTAATCGCGTAGTGTTGCTTTTTATGGTCGATAAGTGTTGTGAATAAAAGTCTTGTCTGAATTATTTGTTCTGAAGAATTCTGCTTAAAATTATCTGCTGCTAGCTGATAAATGAACATTAACAATTTACCAATAGAGATATAGTGGATAAAATAAAGGGTTCCATGCACAACAGCAAAAGATGTTTGTTTCTTATTGGAAGAATGGACAAATCCAGCAGGCATTATAAATATCATAGTTATAAATGTTGTTTTTAGATGTCCCTTTTTCCTCTAATATTTCAGAATGTAGGAGTTCATTTTCTATCCAGGGTAGCAGCTACAATGTTATTGCAGTCACCATCAGGAAATAAATATATCCGCTAACATGTTCTTGATATATTGGTAAAACGTGTAGTTACTCTTAGTGGGCCTACAAACATTCAGTACCAACGCTCCTTGACATTGAGGCCCTTTCTATTAAGACACCCTTTCCATTCCATAAAGAAAGAGCTGTGTTTCCCTGCCCCATCCTCTAAATGAATCACTTGTTGGAATGCCAAGTGCAGGGTGGGTCTATTGCCTTTCCTTTTGGTGGAGAAGGTGGAGTCCCACTCATGGTGTGAGCAGATCAAACATAAAAGACTTCACCCAGGCTCCAGGGGACAGAGCTTTCACTTCTTCCAAGAATGGCAAATAGATCAGCTCAAACAATACATGAGCTATTACATGTTCCTGAAAAAGCTTGAACAAAACAAGTCACAAACAGTTCCTTTGGTGGTTTCCACAACTGAAGGATTCGGGTCATAGAGAATATGGATATCAAAGGACCATTCATTTCACTCCCATTATTCTGGTGTGGAACTACTTGTCATTGCCATTAAAGCTCTCCGTCTTCGTTATCCATGATTGTTCAGTTTTGAGTCCTGCAATGCATATCTCCAGGACAGTGAGGCTACCTGCTGCTTTAGTCCTGGTATTCTGACTCCTCTCCACATCACACCATGTTGGCTCCTCCTACTAGCGCCTGACCTCCCCTCTCTTTCGATCTCCTTGACTTATCCAAAGTTGGATGGATTTGTCACTTGGACCTCAGTGCCCACCATTGACAGCTCCAACTCAACACCTCCTCCTGACAGTATGTTCTGTATCCTCTATACCTTTCCCTTTCCTCTCTCCAAATGGTTTTCCTCCATCCACTTCCTGAAACCTCCCTTCTCCAACATCTCCCATTCCCTGATTGTGCCTTTCTGCTTCCCTTTGATGTTTCTACTCTTTTCAAACTCCTACTCCAATCTTCTTCCCTCCTCCTTCCTTGTGTTCTCATCCTCTTTGCAGTGGTTCCTCTCTCTGTTGCCAGCAACTCTCTCTGCCCTATATTTACCTACACCGTTTTCCAAACTCCCATAAAAACCCCTCCATTTGGGCCTATTTTAAATTGTGCACTATGGGTAATTATGTCCACTAAGTGGTGGAACAGGAGTATCTGTGAAGACTCAAGAATCTGTCTGATGGATTTGCTTAAGTTAATCAGCACCTCCCTCGACTTCAGTACAGATAAGCAACTTTAAATTTGTATTGCTGCATGTGAAGTGCATATCCTGGGCCCCCATTTGGAGACAGGTTACCCTGTCATAGTGGGACCCTGATTCAAAATTGGTTCAATTCCTTGTCAGTGTTTCTCTACTGGATTTGTGATTCTGGCTTCTCATATGCCCAGTCAGGATGACTGTGACTAATATTGTGTGGTCATTGGTGGTCTGTGGTGCACTTTTCTCTCCAATATGGCCTATTTGTTCTCTGGTTCATAGGGCCACAGGTCATATTCTCATCAAGTTTATGCGTGCCCATGATCCTACAGGCAGCATTGTTAAAAAGGGGGTGTGCTTCAGTATGTTTTCGTGTATCCGGAGTGAAGGAGTGAAGGAGCGCAACCTATGTTGTTGATACGGATTTTAACCTGATACCCAGCTGTTGAACAAACGGGGTCCGTATGGTTGGTCAAATGCTGTTTTAGCTTCAGGAGTTTAAACTACTTGTGACGGGACCGAGGAGTTTGCTGAGGTAAGCCACTGCGGACCGGGTGGCCCCCCCACTGCTGGTGGAACGCATCTACATTTTATTTTTCTTGATAAACTGGAGGCCGTTCCGATGGATTTGCTTGGTGGGCTGGCCTAATAACTGTGTGTTCATCTTGAGCAATGTGAGGTTGTTTATTTCTTCGGACCCCACATATGGTGATAAGTGTTTAATTACAGTGCGGGTACGGCTTGCTTTGTATATCGCCCGGCTTACCTCCATTAGACAATTCCATATTGCTGGCTGTCTGTTTTGAAATCAATGAACTGTTTCGTGTGACCGTTTAGTACACCAATTTAATTTTTTGTTCTGCTTATATACAAGTGGCTCATAGTCCAGAAGTTCAGTGTAATTAAGCATATAACACCCAATTGAAATTAAATTAAAGCTGCCCTCGAGGTGGGGACTACGTAGTGAATTGGCGACTAAAGGCAAACGCCTGAGAAGCCCGGCACAATCCAGAAAAGTAGTCAAAAACGTTCCAAGTCAAAAATGGGGAAAAAATAAGGTGTAGTCAATACAAAAGCAGGTTGCCTTGCTGACAAGTATATCTGGCTTTTTTTCGGGGAATGCACACTTGATGAAACATATTCAGAACCTTACAGTTACCTCTGATAAGGATCAGGGACCTGATTTAGTACCAAGTACTTTGCTTATGGATGAGGTTCCTATGAAGTCTGTCCAAGACCACTTGCTCTCCTGGTCAGGGAAATCATTGGGAGTGACTATTAAGGCAAGGACCACTGCAAAACCTTCAAATCTCTCTGTTAGTCCTAATTAAGACGCCTTGATGTCACCCAGTGATCAGACTGCAGCACAAGGTAGGGCCCGCCGAGCATATTTTTCATCCCCTAGGGAACCAAAACAAGAGGGACCACATTCTGATTTATTACTAGTTACTTGCAAAAATCGAAGCAGTGTTGGCCTGATGTACAGTATTCACCTCTGACCAATGCACACTATATACTTTGATGTGTAGAGTGTTGGAGCCTAATGGTCTATTACGGTCTCAGATAAATCAATCAAAAATTACTCCATCTCTGACGATGCCTGTGCCTATAAGTGATTCTGAGCCTCGAAGATTAGACATGAGCACATAACAGTTGGCTAAGGCTAAGATTGACATACCACTGGATATTTCAAGTGCGGCAATTGAGATTCCTAAAATTTCTGATCTTGTAGATGTAATTTGATTTCCTCATTGTATGCGTTTTTGTTCCATAGGACTATTCCACCCCCTTTGTCTGCAGATTTTATTACAAAAAGTTAATTTGCTTGTAGGTATTTTAATGCCTGTCTTTCCATCGGGCAAAGGTTGTCTTTGGAGAAGTTTTTTGTAGATAGTAGTTTCTTTGTTTCTTCAATTATTTCATTTTCAAAAGCAGCAATGGCTGGATTTACCATATTGTTCATGGTAAAAAAGGTTGAGGGTGGTTTCAGACCCGTTATGCTCTTCTCCTTTTCTTTATTGCTTATGATAGAATTTCGGAAGAAATATTTGAGCCGAATTGTACGAAAGAATTTCTGCAGTTCGATCTCTGTTTGGAAATTATCTGCCTTTTTAACAGGTACAAAACTTAGTCCACGACTTAGTACTTTAGTCTCACCCTCTGTAAGAACATGAGTGGAGAGGTTAAAAATCGGAATTACCAATTCTGCACTGGTCCATTCCAGTTCCGTGTCTGCATCCGTTGGGGAGCTTGGGATCGATTGCGGCCTCCTTGTGCCCTCCCTTGAAAAAACTGTTGTCTCTGGTTTTTTCCTCCTCTTGATGTATTAGTGTTGGCGCTATTATCAGAATCACTGCTTGTCGTGCTGTTGGTGGTATTCGAAAAGGTGACATATTGTTTCCTTTGGTATCCATTCCTTCCTCTAGGAGGACCTGTTTTGTTGATATTGTCATAGTATGTTTCAATGAGATATGGATAGGTCTTCGTTTCCTTGTACATTTCAATATCTTTTTTCAGTTTCCAAATTTTCTTATCAATAGTAATTTTTTTGAATTTGATCATTTATTTCCAGCAATGCTGAATTTCCCTTGGAAATTCAGCAGTGTTGGAAATAAATGTTCTAGGGATTGGCTCATCCTAATCATTGACATTACCCAGGAAGAAGCTAAAGAACGAGCTGAAATTGATATTGAAGAGAAAATAAAATCAGATCCAGTTATTACAGAGATCAAACAAAAATTGAGGAAGAAATGATCAAATTCAAAAAAATAACTATTGATAAGAAAATTTGGAAACTGAAAAAAGATATTGAAATGTACAAGGAAACGAAGACCTATCCATATCTCGTTGAAACATACTACGACAATATCAACAAAACAGGTCCTCCTAGAGGAAGGAATGGATACCAAAGGAAACAATATGTCACCTTTTCGAATACCACCAACAGCATGACAAGCAGTGATTCCGATAATAGCACCAACATTAATACATCAAGAGGAGGAAAAAACCAGAGACAACAGTTTTTTCAAGGGAGGGCACAAGGAGGCCGCAATCGATCCCAAGCTCCCCAACGGATGCAGACACGGAACTGGAACGGACCAGTGCAGAATTGGTAATTCCGATTTTTAACCTCTCCACTCATGTTCTCACAGAGGGTGAGACTAAAGTACTAAGTCGTGGACTAAGTTTTGTACCTGTCAAAAAGGCAGATAATTTCCAAACAGAGATCGAACTGCAAAAATTCTTTCGTACAATTCGGCTCAAATATTTCTTCCGAAATTATTATAAGCAATAAAGAAAATGAGAAGAGCATAACGGGTCTGAAACCACCCTCGACCTTTTTTCCCATGAACAATATGATAAGTCCAGCCATTGCTGCTTTTGAAAATAAAATAACTGAAGAAACAAAGAAACTACTATCTACAAAAAACGTCTCCAAAGACAACCTTTGCCCGATGGAAAGACAGGCATTAAAAGACCTACAAGCAAACAAACTTTTTGTAATAAAACCTGCAGACAAAGGGGGAGGAATAGTCCTATGGAACAAAAACGCATACAATGAGGAAATCAAATTACATCTACAAGATCAAAAATTTTACAAACCACTACAGGGTGACCCGACATCGCGCCTGAAAGAGGAAATATCGAGTCTGATGCTTCATGCAGAAGCCGAAGGGTGGATAGACTATGATGAGAAGCGGTTTTTGATTAAAACCAATCCGACCATTCCAGCTTTCTATCTACATCCAAAAGTGCACAAAAATAGTATAAGACCTCCGGGGAGACCAATAGTCTCAGCCATAGACTCGATACGCGAACCTCTGTCTATTTACGTCAATTGGTTCCTTAGACCCTTTGTATCGCGCATGAAATCGTATGTTAAAGACACAACGAGAATGATAAAGATCGTAGAGAATATAACCACAGAACAAGGAGACACCCTAGCAACGCTAGATGTCGTCGCCTTATACACCAGCATTCCGCAGCTCGAGTGTTTACGAGTACTGGAACAATACTTGAGCCAACGTCATGTGAATAATAAGACCGTTCCTACCACCTTCATCCTCGAATGCGCAAGATTAGCGCTTATGGAGAACTACTTCATCTGCGGAGACGCTTTCTATAATCAAAGACACGGGACCAGCCTGGGTGCAACATTTGCCCCAGACATTGCCAATTTATACATGGATTCTGTGGAGACTAAGTCCATTTATCATGAGGATAATCCCTTCAAAATGAACATCATTGCATGGCGCAGGTATATTGATGATTGTTTTTTAGTATGGAGAGGTCCAACTTCCCTCCTGCTGGAATTCCAAGGGTGGTTAAATCAATGTAATACAAACATCAAGTTTACCATGTGCCACAACACAAAGACCATTCCGTTCCTAGATCTAGAAATCAGAATAGAGACAGATGGTTCTTTAACCACCAATCTCTATAGGAAAAAAACGGATAAAAATACACTCTTGGAAAACAACCGTTACCATCCAGCGAGTCTAAAGGCCAATCTTCCGATTGGCCAATTTTTAAGAGTACGTCGCAACTGTACGAATTTAGACGATTATAAGATCCATGGTAAACAACTCAAAAAACACCTGGAACAAAGAGGATACCTGAAAAAACATGTGAATGTGGCATACAAAAGTGCGAAAAATAAAAATCGAGAAACATGTCTAAATCCGCTAAACAAAACAACTTTGGAAAAAATTATATGTGTCACAACTTTCAGTCCGATTAGTCGCAATTTACGTAACATAGTTCTAAAAAACTGGCATATAATAAAAATGGAGGATTTATATCCAGCACCTCCAAGATTTGCTTTCAAAAGACAGAAAAATCTGAGGGACAATTTGGTTCATACTTATCCTCAAGCAAATAAAACAGAAACACAGCAAACCCTCTGGGACTTTCCACCAGTAACAGGACATTTTAAATGTGGCAAGTGCTCGGTCTGTTCACTCACGAAAAATATGAAGAGTGTCAACTTGAAAGAAAGAATCTGGCAACTAAAATCGTTCACAAACTGCAGTTCTCAATGGGTGGTTTATGCGATCCAATGCCCCTACCTACTTTTGTACATTGGGAAAACAAAAAGACATATCAAAATACGCATAGGGGAACATCGGACCAACATCAGAAATCAAACACCTAATAAACCCAATGTTGCTCACTATCTCCTTCTAAAACATAAACCATGCAAAATATTCTGGTTCATATTTCAAACAGTCCGAATTTCAAAAAGAGGAGGAGACCGTGACCTAGCATTGTGTAAATGTGAACAAAAGTGGATTTTTGACTTGGACACAGTGATAAATGGTCTAAATTCAGCAGTCGAGTGGGGAATTTTTTTCTAAGTAAAATAAGTATTTGTCAAGCCGAGTCCCTTCCACCACATAAGTACACACTCTGTACCTTCTGGAAAAATCCACACGTTTGATTGACATCATCCGTATACATTATCAAAGTAGACTGACCCATCTATTTTACTCCGGCACCTCCAGATGGGATCTAAGTAATATACACATCTTATGTACGGTAATCTCGCACATCGGAATGTGTTCTAAAACATCTATTCTCTTGATTTAGTATTTCCCATCATCAATAGTATGGATCACTTTAATTTACTCCAATGAACAAAGCGCATTTACACATTACTGAGATATATCGAAGGAGGAGGATTCACCACCTTGCCCCCACCTTTCAAGATGGCCGCATGTTTAACTAACAGGAAAGAAACATGCGGACTAGACGTGTACGTGGCAGTCACATGACACGTAAACACAAAACAAATACAATCTCCCTACTCGAGGCACCAAATTTGAATGTACTGGCTTTCCCGCGTTGAAACCGAGAGGAGCTGCATTACGGTGTGAGAAGACCAATCTGCTGAATCATTCACAAGGTAAATCAAACCAAACACCAGAGTTTTGCGTTTCCCTTTTAAACAACAGTGGGAGCTGGCCAATACCAAGATGAAAACAGTAAACTATAGTCAGCTTGGGGAGCTTGTTTGGATAAACACCTCCCCTAATGTTTTTTCTATCCCATTTGTCCCTGCAGGTCAGTGGAATAGAAGAAAAATACGGCAGCCCTGGGAAAATAGCATACAGGCAAAACGCGCAACTGTCAAAAAATTCAGTACCAAATCGAATTACACGACATTGGCTAAAAAAACATCAGGTCAGTAAATAAAGAAGATGACCTTGTGTTATGCAACAGAAATATTGTAAAATGCAACAACAATCTGCTAAATTCTAATATACGAACCTTGTTTTAGGTACAGAGTCAGAATTACCCTGATGAAAGTACCAATATTAAAAGAATTATGGCAGTTACAAAGATAAAATAATACAGAAACAACGTACTGTATCACGAAAAAAATGGAAAAAAAGGAAGTGAATTCATCTGTCGCTACCACAGAAACTAAAACCTTTAGTCCAACCCCAAAAGCATATAAAGGTCAGTGAAACATGGGGATGTGGATAATATAAGAATCCATGTCACATGAACCAATACCGGAACAACTTTTAATGTGGATTTACTTTAGACCAAGCACTAACACAAATTCCATATTTCCATTCTTTGCAGCATTGGAAAATAGTGTGAATACCTGGGGTCTTTTGAACTCATGTCAAATTGAAAAACAATATATCGTCCTGAAGAGGGCCACAACTATAACAGCAGAACACCAGGGATGGTGTTGATGCAACCTGTGTGCCGAAACATATGTAGACATCCTGACACGATAATGTAGTGTTTTTCTACAGCTTTAAAACTCTCATGCTGTGCATTCAATGTTTTGTTTCCCCTAAACAGAGCAAGAAATTTAACAATTGAATTGTAAAGGTGTTTCATTAGAACTGTCACTTTACTAACCCTAGATACCACTAGTAGAATATGTGTGTTTTTTGCTGGACTTTTTAATTTTATGTGTTCTAATTTGCTTCTGAGTTTGGAGGTGTCTTGTGGAAAGCACCGACCATTCACAGATGTGTATAATTTAATTTATTAAAATTTGTGTTTTTACTTTGACCGCTCTTTGGACAATGAAATGTGTTCTATGTGACCTCTAGATAGATAAGAAATAATCTATCAAAAAATCCCTTCGTCCCGGACCCTTTTGCAAGGTGGACTAAAAGAGGGGTAATTGAGCTTTTGTTATGTTTTTGACTCTTTCCTGTAGGGGGGCCAGGGTGTTTTGCCCCAGTGCTTTGGTGTATGTCTCCTCCACCTCTTTTATGCGGGCTTCAGTCTGGGACAAACTGGAGCGAATCTCTTTCAGTTTACCATGCACTCTGAGCCATACCTTAAAGGTTTCCCATATTGTGGTGTTTGTTGATACAGAGCCCTCGTTGCGTTAAAAAAAGTTGGTCAGTTCTATGCAGAGTGAATCCACCAGCGCTTCATCCGCTGGAGTTTTGGTGGCATTTTCCACATTCGGGTGCTTCGGGGCGCGGAGCCAAGCGGGAGGTCTAGCATGACCGGGGAATGGTCTGAGAGGGTACGGGGTAGTATGGTACACTCTTTAGTCTCTTGAATACATTCCATGGAACAGAGCCAGTAGTCTGTCCGGGAACTAGACCCATGGATGTATGGATGAAATGTAAACTCATTTTTGTGTGGATGGAGTTCCCTCCATGTATCGGCTAACGGTAGTAGGCACATTGCATGTTTGATGGTTGAGGCCGCCTTCATCTCTTTTCTACTACTTGTGGTTGTTCTGTCCATCTCTGGGTATAGGATGGTATTGAAGTCTCCACCCCAGATCACCTTTACTTCTCCTATAGACAATATCAGCAACAGTATCTGGTGGTAGAACTCTGGGGTGTCAAAGTTAGGGCCATATGTGTTGAGGAGTATTATATCCTGCATCTGAAGTGTTCCCCATATGATTATGTATCTGCCTTCGGGATCACGTATGGCTTTGGTTATAACAAAGCCTGTTCTTGGGTGTATAATTATCGCCACCCCTCTGGATTGTGAGGAATAATCAGTAGTAATCACTTGTTGGCCCCAGGTGCGACTTAGGGATGCTATCACCTTTTCAGTTGCGTGAGTCTCTTGCAGAAACAGAATGTCGATGTGGTGTCTTACAGCGTAAGCCATGACTTTTCTTGTTTTGATTGGGTTAGACAGGCCCCTTATATTCCAAGTCAAGAGCCTGGTGCTCACTCTCTTATCTTGCGTTGCCATTCATTCTGTTCTGCAAATTTTGTGCAACGTCTGTGACACCCAGATGCATGCTTCCCGTATTTCGCTGTACCAGGTTTTATATATGACATAACATAGTCTCAGTTTTTCCTTTTCATAACAAAATCCGGTAACTGTAGAAACTTTTCCCCAACTGGATCCTTTGTTTGCGTTCCAGGGTGTAAGTATGTGTAGCATCGAGAAACCAGTCTTAACCAGGCAACAGGCTCGTAACTCATGCCACCCCCCACCCTCACCATCCCCCAAATCGGGCGGTGTATCCCTGTGCACCATATGCAGTATTGCAAAGTGAGGGGGGCTGAGTGGGCCGTTTTCCTCTCCGGAGTCGTGGCTGTATTAGACTATTGTATTGTTGCATTATCATTCTGTTTCTGATGTGACTCTTGGTCATATGGGCTTCTGATTTCAGGTTCCATCCTGCACTGTCGGAATGTGTTGTTCCAGGTATGACATGGCCTCGTCTGGTGTCTCAAAGAAATGTATCCTGCCGGCATGTTGTATGCGTAGCTTAGCTGGAAATAGCATCGCGTATACTATTTTCCTTTCCTTGAGAGCCTTCTTTACTGTGTCAAAGGAGCACCTCACTGCCTGGACCCCTGATGAAAAGTCTGGATATATGTGGATGCGGTTGGAGTCGTAGGATAGAGGGGCTTGTTCGCGTGCCAGTCTGAGGATGAGATTGCGATCCCGGTAATTAATTATTCTTACTATAATTGTTTGGGGTGGAGTGCCTGGCTTAGGTGGAGGGGCAAGTGCTCTGTGTGCTCTTTCGACCAGAAATTGTTTCGAAAACTGTGCCACCGGGAACAAAGAATGGAGTATATCTTCGAGGAAGTGTTCCATGGGAGTGTTAAGTTTGCGCTCCGCCGCCACCCTTATGCTGCTGCGGCGTGAGCGGGATTCTAGGTCCTCGCACTTGCTCTGGATATTTTTTATATCTTTTTGGATTTGTTCTATGGATTTGCTCTGTATGACAGACGTGTCTTCGAGAGTGGACACCCTTTCCTCAGCCTCTGCGACTCTGGAGTTGACCTTCGTGATGTCTGCTTTGATGGACGTGATGTTATCGCCTATGTCACCCAGTTTGGCGCTGATTGTCAAAAAACCTTTCTCCATTGCCGTCATGTATGGGGTCATGTTTTGTTCTGGGGGGTGATGTGGAGCCCCTGGGGAGGGACGCTGAGTCAAGATTTGGGTCCATCGTGGTAGTATCAGCAAGCCGTCCATGGGTCTCCGTTTCTTATTTTGTGATCCTCCCATCGTGCCTGTGTGTTGCTTCTGTGGTCTTCTGAGCCTCTGGGGGGGGAGTGGTATGGGTTTATTTTCAGGTCCTCGCAATGGAGTTCTGTGGCTCAGGTGCTCTGAGGCTCTCTAGATGGTAGATACGGGGTAGAGGATCGCCGTTTGGTGGCGTGACAATAAGCGCCAGGAGCAAGGTATTGTCCAGCACCTTCCTCAGTCCACTCTAGGGGCGAGGGGCTGCGTCTGCGCCGCGGGCTGAGTGGGCCACCAGGGGTGAATTTATGGGGGGGCCCTCCGCCCCTACATGTACCTTGTTGGTGTCGGGACGGTCGTGCTGTTATCTCTGCGGTCGGGATGGGACAGGGAGCAGGGCACCGTGAGCGCAGCCTCTGCTCTTTGCCATGCTTTGTCTCCGCTGCTGCCCCTTCCCAGATGTTTCTGTGTCTCACCGTTGGGGGGGAATCACGGTTCCAACCTCGTGCAGATTTCATTCAGCTGTAAGAGCAGGTGGGGGGTGGCCCGCAACGGACTGTCCAGGCTCCTCTCTCACCCCGTCCAGATGTTGTCAGGCTATGCAGGCACACACGCAGCCCCCGCATTCTCACAGGCCGTGGTCCCTGTCCAGAGCTGACCCTCTACTCTCGCGTATCCGCAGCAAGTGCTTGACTGCACAGTGGCTTGGCAGCCGGAGGGGCCCCAGATCTTGCTTTGGTCCTTGTCATCAGTTGCCCTGAGCTGCTCTCAGGCTAGTATGGTGCCGGTAATCTGGCCGCTCGTAATCCTCCCTCCGTCCAATGCGAGGATGTCAGCCCAGGAATGGTTTTGGCGCGCAGCGTCGCAGCCGTTGGGGAGGGATCTCGGCAGTGCAGCCTTCTGTTTTTCCGGATCTGGGATCCGATTTCGCCCAGGGTTGGGACAGTGTGTTCCCGGCATCTTCAGCAGACTGTTCACAGTATCTGGGCACTCGACAATTGCAGATTCCAGCAGGATTTTCAGATGCAGGATATTGCCAGCCACGAAGCTCAAAGATTAGGCGGCCATCTTGTTCGGCGCACAACAGCGCCCCCGTGAATCCAATTTTCTACTGATGGAATGTATGAGTGGCAATGAAATTGAGCAGTGGATTGGTACTAAGGCAGCCGAAGTGGCTGCTGCTAGCAATAAAGGGCAGAAATATGTATGTGATAGACCGCTACATAAGTATGATATTGTGATTAGAGACACTAAAAGAGGTATGAGAAGGGAAATACGGAAAGCACGCAACTTCGGGCTATCTGGCTGGGAGTTGGCTAGGTGTACCTTCAAGATTAAGAAACGGTATCAAGGTTGGCTCAAAAGGTGGCAGTGTTCCACCCTCAATGGCAGCTGGCAAAAAATGTTTATTGCACTTAGTGAGGCGACCCATAAGAAGATATGGGATTTGCTAGCAATGGAAAAAGGGGATAGAAATAAATGCTTGCACAACCCCATCTGAAACAATGATTGGCTGCTATATATTCATAAGCAAAGTGTTGAGGTTGAGCCAGCAATACCCCCAGTGCAATTGTCGGGGGGTTGGCCCTTGATATTTGATGAGGAGGAGATATATCGGCTAATCCTGAGTCTTAAGAACTCTAGGGCCTCTGGCCCTAAAGGTCTTGCGAATATTACCTTGAAGCATAACCCTGTCATCTGGGCCTGTATATTAAGAATATTATTTGAGAGGGTGTGTTTGACCCAAATGATTCCTGAGTCGTGCCAACAGTCGATTTTATTGCCTGTTTATAAAAAAGGTGACTGGCTTATGCCAGAAAATTATAGGCTTTTATAATTGTTGGATGTTTCGGGAAAAATCTTCTCAACATTGGTCCTTAGGGCGTTGCAGGCCTGGTTTGACAAGGCAAATGCATTACCTTTTATGCAGACTGGGTTTAGACCAGATTGGTGTACCACTCATAACCTAAGATTTTTGGGTCCCTTGATTGTATATTATGTTTGTTGACTTCAAAGCAGCTTTTGATGTAATCAACAGGTCCAGGCTGTGGGAGAAATTACTTGAATATGAGGGCCCGGCTTGGATTGTTGAGGTTTTCAGAGGTTTGCACCAAAATATTCAAGCCCGAGTTAGGATGAACGAAGAGGGGGTCTATCTAAGCCTGTCCCAATTATGAAAGGTGTGAAGCAGGAGTGCACTATCGCACAATTGCTCTATAATCTATTTATAGCCGATCTCCCATCTTGGTTTGCAGCTGACAGGAGATGCTGCCCAATGTTGGGTGGTGGCTCCATCCACTGCTTGCTGTACACCGATGATTTGGTTATGTTTAATATATATGTTTATGGGAGCTAAAGCTATGTTTGAATCTCTTATAAGTTATACGACTGTAAAATGAGATGCAAATACATATGGGGAAAACAAAGATTATGGCTGTTACATCAAAAAAGGTGAAATTCCTTGATTTTTCAGAACTCCCTGGGGAAAGTCGATTAGGTGGCATCATATCCATATTTGGGCCTCGACATGAGCCCCAGCAGGGCTGATGCCTACATAGTGTCTAAGAAGATAGTTATGGCTAAGTGCATGACCACCTAATTTGTAATTTCATTAGAAATACTGCAGGATTTTCTATGGTGGGAATCCTTACCCTCTATAAGCAATGTGTCTGCCCTATGGTTCTTTATGTGCTAGAGGCCCTGGCAATGAGAGATCTTCGATGGTTGGGAATATTAGAGGGAGCATTTTGGAAATCCATACTGAGATTGTGCAAGTCCATCCCTATGAAATATTTTAGAGTGGAATTAGGGCATGTGTCTCTCAAGAGCGAGTTGCTCATTAGAAGGGGTGTTTTTCACATTAAAATGTACACGCTTTCTAAACGCCACCTACTTACACTGATGGGGCTCAGTATTTCCACTCAATTCACTGGGAAATGACAGCTTGACAAATTGGTACGTAGTACGTATGAGGCTATTAATTGGTACCCCAATTTCTCTCAAGGGACCAGCTTTTGTGCCTGAGACATATTTTTAAGCATCAAGTTAGTCAATGGGACTGTATTAACAATTATATGCATTTGGCCATGATTAGAAGTCATTTGAGGTGTCAATGGTGGTATATAAATATTTGAAACCTCAGAGATATCTGAGACAATGCCCAAACGTATCGGTACAGAGTTTCCGTTTAAGGCTCAGCAACAATCAGCTGCCTACGTTGGCTGTATTGGGTGAATTTTTGGCCATTCCGCTTGAAGATAGAATGTGTCATCTCTGTAAACTATCAGGCAGGATGAAGACAGCTAAACATCTGCTAGCGGAGTGCCCAACTATGAGTCCGGATTATATGAATGTTATAGGACATACTTGTTACGATTCAATTATATATTGTAAGGATAGCTCAGTGGCAACGTGTTCGCCTTGGAAGCAAGACGACAATCCCTGGGTCCGCGCTTAGAATTATAAATAAGCAACTAAGACAAAAATTAAAATTATGCAACTAAAAAAAAAAACAATTCCTGTAACAGCGCCTTGATGCCCGCAAATAAATAAATAAATAAATAAGTGTGGACGAAACCCACCCATACTTTACTTTGCTAAATCAAATGTATTTTTTTGAGGATTTCAATGCAATCTTATTTATTATTTTATGGAAAGATGTTTTAAGGTATGTGATAAATTTCCATTTGTAACTGCTGATGGCCTCCTGCAAACAGACAAAATTGCAGGTAGAAACTGAAAAATGCTGTCAAAGATTCTTTTCACCACTGTTGACGCACTCTATTGAGTATTTGTGATACGTGATTGTATTAAGAAATTATTTAATAAGTATGAATTGTATATAGTTGAATTGTAACAAAATGTTTTGTAAAAGTTCTTTTATAACTATATAAAAATAAATAAAATAAATAATACATTGTTGAAATTACTCTTTCTTGGGTTAACTATCATAACTAGGAGATGCACTATAGGGCACCTCAGGGCTCTACATCACATATAAGGTGGTCGTCCCATCCTTCAATTTATTGATCTCAGATGCAGGACTCTGGCTTACCACTCACCTATGTTTTTGAAAAAAAGATATACATACAACACATGAGTTTCTTGTAGACGTGCAACATTGCTACTGGACATTTCAATACATTTAAGGACATTACCTTGCTTATCAAGACCAAGTTAAAGGAAAACCCATTTAAGTTAGTTAATTTTATCAACCCCTACCTAATAATTTATTTAAATAGTCCCTGGGGAACTCCTTGGCATCACCATTAAGGAGATGACACACATATTTAACTAAAGTTCAATTGCATGAAGGACATCCATTTATTCAAACACTGGCTGTACCTCATTCAAGCCTGCATGGCAGGAACATATCTGAACATCTAACCTAAAAATACCAAAGTTGTTTTTTTAGGAAACCCAACATTTATGCCCAAGTCTAATATGTGCTATATGTCACGAGGTTGATGGATTACAACATTAACACTGAGCTAGTGTAAGGTCTGGGACCCCTGTCAGGGATGATACCAGTCAAGACAGGGGCCGGCCAGGTGCACCCTGTGGCTCCAAGAAATTCACCCGAAGCCACACAGGGTCCTGGACATGAGTGGTTTGAGTATGGAGGAGAAGAAACTGCAAAACCATTCATGACTGTAGTTCTTACGTTAGTCACATGAGAACGAAGATCCTGTGAGGGTTCAAAATTCAAGTGGCCATTTTGGGCTGAAGTCTATAGAGGCCACGCCCAGTTGATCATGTAATTGGTGTTCACTGCATCTCAAAGTAACACCTTCAGTGATGCTTCAAGGAAACAACCAGAAAAAGGCAACCAAAGTGGAAGGCAAAGAAATAAAGAACATGTATGACTAACCTGCCAGAAGGAATTGAAGGAATTGAGGATTCCATCATGAGGATTCCATCATGCCTGGCGTCAAGACTCCAACATGAACAACCTGAACAAAAAAAGAAGGAAGCGCATATTCACGCATGCATCCTTTAGAGTGCAGAGTGAAGCGCTACTGAGAGGGAACAACAGTGACATTAATTCCCAAAAAAAGTCTGAGTGGTGCTAGGCAGACACTGGAGCAAATCACATTTTCGAAACATTGGGGCTCATTACGATTTTGGTAGTGTGGGGGAAAAAGTGGTGGTAATTCTGTTTACCTCAGTTTTTCCTGCACCGCCAAATGACAAGTTTGCTAGTAATGGAAATACCACCAGAGGTAATACCAGCAAAAATCTCCAATGCACAAAATGGGTATTTACACTGCCAAATCACCATTTGTAATCTGGTGGTATTAACACCTGAGGTAATGCCTCCAGTGGTAATACCACCTGACCAGGTGGCAGTATCGGTAATTCCATTTGCAGGTATTCTGGCAGATTTACCACCAGAATACAGGCAAACTCACAAAGAGCCTCATTAAAGTGACATGATTGAAAATTGCCAAAACAAGAGCAAGTAGCACCGGGTAGACATTAGAGCAAAACAAGTCAATGACATTGTGGATAAACTGCCTGAGTGCCTAGAGAGTGAATGAACTCTGTTCAAGACATTCCACATCAGAGTGAAGTAAATCTTCAAGTCGTCCATAAAGATTAGCTAAAACTACTCCAAGACAAGGGAATTGCTTTCAACCAAAGGGCTAACAGAGTGGAAGCTAAGGTAATAACTGGAATACTCAGGACGAGGATTTGGAAGGGAATTTGGCTAGGACTAGTGGTAACTGCTTGTATTTTCTCACCATTCACGGGGTTGCCAAGGAGACTAAGAACAGAGACAAGCAGGTGTGGGGTCTTTGTCCAGGAAGGACACACAATACACTCCACCTCTTTGAGGGCGATACCTAGGACACACTGGGCGTGACTGAGATATTCTTTCCAAGGTGTCTTGGTGTGAACTTCAGCTCAGACCAGAGAATAACTTCCTTCACTGCATCGCCTGGGAAAAGCCAGCTGAGGTAAGGTGATACACTTAGTACAAAATGTCTCTGGTTCACTCTTGACTTTGATGTCTCATTCAAAATCCACATCACCAAAAAGTCCATGCAGCATGGTAGCAACTTCAGGACAAAGAAAATGTTCCACATCATCCCCACCTTCAAGGAGCTTCACTGGCTTCCTCCTTAAGCAGAAATCATGTTCAAGACTCCCAGAAATGCAGTTATAACCAAAGCACAACTCTACTTGGCCAAGTAACCTGCCATCTCCGGAGGTCAGTGCTCGAAACAAAGAAATGCAGGAGGTAAAAAAAACAGGAAATAGGCCTTTTCCTGCTATTCAAACTGTCTCCGAAAGAAGAAACCTATTGTGAAGAATCTGGATACTGCATCCGTTCTTCCCTAGGGGGGAGCCACCCTCTTTGAGGTTAGGAAAGTGAGCCTGCTCAGCAAAACCCTCCTTAGGGGTTCGGGAAAGTTGGACTTCACTGGAAGTGCCTCCCCTGTGGGACTCATATTCCCATGGGCATCTAAAGCATCACCCGCTTACATGGGAGGAAGAACTACTGGCATCACATTTATGTGTTGGGCTCAAGGTAACACTGACATTACCTGATATCACCTCCATGTGTATGGCTCAAGACAGTGCTGATATTTCCACCCCTTTTGAATCTTGGAGCAAGGATAAAGGGGCAACAACCCTTGTATTTAAGATCTAGTGGTCCTGAGGAAGTTGTAGGTTACATGATCTGTTGGATCAGACCTACTGAGAGCACTGGCCCCAGCAGGCATTCTCATAGACCAACAGTCCAGAAAGGGTGCCGGTAAGTTGCTACCAGCACCCTAATTTCCAGACTGCCAGAGGTTTAATGATGCCCATTGTGTCCTGTATGCCTTGTCATACTTGGTTGGTTTCCATATGCACTCATACTGTCACCAAAAATGCATCCAGTTTGTCACATGGCAGACAGCTCTGCATGAGTGGTACTTACACAAGTGTGGATTTTGTAACTTGACGTGTGTTATCCTTCAACTTTCCCAGCATGTTGTTCTGCAACTAGCTAGTTTATAGAATTACCACTCCTCCCTATACATCTTCTTTTCTGGACACTACTTACTCCATTCAGCACACATGAAGCCTACTGAGTGAAAACATGACACCTGTTATGTATGGTCCAGGGACTTTGTTGTCAAGAGCTAAGTAGAAAAATCCAAATATATGTGATGTTTAGATTTTGTGGTGTTTAGATCAGAATTCCTGTTAGTGCCTTGACATTTTCCCTGCAGGTTGGAAGCACCCAGGGCCACCCAGGGCCAATCCAAACTTTCCTGGCATTGGATTATTGTCCTCATCTGAGAGCTGCATCTGAGCTTTGCTAGGCTAGTGGGTTTTCTTCTTGCTTGGCCTCTTGTTTTTATATCCACAAAGCTTTAGTGAGAGAATCCAAGCTGTTGTTTTTGGAAATGGTGCTGTTAATCAAGGATGGTCTTATCTTCATCACTTGAAAAGTAGGTTGGGTTGATGATCAGGTCTATGGACACGCTAGGATTCAGGGTTTCATGGACTTAGATCTCAGAATTACTAATAATGTGCCTTCTTTAGAGACTAGACAGCAAAGTAGGACTTCAAACCTACACCAGCATAGAGAAGGTATGTATATTGGTAAATTGACCTAACAGTGTCTGGATCAGTCAATGTAACGTATGACACTGTATATGACACAAAGTTAAGAGGGATCAATGCTTTGTAGAGTGAATGACCCAAAGCCTGAAAGATAAAAAAAACAATTACAAGTAGGCCAAACAGTCTATGCACTATTTGCAAGGAAAACAACGTTTTATTACATGCAAAAGGTATCAGTCATTCCCGTAGAACCGAACTAACACAGAGCTCGCCCCACCCAAAGAAGTAACATATGTTATAGGGAAGTGACACAAATTAACAGAACTATGCATATTAATGAGTACAAAATGATCCTGCACTCGACATTGGCTAACACTTATATACCATTATAAATAGTTATGGTTAAGTTGCTGTTTCCATAGGAAGAGCACTTTTTGGGCAGCTTATAACTCGGCTCCCCCTGTACGAATCCTTCCCAAAGTTTGCAAAAAAAGTATATGGGCCACTCTGAATTTTTTTCCAAAGTTTGGTGAGGATTCGTCAAGGGGGGCCAAAAGTTATAGGGGGGTCCCAAAACATCTTTTTTCCCATAGACTGAATGGGGCAAAAACCTTGTGCACGGCTACAGGCCAAACCACTGGACGGATTGTCATCAATTTTGCGGCAGGGGCTTGTTCCCCAAAGTGTGCTTTTGTAAATTTTGTGAGAAATCTTATTGTAGTTTCCTTTAAAATGATCAAAAAATAGCACTCTAAGAATTAGTGATATCTATGTCCCCTCCTCGGTCCCACTTACCTGTTCGCTCAGTGGAGAATATTTCTATTGGCTAATCCATGGCATGCTGTACGTCAAGATGTTGTGCTTTCACCGATTGGGTCTGCCGCAGCGTCAAGTGCGTAGCATTCTTTTGATACGGCCGCCATGGTCACTTAGTTTTTGTGTTGTACGCCGACATCACTGAAAACAAACCCTTATGGAACCTTGTGCCAAAAGGTAAGCATTACTTATCAGTGGCAGTAGAAAGTGAAACAGCACTTTATTCTTGTTACCACTAACATACCATGCACTGCAACTTGTTAGACAATGTACTACAATCTTTACTGCGTCTATGTAAGAAGCCACCACCAAAATTACTGCGGTTAGACTGGCGTCCTATATTTTGGAATGTGAGGCAGCCACCTGCACGGTTTCGTAAACACAGCGCGTCTGCACGTGGTCGGGAGTAACGGTTCTCATGAGTGACTGCTGATATGTAGTTGCAAAAAGAGAATTTATTTGCATTCGGAGTGAAGGTCAGTTCATTTCATTTTATTTTTTCAGTAGGCGCTCAGTATGGTTGCGCATGCGCCAAACCTCGTAAGGGTCAATTGTTTTTCAACCTTGACGTACAGGGAATAGAGACGGAAAGAATGTAGGGAGTCACAGTTTGTGAAACATTCCCTTTGATAACTTATGCTTCAAAAAGGTTTGTGAGGCACATGACATATCAGTTCCCGTGGAAGTCTTCTAGCAAAGAACTACTGTGTGACTGCGGAGGCCGAAATGGAGGTGGTGCATATCATTTAAGCTTATTTTAGAGGCCTGTACTCCAAACTGCCATTATTTACTTAGTCTGAAAAAAAATATTTATTACTAGTAATGCTTTTGGAAGTTTGTGTGCCGTTGAAATTTCATATTGCGCATTACCGCCCTTTTGGAAGTTTGTGTGCCGTTCAAATTTCATATCGCACATTAGCGATGTCTGTACAATGTCACTAAAATTTCCACTATTACCTACAAAATGTATGTGACAAACATATTTTTTTAAGTGCTATGCACATTTTACATTGTCGCCTTTTCTGAGGAGTCAATACATTTCGCCATATAACATTAATGGTTTATAGAAATGTAATGTGTTACCCTTTACATTTCCGCAAAGGCATTCTATTCATAGATCTTTTTTGTCATTTTACCCTCAGCTACTTCCTTCCGTATTGCGAATGTCATGGACTTCAGCGTCCGAGTGACAGTTTCTTTAATCGTCAAGTGCAGGTTTTCATCACCGGTTGTATGTGCGTCATCATTGAATGGGATGACCGCATCGGACCTCTATGTCCGTACGCGGTTGTAGTAGTAAGAAGCAACATACCATCCTTTCTGGTGTCATAGTTTGCAGCCGTTCACGTCGCCTTGTAAATCACTGTGACAGGAATACGCATACTGTGTCAGCAACGCATAATTTTAGCGTGGTTAAACAACGACGTCACCATTGCCACTAACATTATAAGTAACATACCATACTTTCTGATGGACTACATCACAGCGATTGACGCCGTCTTGACAATGAATGTGAGAGGAAACCGACTACTGTGTCGCCACTGCATACTATGTGTGTGTGTTAAAAACTGAGGCACCAACGTATGGTGGTTGTGTGGGAAAACCGTCAAAACTAACATTTTAATTGTGCAGCAGAGACACAAACTTCCAATGTCTTTGCAACTGAGAAAAGGGCGATGATTTAACACTATGCATTGTGAAATAAAAGTCTCTTACTTCTGTTTACATGTTAGTGTGTTTTTTAACCATTTCATGTTCCCCTTCATAATCTGCCATGCTACGTTGCAGGTTGTAGTATGTTCTTTAATAGGTGGCAATCAAGCTACGTAAGCCTTTATGGAATCATTTCTTTACGCCGCCAAGGTACGTTATCCAGAGCGCTATTGGACACCACTTGCTTTGGCAACGTTAGGCTCAGGGCCATCTATTATGCTTTCGTGCCATTAGGGTACTTTCTGATACCCAGATGCCCCAATTACCAAGATCAGTTCTGCATGAAGATGCTATGTTGTCAGATTTGGTATCTTTCTATAAGTGGAAAAATGAGATCAGGTGCAGTGAAAGTGTTTGCTGTACAGAAACGTTTCAAAAGCAATGCTTCCTTACACCTTCTCAGTACACCTTTCTTCACCCATTTCACCTTGTGACACTCACACAAAAATGTGTGCACAGGTCAGTGTTGCTTGCAATATTTCTGCCATTAGTGCATTTTTGCCAAACATAATCCCTGCATTTTTCACACATTTATGTAAAGGTCATTGCACACGAAAAAACACCTTTTGTATTTTGCATGTGGTACTGCTTTCATACTTCCCAAGTGTCGTCATGTACATGAGAAATCAACGGTACGCCTTTTGTCTCTGAAGCGTATGCTGTAGGGATGCTTACGGGCATTGTGGCGCTGTTACAAGAAGGTTTACTTAACACAGGCGAATAACATGAAAGGCAGTGGACGTGGTTACAGACATGGTTGAAGGTACGAGGTTACATGGGACAGTGCAGTTTGGTATAGCAGTACACAGAAATTATTTGCATTGCAGTAGATTTCACTTAAACAAGGTGGTTTTCAGAGCTTTTCTAAAGGCACTGAGGGATGTTTCCGCTCTCAGTTTGGGTGGTTGGGAGTTCCATGCTTTTAGTGCTAGGACTTCGAAGCTCGAGCCGCCAGCTTTAACTCTGTTGAAGTTAGTGACTAAGAGTTGGTTTGCGTACAGGTCCCTTTTGGGCCTGATTGTTTGGACTGGTTGTATCCGATCAGTGAGGTAGCTAGGGGCAGAATGGGATATGCATCTGTGGGTAATGGTTAGGGTCTTGAACTGGATGCGCTCTTTGACTGGGAGCCAGTGGGCATTTTGTCTTGCTAGAGATATGTTCCATCTTCAGAATATAGAGGGCAATTCTCAAGGCGTTGTTCTGTGTGATTTGGAGTCTATTAATGTTTTTAGCAGAGGTGCCTAATAGGAGGACATTGCAATAGTCCAATTTGGCACCTATGGTGGCCCTGGCTATGTTGAGGCAGTTTGTAGTGGATAGGTGAGGTTTTACTGCATTAATTATTTTGGTTGTTAAGGCTGCTGAGGATGAGATGTAGCTGACATGTCTATCCATGGAGAGGGTGGAATCTAGATAAACTCCCAGAGTTTTTACAGCAGAAGAGACCGGGATGACCGAATTCTCAATTAGGAAGGTGCTATATTTGCCGTCAAGTTTGCTAAGGGATTCTTTGGGGCCCACCAGTAGGATCTCTGTCTTGTCTCCATTGAGACAGAGGCCATTGGCTGCCATCCAGGCCTGGATGATGACATATGTGTGTTGTAGGGCTTTTAGATCTTGGTTGTAATCGCCAGTTAGAGGGAGAGGAATTTGAGTGTCGTCGGCATTATTGGTGAACGTTATGCCAAATTCTTCTAAGTCGTTGAATAGAGGGAGTGTAAATAGGTTATATAGTGTGGGGGAGGTGCAGGAGCCTTGTGGTACTCCGCAGTTGATGGGGGAGGGGGTTGCTGATGCTTGGTCTGAGTAGACTCGCATAGCTCTGCCTTCCCGGAAGGATGAGATCCATGTTGTGGCTTCGGTAGAGAAGTGAGCTGTATTGGTGAGGTGTGTCTTTAGAGTTTTGTGGTCGACTAGGTCGAACGCAGCTGACAGGTCAAGGAGTAAGAGGATGGCACATTTGCCTTTATCCATATTTTTTAGGAGTTGGTTTTTCAGGTCGAGTACCGCAGACTCTGTGCCGTGGCGTGGGCGAAAACCGGACTGTCTCTTGCCTAGGATGTTATGGGATTCGAGGTAGGCTTGTATCTGTAGATAGGCAGCCTTATCCAGGATTTTCAGCAGAAAGGGCACTGTTGTAATGGGCCTGTAGTTGTTAGGGGAGTCTGGATATGTCCATTAATGCAGGTTTTCCATTAGCCAGATCGGAAAAAATCTTTCATTTGTGCCCACCAGTACAGTGCCATTAACTCTGAAGCAAAAAGAGAAGTGTGTTAGTATTTTCACTTCAGCATGCTTCTCGTTCACTTCATTCCAAATGAGTTTTGACACAAAGGTGCTCCAAAGCTTAGAACATTTTTTTTTTTTTAAATGTATGTAGATGTTTGGTTTTACAACACGGAAAATCTTATGCCTGTCAAATGTACAAAAAAATCTTTCAAAACAAACAAATTCTCCTTCGCCTCTGCCCTTCATAACAAGAATCATTTTTAAATGTTGACAGTTGTCAGTTAACCACTAGGCGTCGCCCCAAATTTAGGTTTGCTTGCTTCAATCCTACTGAAAATCTCCTTCAGCAGCCTTACCTTGGCCAGGGTCACAAATATCCGTTCCCCCTGTGTGAACACAAGCCAACAGTCATCAGCTGTCATCGACTCGCATTCATTAATTAGCCTACACAAGATTGTGGTCTTTGTGTCTCTTATAGCTGGGCAGAATAATATCAAATGACTCAGAGTTTCCTTTGAGTCTATAGTCAAGCACAGCTTGCATGATGTATCAAACCCACTGTCATGCACTCTTGGGCTCAATAGTTCCCTTGTGGGAAACAAATTCAGATTAAAGCGAATGAACCATGCTCTAAAGTCACAGTTGGGGAACTGCTGCATACATAAATGTATTGCGTTTTCTGGATTATTGTAAGGGTTTTCCTTAAAGTTTGTATGATTGCCTCTCTTGTGTGTTAATCCAATCCTGCATTTATAACTTTCTTTTGATTCCATTTGGGTTGCTGACCAAGCATTTTTCTGATTGAGCCAGGTCTACTAAGGTCTCCTGGCATATGTTCCTCCATTTATTCAGGGTTCTTTCTGTGTTGTCGTGTAAGGCTTTGTTTAATACAGAAAAGCCTCCCGAGGGATTTGACAATATACACTTACAGTACGAGGAAAGGGATTTCCAAACCACTGTCGTGTACAAGGATATTAAGCCAAGTTCCATCCTTATTGCTTGGATGGGAGTGCTTTTCGGTGGCACAGGACTCTCTTCTAGAACAACCCCTCTAGTTTCACCCAGGTCTCTCCTGTTCAGTACAAAGGATGCTTCCGCCCCATACGTGAGGATCGGTATCACATTCATACGGTAGAATGAAACCAGGGGCACCATTGAGAAGGCACAGTATTTTTTTAGAAGAAGCCTTCCCTGTGCTGCAAAATGTGTAACTTTGTTTCTTAGGGTGATTTCTCTCTGGGCATCCTGCTGCTGGTATTCAGATACATGCTCAGGTAGGTGATGGATCTTACTTCAGTTACTTTTTCACCACTTAGATATTACAAGTGTTTTTTTTCCTCTGCTTGCCCCCACACTTTCCATTAAGAGTCATGATCCAAGATTTTTTGGGGTTTATTTTCAGACCATTTTTCTCCACGTAATCTTGCAAGGTGTCAAGCTGATGTAAACTCATATGTGTTTGGTCCACTGTACAACATCATCCCACTAAAGCAATCTGCCAATGGATTTGTTAGTTAGTTTTGGGGGGAAGCATCTGGTGTTGTTAAAGTCTATACATTCGAGATAAACAGATTGTAAAACTAAGGTGCTAACGGGCAGCCTTGCTTTAGACGTTTGTCATTTGCAATTCGGTTCCGAAAGCAGGCCACTCCCGTTCAGTCGGACCCTTAAAGTTGTCCCAAAATGAAGGTCTTTCAGTGCTTCACTGATGTCACAGGGGCATCCCCATTTGTCAAGTTTCCTCCAATGTTTCAGCCGACTTATGGTGTTGAATGCTTGTGCCAGGTTGATGAATGTCAAATAAATCTTCACCTCTTTCTCCCTCTCTGTTTGGGCCTTTAAGATGATGATAATGAAAAGATTGAGAGAAGTGTCGCCCGACTCCTTTGAAAAAGCCTGATTGCCATTTGTCCCGATGGCCAGAAGACACACTCCAAATATTTTGCCTGCTAAATCCAGGGGGGCGATAGGCTGATAGTTCTTGGGGTCTGATCTGTCCCCTTTCTTGTAGATAGGGACCACCACAGAAGACATTTATGGCAAGGGGACCCGTCTAGCCTTCTTGATGTGTGCAAAGAGTTCATGAAAGAATGTAGCCCATAGCTCTGGATCTTTTTTTAACATAGTGTTGGTCATCCCATTTGGGCTTGGCACCCTTGAGTTGCTAGCCTTTGTTATTAATTCTAGGATGTCTTCGAATTCCATGGTGAAGGTCCATGGAATGCTGTTTAATGGTGGTCCATGGAATGCTGTTTAATGGTGGAGTTTGGTTCAGGTCCTCATCTTTACACTCAAAGAGCGAGGCAAAGTGGTCTACCCATGAGCTGGCTGCTAAAGCATTCGTAGTTAAGGCATCTTGTGGGGCGTGAATTGTGTTCATTATCTGCCAAATTTCCAGAGTATTTTTAGATGTGATCTTGTTCATCATGACTGCATGACAAGTCGATTCTGGTCGAAGCAGTAGAGGTTCAGATCCCCGCTGATGATAATACAGGGATCATGCCACCGTTCCATCTGTTGGTCAAGTAAGTCTGTAATAGTTTCTGGAAGGTGGCATGTTTCTGGAGCTAATGGTTTCCAGTATACGTTACATGCGACCATGACTCTTAGACTTGCCATGTCCCCTTGTTCCACCTCTAATGTTATTACCTGGATATAGGAATTGGGGTTTTAGGTTGTTCCTGTTTTTTAAGGCAGTTAGCAGACCTGAAATAGGCCTACCTTTGGGTTCTTTGGCTGCTGGATTTAGGTAGGTAGTATAACCTTCTAGTTTGGGGGTCTGCTGCAACCAGGTTTCCTGTAGACAGATCATGTCAAAGGATTCAAAGTGGAGTTATTCTTGATGAAACAAATGGGCAAAGCCTCCAGTGTTCCTGCTGCCAAATGAAAAGTCATTAGGATGGATGGTTCATGGTGTTATGACTTCATCATTTTGTCTACCAAGATGCCCGTCAGATATTTCCAGTTTTCTTCTTTTCCCTTGTGGATCCCTGTAGTTATGCCGGGTTCACTTTCCATCTCCATCCTGTGGCTCCCCACCGTAATTGCCATTGTTGGATGGTTGACTTTGTTAAGGTCTTGATATCAGAGCTCTCCCTTCTGGGGATTGCCTCTGTTCCCTGATGTTGTGAGGCTTTGGTTCGAAGCTTCCTGGGTCAGTGTGCATGCAATATCCAATTTCATCAGGTCAAAACCCAATGGTAGCAAACAATAGGTCTTGTTTAACAAAAGTTGTTTCAATATCAACGATGGAAGGTAGACAATCAACTTGTCTAACCTTTCTTCTTCTGGAAACTGGATGATGTCCAGGTCATTAGTTGTCAACAGCATTAGACTAGGGATGTGATAAAACAGATGCAAGATGTTCACCTGTTTGAAGATCAGGCTATCATTCAAGTGTATTATTCTCTCCAGTAGCAAGCTGTTTGTAGCTATGGAGGGTGGTTCCACAAGGAGTACATCTTAGATTTTGAGTTGAGCTCCAGTCATTTTTCTCATCACTTTCAACAGGAATTGAAGTTTTACCTCTCCAGAGCACTTCCTTCCTTCTTTGTTCCATTGATTTGAAGGAAGGGGATTGAACTCCTCTTGGTTTCTTTTCAGTATCACTCTCCGTGTTTGCTACTGCTTTGTCGCCCGGTCTCCAGGCGACTTTCTCATCCCATTCTTCAGGGCTGCCTCTCTCTTCGCAGGCTAGCCTGGCATGATTGGCTACCTCGTTGAATTTGATTCTGTATGCCATGTTCTTTTTGTCTCATTTATGTCTATGCAGGTTTGTCTGCTGTTGCTGCGGTTCAAGTTGGGATTGTAAGGGATGTCTCTGGATGCATCTCTCAAGTGCACTCGAGGCCCTGCCCTACTAATTGCCAATGAGACAGAAAATGGGTGAGGTCTTGCTGGTCTCATCTCCAGTGTCAGGTCTTCTCTGGTCTTTGGATAGGGATGGGAAAAGGTTGCAGGCTTCTTTGTTTTTGGCTGAGCACAGATCATAGTCATTTGCTGCTCCATTCTCATCCACACTAGAGTCCAGGACTATGTTAGTTTTGTCATCCTCTTGGTTGAGGGAATCGTAGGTCTCCTCCTCTACAGTCACCGTATTCGTAGAGAGCTCCAACAAGTCCTCATAAGTGATTTCTGCTGATCTTAATTGAGCATCACTCGCTAGTTGCTGTGTGCAAAGGCAGCCATGCTACTTAGATTTTTGGGATAGAGGTCAGCATGGTGGATTGCCAATCTGAGGTGGTACATCCTGTTTTAGAAGGGTTAGGTTTCTAATGAAAAAGCGACTACCATTGGATCTCGGCTTGGGGCACAAGCTTATGTTCTTTTGTTTTTTCTGCAGAACCTCTGTAATATGTACCGTCCTTAGATGTTTCTTAGGGGGTGTATTCTAAATCTGTACTGGGTTTGCAGAGGCCCCCAGTATAGTTTTTGTTCCTTCTTGATTTCTTTTAAAGATGTCAAAGGCTTTTGCTTTGTTCATGTTGTTCTGGGTGGAGGTTCCGTCTTTAAACCCCACCTCTCAAGGTTCAAGGAACGGTGGCGTCATTTTGTGGTCTGTTGGTGGGATTACTTTGCGTTAGGGGGCTATCAAGTATGTCAGCAGGGATCTGTTGCTATTGAGTCCTACCTGATTACTTCAGGTTTGTGGCCATAACTGGACTCAATACTATGAGTTGGGTCTGCGCTGACCGGTCATGCTTGATGTAGGTTGAGCTTCCTGGAATATGTTTCCCGGTGGTACCATGTCGAGCTTTGAGATGTTACTACTATCAGCATGGTCTGCAGGCTTGTCTATTGAAGAGTTCAAACGGCCCGGTTTCCCATTTGAGGCTCTTCATTTGTTTTTGTCCTTGATGATGGGGACCAATATACTGTGTAGTAAATTGGAGACCCGGTCGAGCTGTTAAACAGATTGTTATTGATGCTGGTGATGAATCCTTCTACAAATAACATTTTGGCATGCATCATCGCAATTATAGTCGGTCGCCTATATTCTCATATCGCTTCATGAAGGGCGCCATGGCAATAGATAAAAATGCAACTTTACTGGCAATGATGCCCTGCCGGGGAGGGAGGCTGTCCACTGTTCGAACTGAATAAGAATCAGATGGCCTCATGGGCTCCATGAGGGTGGCATGGTCCACTACCACTGGAGGGATGTTGTTTGAATTGTGGATAACCAAGGAGGTCCTTAGTCTTTTGTTAGATCCATTAAGCTTGGTGCAACTGCTTGAAATTGGGTCAATTCTGTCATTTTGTGCTGTGTTGAGTTGCCAAGTGGCGGCACAATACATCTACCTGGCACTGCAATCCTGCGCTCTGGTGAAGAGACGTCTGCTCCCGAAGCTTTCCGGAATTCTTTTGTCGTGTTGAAATTTCCTTGCCATACCTACCCCAGCACTCTATTTGAACATTGTAACTCTCCCCCCTCGATGATGTCAATGGGCTGTGTTGTCCATGTCACCTCAGGGAGAACAATGGAAATAGTGGTGTGTACTTGGACGAAACGAATACAGGGTCTAAGGAGATGGTATTTTCCAATAGAGAGCGATCCGATACCTCTCCCCGGGGTCCCAGATCTTCATTAGCACAGTTGGATTGGGCCGGAGGTCCTTGGTGGATGCTCAGTGATGATTCCCTGTAGAAAAATCGCTTGTGTGCTAGCAGGCTTGTGCACGTCAAGCCCGTTGGTTTCCAGATGTTTTTGGATGATTGTCTGTTTAGGTTTAAGTTTTTCGCTACTCCACCCTTTGCCATTCCGCCTGTTTGTGTTGAATTATTCAGCAGTTGGAAAAGCCTTGCATTGACAATTCAAGGTATTCTGCAGAGATGAGCTTTCAGGGAGATCTGTGGGCTCCGGGCAAATACTCCCATCCAAACCAGAGCCATGGTCTGAGGTGTTAATGGCTCTGTTTGATGAGTTGAAGAGGTAGACCATGAAAGGATATTTCACTGTGGTCCTTCTTTCATTGTTGGAGGGGGGATTCACACCTTCTCCCTCATGCCTTGGGCTGTGTAATGTAAGGGCTCCCCACTGGCTGTAGGCATTTGTTGAAGGTTAGGATGTGAGCCACACACCGTATATGGAGTGTACTGTGCTGTTGGGGATAGGTCTGCTCGAGCCAATGTGCACACGTTGCATTCCCAAATGTTTGAGCGTATGGCCCAGCGTTAGAATCGTCAATGTGGCCCTTGTTACTGCAGTTGCTGCTGTTGTGATTTCTTGAGAGGGCGGGTTCCTTAGCGTGACAGGGTGCATTTAACAAGGCAGTGTTTGTTCCAATGTTGACGCGAATATCAAACCGACAAGTAGCCTCGTTGGTGAGCGACTGCCAGTCCTTGTAAAACCAGTTTGTCATGTTAAGAGACGCGCTTGCATAAAGGGAAGGCCGTGCCTGGTTACTCACATTCCACGTGGACTCTATAGCGGTTGCTGACATCTCCTCGGTGGTCATGGGTGATGTAATGGGTTCGCCCCATGCCCAAAAGAGGGGGCCGCGCTCAGCAAGTCCCCGTCCATGGGCATTGCTCCTTTGCTTTTTTACCATCTTCACCAGCTGCTGCATGATACAGGCTGCAGAGATTGTCAACCTCTGCAAAGCTCTTCCAACGCTCTGCATTGTGGGACACTCGTTTAAAGGTATGCTCCTCTTCTGACAAACACTGCAGAAAGACTGCTGCTCAAGGTTTCTCAGGGTTGACTGCTTAGACTTCCAACCTCTGTGTCCCAGCTGCAAGATTCCATTTTTCTTCCATGCAACTTCTCTGCCAAGATGATGGGGGAGAGAACACAGACACAGGCTGCCTCCTCGCGGCAAACACCTGCACCACATTTCTCGTTGACAAATGCCACCTCATCTTCTGAGAACCCCAGTAAACCCCCCACTGTACAGTTCACTAACCCCTTTACCCATCTGTCGTTGGAGAACAGCACATCTTCAAATTTCAGAGGTGGTCTTATTTGACAACATTCTTGCTCTTTGTTCTTAGCACACTCGCTAGCATCTCAGTCCATTATGACTGCTTGGGTGGTGTGTCCTTGGAACTGGCTTCAGATTCTGCAAAAGGCCAGCTGCACCTAACATTGGGCTATAAGAGGTGGCATTTCTTGCAGGATAAACAGTATGGGCATGCCGTTTACATGTGATATAAGGGGACAAATATAGCAGCTCTCATTGACCTCACTCTTCCCACTTACCTCATGTGGTTGTAACACATATTACCTGTTTCAGGATGGTGCACATCTGCAACTGTATCCACGATGACCTTTTTATAATGATTGTATTCAATTTAGTTTTCTGTTTCTCTTGTATTTTGTGCTATCCCTATGCTTAATAGTAATAGCTCTGTATAATGTGTTATCACTACCCTCCTTCTATATGCGCACATCATATACAATTAAATATAATAAAGGAAAGGCGTAGACAGAATCAGACGCATGCTGCATATACTAATATATCAATGCATTACTTTTTATTCCTGGATGCTGTGAAGAAGAAGAAAACATTGTGTCACAGTGCCCACGGGACACATCTGTTGAAGCATGTCACTATAAACATAACCACATTCATTTTTTAATGTCAATTTTCTTGAAGGCCTGCAGGAGGTGGTGCTGTGCCAGTTGCTTTTCTCATGTCAGAGAGGTGGACCCAATACCACAGTTCCTTCACTCGCACTGTGGATGGGATACAATAAATAACCTTATATGGGCCCTGGTAACAAAAAGATTTCCATTTCCTCACAATGGAACAGATGTAAATGAAATGTCATGGGTATAGCTGAGGCACCTGCAGAGATATTGGGTTGACTGTAGGCGTGGCAGCTGCTGCTCCTCTCCTGGAGGTGAGCTGTTGAGAAATGACTTGTTGAGTGATGTATGGTGTACTGAAATTTAACATGGTTTTGCCTTGAAACTTAAATCTCATCGAGCTAAAATAAAAGGTCATTGATTAGCGAATAACAACAAGAGCGATTCTGAAAATGAATTGTCTGTAAATCCTCCTCTGACAAATGAGTTTAACTTTAACGAAATCTCTGAAGAAGATTTCATAATGATCGTTAAAGGTATTAAACCTTCATCTTGCCCTTGTAATGCAATGCCCGGCCAGTATTGTTAAGGATGTCATTGGTTGTCTGGCGCCTTCTGTTACAAAAATTGTTAATTGTTAATTCCTCATTTTATTCTTCAGTGGTTCCCCCTACTCTTAAGAATGTCTGGATTACTCTGATTCTAAAAAAGGAAACTCTTAAACCTAAGATTGTGAGCAACTATCAGCCAATTACCAATTTGTATTAAAAAAGTAGTATATCTGCAATTACAGACCCATATTGAAAACTGTAATCTTTTAGGTACTTCACAATCAGGCTTCCATGCTCTGCATGCCACAGAGACCGCCATGCTCGATTTAAGAGTCAATCTGTCCAAAACTGTGGACTCAGGCTGGGTAGCTTTGCTTATGCTGCTCGACCTTTAGGCGGCTTTTGATCTTGTTGATCATGCTCTGCTCCTCGAGAGATTGTATAAAATATCTAACTGCTCCAAACCAGCATTATCTTGGCGGGCATCCTTCCTGGGGTCTAGAAATGCGAGGGTGACCTCTGGGGGATAACAATCTCCTCAGGAGGTGCTCTCCTGGAGTTCCACAGGGAGCATGCCTCTCGACGACTCTGTTTAACTTGTATACCCACCCTCTTTTTTACCTCCAGGATAGCGTCTGCATTAAGTACATTAATTATGCCAACGATACCCAGGTGGTCCTCGAGTTGATGGGTGAGTATGACAGGGATTCGCAGACTATTAATCAGGAATTTGATGTAATCGAATGATGGATGAAAATCAACCCTCTGGCTTTAAACAGTAGCAAAACAGAACATATGCTAGTTGGCTCTAGTCAACGTCTGTCCAAACTTGATTCTAGATATTGTTTTTTATTTTTTATTTTATTTGCATTAAAAATTGCGTGAACATTTTTTTTAGCAAAACAACAAGTTAGATTAGATGAAAAGAAGAAGAAGAAAGGAAAAAAAGAACATTTATCAACAATTAACAATTAAAATGAAGAAAAAAAAGAACATTTCTCGCAGGATACGCCATGAGTTTTAGATGTTTTTTTTATGAGTTACTATCCATTTGGGTAATTTTACAGTTTTGTGTTTACAATTCCACTTTCCGGCAAAACCTCAGTCAAAAATGATACAACTGTGAGAATGTACAGGTTTTTTCTCCAAACATCAGAAGGGGCCACCATATATCCTCGTCATGGTATTGTAAATTTACAATTGCAGACTGTGTAACTGAAATACATCCTTGGATGAAAATACTTGGCATCTTTTGGGATTTAAACGTGAATAAGCATTTTATAAACATTAAGGCATTGGCCCTCATTAAGACTTTGGTAGTAGCCGTGCCTGTAATTACCGGAGTCATGAATTTACCGGCACCTAGCAATGGGGACTTACTGGGGCATTCCAGTCTTGGTGGCCCCAGTAAATCCCCATTGCCGGGTGCTGGTAATTATTACTCCACATTCCCATTCGAGTCCATTGGACTCAATGGGAATGGGGAGTCCGGATGCACCGACACCATTCATGAATGGTGCCGGTGCATCCGTCAAGGTCTGCCCGCGGGTGCCGGTACGCCCGCTAGGTCAGACCTGGTGGGCAAAAAGGCACCTGCGAGCACACCTCGTAGTTTGCTGGTCCGGTAACAATGGTACCAACAAGCTTACTGGTACCGTTGCTATCAGACCGGCAAGCTTATAATGAGGCCCATTGTGTGCTTATACTACCAAGCTAATTAGACAAACCAACCCTTATCTGTGGGTTGCCAATGTCACCTTGCTTGCCACTGCACTTATGAGTTCAAGAATTGACTATTGTAATGTTGTTATTGTTGGCACCTCTAAAAACAATGTTAATGCATTACAGGTTTCTCAAAACAGTGTTGTCAAAGCGGTTTGTGGACTTGTGAGAATGGACCATGTCTCTGAAACGCGCAGATCACTGACTCTATGTGCAGAGTGTCTGGTGTGCTGGACGGACCCTGCGTGCAGTGCTGTAATCTTTTGGAAAACACAGGTTTCATTTTGTGAAATCGGCTACTACAAGCCGCGGACTATACAAGGACTACATACCTCGCAAGGACTACACATCCATCAGGACCTTCTTGCCGTCGGACACCAGCTCCACCTCCTGCTACGCTCACTATTTCCATAAAACCTGCCCCCTTAGCAAAGCGTGGCAGAGTGCGAGCAGAGTGTCTGGTGTCCGTTGGAAGGCGGAAGGGGGGAAGCGGTGGTCTGAAGGCTTTTGCAGGGTCTTCAAGAGTAACGGTAAGTGAGGGAAAGGTTAAGGGAGGAAGGTAACACTAATTACCGAGAGTGGATGTCGTAACTCAGTCCCCCCCTGCCACTAATCTACAACCATTAATGCCGACTACGGCAACAGAAGGAAATCAGCCCTTCTCAATGTAGAGGGAGGAGAGGAGAAGCTCCTTCAGGAGCGTAATGACAAAAACAAATAAACGAATGGCAAGTAAAAACCCATGCAGTAGGCCATCTACTATTGGTTGTCTATTTAATATAGTTGAAGTGGAAACAAGCACAGCAGTCTTCATCGACAAACTATCCCATAATGAACCATCAGAAGGAATGAATAATGACACCCCAGCTTTGCTGCAAGGAGCAAGGGGTTGTGCCTGCAGGAACGTGCAGTGTGGCTCGTCTCATCTAGGGTCCTTAAAGGATTGGAATCAGACCTAAACAGGGCAAACTGGAAATGAAGCCTGTCCGGAAAAAGGAGGTGTGGGGGCTCCATTCCAGCAGCCTCCATGGCTCTACAAACAGCAAACAGTTGTAGATAGGTGGGTTTGAAATCATACTCAGCCTAACACCAGCCTGGCTTCCAACGTCCTGGTAGAAGCGAGAATTCCAGCAAAAAGGAAAACTCACACGGATATAGAAGGGAGCACCACGATTGACTGGAATTATCACACGGTGTCACAGGTGAAGATTACTATATCAGCATCATCAAACCTGTGTGGAAATTAAAACAAAAAAAGATTAAAGCTGATTCCTGATCAGAATGATGTTAGTTTCAGGAATGAGGGGAGGTAGAGAGATGTTTTAGGACAAGAAATGAACATTCAGTTAACTCAGCCAACAATCCATTCAATCACTCCTCATGTGACAACAATATTTGGAAACTCCCACAGATTGGCCTGGGGGATGAACGTGTGGGGCAGCGATTCTACTGCAATCCAATTCGCCCACTGCTTAGTAAAGATGGGAATGAGGTATTGTCAATCTGGAAAAATGAATACCCTTCATTTGGATGATAGACGTATCTTGATGGCCGAAGGCCAACCGTCTTATGCACAGAATTATAGAAATACAGACTGCTATGCTTGACCAACAAGCGGCCATTTTAAACGTAGAAAGTATCGCCATTTTGCTTGTTAACCATTGCTCATTGCTTTCTGTCTAAACTGCTTTGCAACTTGCAATTCTGGCGAATTCTGCTTACTCTGCTCAACTGTTAACATTGTTGTCTGAATATGAAAGGGCAAGGCTGCGGGACTGAGAAGTTCGTTGAAACTCCTCATGAGCCGCCCGGAAAGGAATGCCCACGCTCCCTCTCTGTAGCCTTGAGGGAGAGCTGCAGGGCACTTAATCATTTCACAGCTGCCAGCCAGTCTCGTATTGTGATAGAATATGTTAGAATAAAGCAGCTAAAGGCTTGAATTATGTTCCTCTTACGGGCCCCCTTCACAAAACCCTTTAGAGCGTGTCGGCTCCCAGGATGTTAGGCGGAAACCTGTGCAGTTCCTTCTGGGACCACTGCAAAAGATTTAGGACTACAGGTGTTTGGCAGTAAACCCACTTGGTAGCAGTCTGTACCACACAGATTCACTTGGTAGCTTTGGCTGAGCAGTCAGACTTCCCTCAAGAAGAGTTAGGCAGTATGTGGAGTATACAAAATAGAGCAATCTACACAGTAGAACAAGCAAACACAGACAAGGCTTCGGTGTAAAGATATAAAGGTATTTATTCTTAACGACACATCTATATAAAACACTCTGGCACTTATACGGCAAACAACTTCAATCGCAATTACTATGAGAAAAAGATCAATCCCTCTAACAATAGTTCGACAAGTCTAGGTTCAACGGCATCACTTATTTGCAGACAGAGGTGTATGCTTTAACCTAGATGGCACTCTAGTATTCGTTAGGATGGGAGAGAAAAAGGCGGGTTAAGAGATCAACTCGATACCAATACATGTAAGAACAAAGATGCAAGGCAAGAAGACAAGACCCACTGTAGATTCCAAAGTTCAGAGGCCAGGCCCACTCGGAGAGAGGCAAGGCGATATGTCCCAAAAAGTATCTTAGTGGAAATGCGTTTGAGTCTTTGTAGCAAATTGTTATCGGCAGATTGGACCAGTTCAGAACAACACGCTAGAGAAAGCTTGGAGGCGACCCTATGGAGAGGCGAGGATTAAGACACCTCACTCTATCCGGCAACAAGGGAAGCCAGGCGGACACAGTACCTTGATTGTGGAGAGACAGCTCCGGCGGGGGCAGTTGTTCCTGGTGGTGGATGCACGTCCGGTCTTTGCCAAGAGAAGAGATGATCTCGATATCGAAGGAAAGCTGAAGATCGTTGCACCACCAGGGAAGAGACCAGCCGCGCAGTGCTCCGTCACAAGGCACCACCTTTTGGTCGCGGTACAGGGGTAGTGGATATCCGGTTGCCGAGGTGCTCTGCACGGGCAATTCGACCACTGCGTCCAGAGGTGAAGAAAAAGCAAAGGGGACTGGTTGTTCCCACCAGTCAGGGGAAGAGACTCTCCGGCAGGGAGATCTCCTCTGTCGTCGGGAAGTGGTGAGTCGGTTCAGCAGGGCTCCACCGGAGGTGTCGTCGTTGCAGGTCGGCTCAGCTTTACCCTTGTCAGATTCTTAGGTCCTGTGGCGACTTCTGAAGATCCAATCCCAAAAGCCCTGCTTTTATGCAGAAAACCCCCATTCATTCAGCCTAGCTGTCACTCAAAACACGCTAAGTGGTGAGCGGGGAGGCTCACCACTTGGGCCAATCACACCAGAGTGCGACCGGAGTTGGTAAGGCAACTCGGTCCAGGGTGCCTAAACCCCCTCCCACACCTCTGTGGTAACCCAGACAGAATGGCACCACTTTGGAGGGTCTCTGTACAGAAGCCCGCCAAAAGTGGAACAAAGGGCTCAACCTTTGGTTTAGGAGTCACAGAGACGAACACAGACGCCATTTTAAAAAGCCGAGTTCTGGCAGAATATACCATCCGATAGACTTATTTAAGATAAGTAGACCGGTGGTATGTTAGAGATTAACGAGAAAAAGTATCAATCTCCAACAATGGGAAGAATCCCATAGGGTTATATTCGGGGTCGAATATAACAAGTAGTTTCCACTGCCACCAGCCAAAACTCAACGAGGGGGGACGGGACAGTGCCCCCTCGAATAACAGACCTAGGAGTAATCGAATTACCCCTACTAGTACGTCCACAATAGGATGGTTTGTACTAGTTCTGTTAGTAAATTTAGGTCTAGTAAAGCCAATGGTGACTTTACATGCCCGGGGAGACAGTAGTCAGTCCCCGGGTATGGAGTCTATGATGGAGGTCCGCTAGGACGCCCCAGTGCTACGGCACGGAGGGTGCAGTGTAACACACATAGCAAAACATATGAGACCCTATGGAGTAAAAGACCCCATAGCCCATAGAACACTTTGACATTCAAAGGCATTACACACATTCATGTCCAAGAGTGGGAGAAAAAGAGTCTCACTCTTGGCAGGATGGAAAAAACAAACTCCAGAAATCCAGCAAAGCTGCTGGGGGACTCACTAGGTTAGGAAATTCAGCCTAAACAGAGAATTCTCTCTAACACAGGACACGAATAGCACCTTATAGATAGCAAAGCTTGGAATGAGACTCTTCCCCAGTGTGCAGCTTGCTTCCAAGAACAGAAGCACCATATTCTGTTCAACAACTAGAAGATGCCGCCGCACTTTCTAAATTGCACATTGTTACTAGAATAGACATCGAAAGTGTCATAATTGTTATACTCGTCAGAAATGTCCATCATCATCCCGAGTTCAAAGAAACTCAATAAAAGGTGGGTGTTAAACATGACATAGCTGATTGTATGATATGCATTTTGTATAAATGTAACTGATGTACGTAATTTGCTCTTTTGCGTCCCTCGAGGTCTAGAGAATACACATCGCGGGGCGTGAGACCACAGTTGGCCAATTGGGACTATTTTGCTTGCAATAAACCCTAGCATTGGGAATTTGAACCTCGTGTCTGGCGCATCCTTTCGTGTATGGTTATTGTCTTGTTTCCATATCGCGAGGGACCCCTGCGGGCCCCTTTCAAGATGGCGCCCGAATAGGGACCCTCCCCCACTTCCAACATCGTATACGTTGTAACGGAGTAAAGGCGGAGAACGGAGAGGACGGGACGATCGAGCCGGGATCAAGAGGTGTACGGGGCGCCCTGTAGAAGTGAGGAGAGATTCCTTCCGCAGATCTGCACACATCTGATCCCTGATCGACGTACCGGGCCAGAGGGCAAAGGAGGCGAGGGTCTCGAAATGAGGCAGAAGCCAGAGAAGCGCAGACACGACGTTGGGAGAGGTTGCGTCAGGAAACAGGCGACTTGTTTTATCAGGTGAGTCATTCCCCGATTCAAGCGAAACCCTGATTATTGGTAGAGGGTTGATTTTGCAAATTCAAACATCCAGAGTAAGGTTGATTAACCAAGGGGAAGGTTAAAAACATGCCTGGAGTACTGTCCACTTTAGCGGGGCTTTTCCGCTGCGGTAGACAGTCCTTGGAAAATGGCCGAAATGCACCGCCTGGGGGAACGTTGGCTTATGACATGTATGCAAAATGTGGTGTGGGTGCGATCATTTTTTGTGAAATTTGGCATAGGCAAACTAGAAAGCAACAGGACCATCAGTGGCCGAATAATGGTAGCTTTGAGATTGAGAGGATAGATAACCTAGAAAGGGTGTTGATAAGGGAAAAAGCGCGACTCGCAGCTTTTGAGACTATCAAAGATTGGAGGAGGGAAGCAATGCTCCGATTTAGGAGTAGAGAGAAGCATGCGCGTAGGCACAAATCAAAGCTTGAGGTAACAGAAGAAAAGGAGGAGGAGGAGTGGACGGCAAGTCTAAAATGGGAAGGGAGACGTGAGCAAATGAACATAGAAATGAACATAGAAGGAATATACCCGCAGCGGGAACTACACATAGCAGACAAATTAATGGAACATTTGTTAACCCATACGGGTCAAGGCCCAAAACCAGGATTGAAACCAAACATGCCAGTAGTGACTGCGCAGGCCCAACCAGTAGCTCTCATACCCCCTCCCACAGCCCAAGCACTTCCCCTCACGCAAGCATTAACCCACACCCCACCCACAGCTCGAGCCACCCCACAAGCGCAGACTGCAGACGCGCAATTTCCCAGCACCCAGGAAGGCCCTTCACAGATACCACCTGTGTCACTTGTCCCATCTGCACCTCCCGCTCCAGAGACGTATTCAGCACCATCCGCCCCTCCCGAAGTCGAAATTGAGACCGGGGAGGCGAGAGGTGGGGCTGAAGGAACAGGATTTGGACGGGTAACTCGCAGCGCAATCAGCAAAGAAAGAAAGATTGAATTACAGCAAGAGGCAGAAATGTACATAGAAGGAAATGATGGGACGGCAGAATTGGCTTCATTATATGGGTACCGAAGAAGCAACGAGAGACAGGTAGTGTTGGAATCCATGGGGGAATTTTTGGTGGGACAATGGAGAAGATACTTGGGAATTTACCGCCACAAAGATTGTTAGATTTGAATAAGTTAGCACGCAGTGAGCAAAGAGATGAGGACGTAAGAAAACATGTGTACAAACTCATTGAACTGAAAAATGAAATGGAAGATGGATATGCTGAAATGTTTGCTACACCTGAATATAGTCAGGAGTGTATTAAGAAAGGTAGGAAGGAGGCGTCGAGGTTGTATATGCAAAAATCGTGGCCGACAGTTTTTCCAGGTGGTGCAAAGCATTTGCGGGCACCAGGACAAATAGGTGATAAACAAAGATTGCAGGCATGGGTGGGGGAAAAGATGATATGGATGTCAAATAAGAAAACGTCAGTAAAGGAAGTAAGTGAGATGTGTAATGGGTACCCATTGGAGATGAGAAAAGAAGCGATGCAAACAATAGTAGGAGTGTTACTGCAGCAGGTAATTGGATACAATAGAGGTAGAGGAAATGCACAAGGCAGGAGAAATTTGAATTATATGCACGGGGTGTCACTGGGATTAAATCAATGTGCGTACTGTAAAGAGGAAGGACACTGGCGAGCGCAGAATAGAGGTGGGTTTGGCCAGAGAAGGCCTCATAGAGGACATCAGGGGTCAAATGGCCCAAGCAGAAATAGCATGCAGCAGCAGCAGGGATATACCAATGGAGGTAATAAAAACCAATCCTATGGTCAAAACCAAGCTCAACAGAACCAGGCATTGAACCAAAGTGTTCCGAACCAAAATCAGGGCGGGCAGGGCCAACAGAGAAATGATAAGAGTGGAGGACACAGAGGGGGAAATGGGAATATTTTTGATACACAGCCAAACACGTATTACAGTAGCAGCGGTGACTACACATTGGACGATGTGTTATTTTCGCAATAGGACAGCCCACGGCAGGGGTCGGAACCAGTGTCTATTCCCGTGAATCAGAGAGGACCCTACGTAGAAATGAGAGTCGGGAATAAGGAGCACCGTTTCCTTGTAGATACAGGGGCACAGAAGTGTTTGATAGACCACCACTTGGTTCCGGAGATCCCACTGTCGGGGCAAAAGAATGTTTCTGTAGGGTTTGCAGGTACACCAGTAATTAACCCCATGTCCGAAGCTTTCCCAATTACAATAGGACCATTTACGGAACAGTGTCCATTTCTTCCGACAGAAAATTTTGGGGAGAACTTGTTGAGAAAATTGGGGGCAGTTATACATTGTACGGCAGATGGGGTGTTCCTCACGATTTGGCCTCACGATGCACCGGTGATGGAATTTATGTCAAAAGCGTTACCAGAAGAGCTAAGTAGAGTACCAACCTGTCTATGGGCAATGCATGATAATGATGTAGGATGCTTGAAAATAGAGCCAGCAAAAATAACTTTGAAAGAAGGTGTTACATCACCACGAATTCCCCAGTATAAAATTTCTGTTGAAGGTGAGAAGGGATTAAAGAGTATTGTTACTGATCTGGTGAGATTGGGGGTGGTTGAAGAAATTGCAGGAAGCACGTGCAACAGCCGATTCTTCCAGTTTACAAGAAAGGAGGCAATGAAGTACCATATCGTTTCATAATTGATCTGCGCGCATTGAACAAAGTGGTAGACCCACAATTCCCTTTGGTCCCAGATGTCACAACAATACTGACAATGATACCGGCCACTGCAGAATACTTTAGTGTAGTTGATTTGAAGAACGCATTCTTTAGTATTCCAGTGGATAAAAGCAGTAGATATCTGTTTGCGTTCACTCTAGGAGGTCGATCATTCACATTCACAAGCATTCCACAAGGATACACAGAAAGCCCGAGTATTTACAGCAGAGCGCTAAAAGAGCAGCTAGACATGCTAGAATTACCTGAAGGTTGCGTACTCTTGCAGTACATAGATGACTTGTTACTAGCTGCTGACACAAAAGAGATCTGCAAAGAAAGTACTATATTACTATTGACACACCTAGCGACCCATGGTCACAAGGCAAGTGTGAAGAAATTCCAGTATAATGAAAAGGAGGTGTCTTATTTGGGTTACCTACTTTCGAAAGAAGGGAGAAGATTAACACCAGAATGCATAGAAAGTATTTCTAGTATGCCTATTCCAAAAACTCAAAAGGGAGTGAGAGCTGTAATAGGCATGGCCTCTTATTGTCGGCAGTGAATCAGTAATTTTGCGTTGATTGTGAAGCCGATGATAAAATTAACTAAAAAGGATGCAGTGATGCCTTTACAGTGGGATGAGGAATGTCAGAAAGCGTTTGAGCAATTGAAAGCTGCATTGTGTGCTGCGCCAGTTTTAGGCACTCCTAACTATAAAAAGATCTTTAGACTATTTGTGAGCGAGAGTGAAGGAGGTGCATTGGCAGTTTTGACACAGGAACAAGGTGGAAGAAATAGGCCGTGCGGCTATTATTCTTCCGCGCTGGACCCTGTAGCGCGCGCACTACCACAATGTTTGCGATCTGTTGCAGCGGCTGCTGCGTCAGTGAAACAAACGGAAGGAATGGTATTGGGGCATACTTTAATTCTGATGGTGCCACATGCCATAGACGTTCTATTAAACAGAACACAGACGCAACACCTCACCTCTGCTAGACTAACAAGATATGAGCTCATCTTGTTTGCACCCCACATCCAAATTATGAGCTGTAGCGCATTGAATCCTGCAGAATTAATGCCACTGCCCATAGCAGAAATTGGTGACAATGAATCACCACCCCATGATTGTTTAATGGTCACTGAAGAAGAAACAAAGGGAAGAGTTGACTTGAGCGACATCCCACAGAAAGAGCCAGATGGGGAGTTGTTTTGTGACGGCTCTTGTTTTAAATTACCTGATGGCACATCAACGGCCGCATACGCAATAACTACCCTAGAGAGTGTTGTAGAAAGCAGAAGAATCCCCTACAATTCGGCACAAGCCGCAGAAATAATAGCAGTGACCCGAGCATGTGAACTCTCTGAGAATTTAAACGTGAATATTTATACTGACAGCCAGTACGCCTTTGGCGTGGTTCATAACTTTGGCCGACTCTGGGCTGAGAGGGGCTTCTTGACATCACATGGGGCCAGGATTCAGCATGGCCCTTTGATTGTACGATTGTTGTCTGCACTCACGTTTCCAGAGCGCTTAGCTATAGTAAAATGCGAAGCGCATAAAAAAGTAACATGCAAAGTGGGAGAGGGAAACGCATTTTCAGACAGGATTGCGAAACAAACAGCCACTGATTTGAGTACTAGAATGATGACAGTACAAACAGAGTAAGTACCTTGTATGATAGAGAATGGAGTTGCCACAGTCAAAGAAATGCAGGCTGAGGGCACGACCGAAGAGATTCAGGGGTGGGCTGAGGGCTCCGCTGAGTTAGATTTGGAAGGATGTTGGGTGGACAAAGAGACCCAAGAACTGGATGTTGCCAAATTGTTACGTAACCGCAATAGTTACAATGGCACATAGCTCTACCCACATTTGCGCGAAGAAAATGGTACAGCATTTATCCACAGTATGGAAAAATGAGCACATAAAAAAGAATGCAGAAAGGCTAGTGCAGAATTGTATTACGTGTCTGCAACACAATGTAGGGAAGGGAACCGTGACTCCAGTAGGTAGTTTTGGCCCACCCTCTATGCCATTCGAGGTGATCCATTTTGATTTCATAGAAATGGAAAGGTGCCAGAACTACAAATATGTGTTAGTGGTGATTTGTGCATTTAGCAAGTGGGTGGAGGCATATCCTTTAAAAGACTGTACTGCCATGTCAACGGCAAAAGTAATGTTGAAGGAGTATTTCTCCCGGTTCGGGCTGCCTCGTGTCCTGTGGTCGGATAACGGCCCACATTTTGTGGGCGCAGTAGTACTACAGATCTGTGCAGGTCTACAGATAGAGAAATGATTCCACAGTTCCAGGCATCCGAGTTCCGCCGGACTTGTTGAGAGGCATAACGGTATCTTAAAGTCAAAGATAGCTAAGATCTGTGCTGGGAGCAAGTTGAGTTGGGTGGATGCATTACCCCTAACACTATTGTGCATGCGCACGTCTGTGCAGGCTAAAACTGGGCTCTCTCCCTATGAAATTATAATGGGGAGACCAGAAAATGTATGGTGCGCACCGCAGCCCAAAAGATTATGTGAGGTCGAGCATCCTGTGTTAAGCACGTACTGTGGCCTTTTAATGCAGATGTTGCGTTTGATTCATCAGCAGGTGCAGGAGGCGTTACCAGTGCGATACACCGGACCGGGGCACACGCTGGAACCTGGAAGCTGGGTCCTGATTAAGAACTTTGAGCGGAAGACAGCATTAGCACCCAGGTGGCACGGCCCCTATCAAGTGTTGCTGGCGACGCAGACGGCCATACGGGTGGACGGCCACAAGGCATGGATCCATGCGACACATGCCAAAAGATTCCCAGGACTGCTGACAACTTCCAACGACCAGAGAAAGGAAACGGTCTCAGAAACGAAAGAAACTGTTGCCAGTCCACTGCCACAGCATCAGCCTGAGCGAAAAGTGAAAGTTGAAACAAAGCCTAAGCAAGAAGTGAAACTCGAAACAGAGCCTGAGTAGGCTGCCAGGAAGGGGAAAGGGCAAAAAGTGCCCCAACTTTGCTCAGCAGAAACAACATCACTGCCGAGCGACACAAACTCTGCATTGCAAACACGAGCAGAAACAACGCGTATACCCCTTTTTGGCACCCACCAGCTTCTGCAAACGCACCAAAGCCAGAGAAAGAAACTACATCATTGCCACGGCGCTCATCGCTACCCATCATTGTGCCACAGGCTGACACTGAGCCTGATACTGGAAGTGCAACGGCACTATTCACGGATCATACAATACCAGGAGTGAAACGGTATAATTTGCGGCCTCGACAGGCAAAGTGATCCACAGATCTTTGGTGCTTTTCTTTTGCCTTTGGTTCCACTCACGGACGGAGTAGGAACCAGGGGCGTAGAGGAGAGAAGTGTGAGAGTTGTGCAAGTCGGACAATTCAAGACTCACTACTCCTCGGTGCGCTTATAATAAAGTACATGTGTCAGGAGCCAGAGCAGGACAAGCTGGACGCACATAGGTACTAAGGCTGATAGAGTACATGTGTCCTAAGCCAGAACAGGACAAGCTGGATGCACATAGTACTCTGTCAAAAAAGAACTGTTCAGAAATCGTCTGAGCAGTGGGAGAAAGAACAACTAATCTTGCTCGGAGTGGATAAGTGATCTAGGCTGTGAAAGGGTTGGCAGAATTGAACTGTGACATTTTTCATTGAACTTTTTGCATCAAGAACGAGAGACATTTGCGAAGAACTTTGCCAGCAAGAAGAAGGACGATGAAGAACAAATCAAGACCGGTTTCAGCCCCCTCCTGCACACCTGCTGAAAAGATGATAGTTTTAGAGACTGTAAATTTAGGGGAAAAGCATGGTAAAAGGAATAAGGTACTGATTTGGACATTGGTCCTGTGTTCTCTAAGTATGGTAGCACCAACAATAATAGCTATTACACTATGGTTCCTGGAACACTTTTGCTAAAAGCAGCTACTGAGAGCTCGGTTCCGGTTCATGTAATCACTGGTACTTTGTCCCCAATGGAAGAAAGACATAGAGAAGGATATGAAAACAATACATTGTTGCTCATCATGAACATGACCCATGCGGTTTTAAAGAAAAAAGATTGCTGGGTTTGTGCCCATTTACCAATGCACGGTGGGAAAGGGATAGGCTGGTATGTACAACCGTTATCATTGGTTTATTCATGTGAAGTATAGTTGAGTGCAATGTTCTTTGGGAAATGGAACAAGAGTAATACGGGTCAGCTAGACGAGACCAATATGAATGAATTTGAGGAAGTGATCATGAGACCTGTGGGTTGCTCCATATTCCACAAAGCTTGCGTGTTATCACCAGATCCCATGAGGAAAAATACACGAAAGACAACAAGACTAGATAGGTTATATAGGCAGAATAGACCGACCCCGCCAGCAGAAGAAACATCAGTAATGACATTTCGAAATAAGGGATGAATGGAGTAAAGATGCTGTGCCCCCTGCCTATACAGTGGATTATAGCTCCAAAACTGCTCCCCTATGTTTAAAGAAAAAAGTTTCCTAGAAAGTAGGAACGTTTAGCAGCTGCCTGAACACAGTGGTTTTAAAGCACGAAATAGAACCCATGTACGTAGGGGACCCTGTTTACTTTTAATGTGGGGAAAAAGCATATCCATGGTTACCTAGGAACTGGGGAGGTACGTGTTACTTGGGTCTACTATTCCCAGGAGTGTTCCTCTTAGAAACTGCAGAAGTAGTGAGGTGATTAAAAGGTAGAACCCGAAGGATTAGTGAAGATGGAATGATAGCAATGGATGTAGCCAAATCGTATATACCATTCTTGGCCCAAATAGAAAATTCCTATAACATAAGGAAACTGTCCAGAATACTAAAAAATACAATGGATACAACAACGGATATCTTATACAACATGATTTTGGAAGAAAAAGGAATTAGGCTAATGGCACTACAAAACAGGATGGCTCTCGATATAATATTAGTTGATCGTGGGGGAGTTTGCAAATTCGTAAAAACTGCATGCTGTGTGTTTATAGATGATTACTCCCCTACGATATTTAAAGCAATCCGGAAATTACATGTCCTAAATTCCACACTCTCTACTGAGGAAGGGAGTTGGGGGATAGGATCCTGGTTTTGGGGACTATTGTGGTCCTGGGGATGGAAGCTAATTTCGATACTAGTGGTGGTACTTGGTATATTCATAACATGTTGCTGTTGCATACAATGCCTACCAATAGTTTGCACTGAGATAACTGAGGGATGTACTAAGGGATGTATGCACATGGTGTCGAGAGGAAAACAAACGCATGGCCGAAATAACAGAGACACTGATGAAACAAAAACAATAAAACAATTCATGGCTATAGACATTAATGATGAAGATGATGCTTGTGATAGCATGAAAGGTTCAGACATAGATACCCCAGACTTATCCTCATCAGAGGAGGATACAATGAATGAATAAGACGTTAGGCATATGGCCAAAAGGAGGGTTTGTCAATCTGGAAAAATGAATACCCTTCATTTGGATGATAGACGTATCTTGATGGCCGAAGGCCAACCGTCTTATGCACAGAATTATAGAAATACAGACTGCTATGCTTGACCAACAAGCGGCCATTTTAAACATAGCAAGAATCGCCATTTTGCTTGTTAACCATTGCTCATAGCTTTCTGTCTAAACTGCTTTGCAGCTTGCAATTCTTGCGAATTCTGCTTACTCTGCTCAACTGTTAACATTGTTGTCTGAATATGAAAGGGCAAGGCTGCGGGACTGAGGAGTTTGTTGAAACTCCTCATGAGCCGCCCAGAAAGGAATGCCCATGCTCCCTCTCTGTAGCCTTGAGGGAGAGCTGCAGGGCATTTAATCATTTGACAGCTACCAGTCAGTCTCGTACTGTGATAGAATATGTTAGAATAAAGCAGCTAAAGGCTTGAATTATGTTCTTCTTACGGCCCCCTTCACAAAACCCTTTAGAGCGTGTCGGCTCCCAGGACACGAATAGCACCTCATAGATAGCAAAGCTTAGAATGTGACTCTTCCCCCGTGTGCAGCTTGCTTCCAAGAACAGAAGCACCGTGTTCTGTTCAACAACTAGAAGATGCCTCCGCACTTTCTAAATTGCACATTGTTACTAGAATAGACATTGAAAGTGTCATAATTGTCATACTCGTCGGAAATGTCCATCATCATCCCGAGTTCAAAGAAACTCAATAAAAGGGGGGTGTTAAACATGACATAGCTGATTGTATGATATGCATTTTGTATATATGTAACTGATGTATGTAATTCACTCTCTTGCGTCCCTTGAGGTCTAGAGAATACACGTCACGGGCGTGAGACCAAAGTTGGCCAATTGGGACTATTTTGCTTGCAATAAACCCTAGCATTGGGAATTTTAACCTTGTGTCTGGCGCATCCTTTCGTGTATGGTTATTGCCTTGTTTCCATATTGCGAGGGACCCCTAAGGGCCCCTTTCAGTATCTCCATCTCAAAGTGGCTTGAAGAGACTGAAATACTGATCATATCTTATTGGAAAATTCACTTAACATGGAAAACGAAAAATCTTCAAGCCATTGAACAACAACAAAAAAGACTGAATGCCAATTGTGTTCCGAAAAATAGTCACTCTGAAGGAGTTAAAACCCAAAGCATGCAAACCCCAAATGGAACCAACGGTACTAGTGACCCGAACGAAAAGGGTATACTAACGAGAGAAGTAGCTTCAATCACTACAGAATCACAGAAGGAAACCAACATACCATCTGAAAATACTAATGAGACTGTACATACTGACGACAAAGATTTCTATCTAGTCTCAACTTTAACTGCAATCGTGTCACCTTTTATGAAGTTACATGAGACAATGGGAGAAACTCTAAAAGACCACACCACTATGCTGGCGATGGTCCACACTAAGATGGTTTTTGTAGAAGTCTTTATTTCCGCTATCTATATAAATATGGAGAATAGCTTGGCGGGGGTTGCACAACTACTCCACAATATACTTGATCTAATCATAAAAGAAAACAATGAAAGAAGATTATCACGACTATCTGTGGGAGTAGGCCTTTCTCAGTCTGAAGGGGACAGAATTTCAGATCCCTTCCACGTAAAAATAAAAGATGCTAACTTTGCTGAGCCAGGAAATCACAAACTGCCAGACCTAAACAGAACTCCAAATTTAGGTCACACATTCAACACTAAAGTACCTAACACCTATGTTAAAGAGCTTCCAAACAAAAAATGTTGATGGCAGAAGGAGCTCTTGCTTCCCGGTCTCGGGGGCAGAGCAGCAAGGCCAACAATCGAATGTCCCAATGTCTCCAAAAGGAAAAAGGCATAAGGAGAAGGACTCGGAACACCCCATTAACCAACAGCCTAGCCCCCATGTAGAATAAATATTGGACGCCAGAGGGAGTCAACAGGAAACAGAAACAGCAACGAGGGCAGTCGCTGACAATCCTGACCGGAAAATCAGTGACATTTTTACAAAAAAATGAAAGATTGCAGCATAAGGTCTACTGGAAAAGTTGCCTCTGTACCAAAAATAGTGGTACCACAAGGTAAAAAGAAAATCTGCAAAAAGGCACTTAAAAAGAAATTGAAAAATCAAGAAAATCTCCCTAAAACAAAGTTGAATAGCAGTCGCACTTTCATTAAAAATCTGCCAGTTCAACAAGTAAGATCTGGAGAAATCATAAAATCCAAGAAACCATCGCCTGTAATAAACATGGACGAAATTGAGGTATACGAGAGGAGTGAGACAGAGGAACAAAGGAACAAAGGCATGAGCAGACAAGTGAGATCAACCTCATGGACCTCTCCATTTATAGTATTTCAGCTGAGGACAGCACATCGACAGACGATAGTGTTTTGATAAATGACTAAAATGTGACTGATGAAACTTGAGCCGAGACCTCTGGGAAAGTTCAGACGTAACTAAGACGGCCTCAATAGTGGAGAGGGAGGTCAAGGGAAGGAAAGAAATGACAAAGCCCTTAAACAAAACCCTTCGGAGGCTGGTGAGGTTAGAACCAAGATGCAGGAAACCGTCAAGGCCCTCCATAAAAGGGAGAGATATCTTCCTGCCAACAAGGCAGAAAGAGAAGTAAGAGCTAGCGATGAAGTACCTAGAATAAAAGTCATATTAAATCTTCCAGCCATATCTAAAGTAAAACAAGTCGCAGGCCAAGAGTGACAACTCCCTGTCAACAAGGTCGAAAGAGAAGTAAGATTCAACGATGAAGAACCGAGGACAAAGGTCAGTCTAAATCTTCTGACCAAACCCAATGTAAAACATCCTCTAGGGGCAGAAAGTAGGGAAAAAGTGGATAACCACTTAGATGAAAGTGAGACGGACGGTAACCTAATGTTATGTCTAGCGAGAATGTTCTACCTCGATGATGGCCTGTTGCTAAACAGAGCTAACGTAGTTCGGCTATTACATCACGTACTGACCCTCGGCTTAGTGACATCTAAAGACTTGGTTGTAATTGAATTTCCTGAGGAGCAGTGCACAGATAAAGTGATAATTCAGTTAGTTTCTAAATTAGCTAAACATCTCTTGCTTGAGGAAGCCCATCATTTAAGACCGATGGGTTCGATCTGAAAGAGGATAAGTCCATAAAAGATACAAAAGCACTGCACCTCCGGCAGGATGGATACGAGGGGGCTCAAAAAGGGTGGTACCCCTGAAGTGAGGCAAAAAAAGAATCATCAAGGGAAGGGAAAGCAAGAGAGCAGTGTAACCAAAAAGTAAACCCAGATGGTGATGAAGCCAATTGGAAGTGGTTAGCAGGCTTAATGGCAGAAAAATTACATAAACAATATTGCCAAAAGCCTTTGAGAAGAACGGAATGATCCTTACTGAGTTGGAATACCAGAGGCTCTTCCCACTTGTTTTGTGAGAGCGAAGATCAAATTCCAGAAGTTGAAGTCTGTTTGCAAGAAGTATGGCTGCAAGAAACCCCCTAATAGAAGGCTTTTGGGTTTTATTAAACCTGGCTATTAGAAATCAAACAGAAGAGCCATGAGTGGACTTCTCATAGCCGTGAAGAACGACCTTGATTGGACTCTACTCTACACCCAGAACCCGACTCATTTCATTCAGCTTGTGGCTATAAAACTATCAAAACATCAGCTTATCAATCCCCGAATGATGATACTTTTGAATGTATACTGGTATCCAGTAGATAAAAGGAACAGAAACTTGGGGGAAGACATTGTGGCTTTAATTGATGAAGAAAGATCTAAATGGAACGATCCATTAATTATAGTTATGGGAGACCTAAATTGCACTTGTCTATATCATTTAAACAACCCCATTACTGAGGAGCCATTAGCAGCTAATAATAAAGAAAAGAGAGGAGCCACATGGAGAAAAACAATGCAATCAAGAGATTGTATCATCTTGAATGGTATAAACGAGGGTGACAACCCAGGGAAAACTACATGGAGAGGCATTGTAAGTGAACACATACGTGTATGTGTTTCCACTAATATGTCCGGGATTATTAAAAAAAGGAAGTTTGTACAACTGGAAAGAGCGACCACAATCAATTAAAATTGATCTGCCAAAACATCGATAATGGTGAGCCTGAGTCCTAGGAATCTAAACTTTCTTTAATTCCTGGACGAAACAGATTGCACATTCAAGTGAACAAAATGCCAGATTTGATCAAGGAACTATCTAGTGCAATCAAGCTCACGTGGAAGGACGATGGTAACCAAGGAATACATTATGTCTCGCTATTTTTAGTTTTTTGTGGCACAAAGAGGGGAAATGGAAGGACAAAAATGTCCCACTGGCATACCTATGATAAGCAGATTGTAGTAAAGAAAATATCCCTAAGGAAAGCTATTGGGCGATTAAAATGTCATAAATCAGCAAACAATTCCCGGGACATCCAAAAATTAAAACAAAGTTATCATAATTGGTTGCAGTTATATAAAAAATGTATGCTAAATCAAGATTCCCAACGAATGCTATTCAACATCAATACAAAAAATATAGCAGGAATATGGTCGACCATAAACGAAATGGATGCGCCTCAAGATGCTTTGTTGGCCAACCCAATCTCGGCCAAGACCTAGCATATTCATTACACCAAATTGTATTTGTATTTATATTTGTATTTATTGTTTTATATAGCGCCTTAATCCAAGGTGCTCTACAGTTAACAACAAGAACAAATTAAACATGGAACAGTAGAAGCAATAACAGTAAACATGAATCAAATCAGAAAATCGGCATGTAGAACAATTTACATAAGAAAAGGGGAATAGAGAGGAAGGGGGTGGGGAAGGAGGGAAAAGGGAGAGAAAGTAGTGAATAACGTGAAGAGTAGGAGAATTTAGAAGAGAAGGGAAAAGATAAAGAGAACAAACGAAAGGGTACTAGAGGGAGGGAGAGAAGGGTCAGAGGGGGAGGAAGTCAAGGAGGGGAATGAAGAAAGAGAGATTTCACTGAGGAGCGGAAGGAGGAATAGGTAAGGGAGGAGCAGATAGAAAGAGGTAGGGAGTACCAGTGTAAGGGGGCAAGGAGCTGAAAAGAGCAGAAACGAGAGGAGGCACAAGGGGGTGGGGAACAGAGAGTAAGAAGAGATCAGCGGAACGAAGAGAGTGAGATGGGGTGTAGAAGGAGAGAAGAGAGGAGAGGTAAGGGAGAGCAAGGTCGTGAAGTGATTTAAAGACAAGACAAAGGAAGTGGAATTTAAGTTGGGAGTGGACAGGAAGCCAACCTAAGTGAAAAAGGGAGTTGGAAATAGAGTCATGAGGGGTGAGAAGACAGAGGGTGCGGATGGCGGAGTGGTAAAGGGATTTGAGGGGGGCAAGATGGAAAGCGGGGAGACCTAAGAAGAGAGAAGAACAATAGAAAAGGTGAGAAAAAATGAGGGAGGAAATTAAGAGTTTAGTAGCATGAAAGGTGACAGAGGGATGGATTGTACGGATGTTAAAGAGATGGTAGCGACATGCCCGAGAGGTGAGGGAGATATGATGAGTAAAGGAGAGGGAAGAGTCAAAGTAAATGCCAAGATTGCAAGATGTGGAAGAGGAGGAGGCACAATGAACAACTTTATTACCACCTCTGCCTCTAAGTTTGATCTCATAGGAACATTTACTTGACATAGAGGCTTCTACAATTGAAGAAATTATAAAGAGACTCAAAAACTCAAGAGCGCCAGGCCCAGACGGGCTGACCAATGCTCTAATGAAACAAAATCCTAAACAATGGGTGGGTTTTCTTCATTGTTTATACAAAGGCATCTTAGAATCTTTAAAGGTACCCTCTTTGTGGAAATCGGCGGTAGTTGTCCCAATTTTTAAAAAAGGATTAAGAACAGACCCGGACAACTACCGTCCAATTGCGCTATTAGACCTGGCTGGCAAAATCTTTGGCACTATCTTATTAAAAGCTCTATCTAGATGGAGCCTTGAGGTGGGCCATCAAGACCAATGGCAATCCGTCTTTGTCAAAGGTATAAGCACATCATGCAACATCTTTATAATAAATCTGCTGAAAGTTAAAGTCGAACGCAGCAAGGGACACAAAGTATACCTGGCATTCATCGACCTATCACAAGCTTTGGACTCAATTAGAAGAACTAACTTATGGTCAAAACTTGCAAAGTGGTGGTGCCAGCAAATGATACTGGATAACATCAGAGACCTCCACTGTGAGACGTCAATTAGAATCCAGTTAGATCAAGCAGGCAAGCTGGCCTGTTGGCCTGAAACAAGGGTGTCCATTGGCACCAGAACTTTTTAACTTGTTCCTGTATGACATCGAGGATGCTTTTTTGCAAATACGTGCATTTCCTCCCAAGATTTCGGATACCCCCACTGGGAGATTACTCTCTGCCGATGACATCATCATCATTGATCAGACCCATATAGGGTTACAATGCCAGCTTGATGCTCTACAAATATACTTGGAATTAAACAACTTAATAATCAATCCTGCAAAATCTTGGATTATGATCTTTGGAGAATTAGGCAGCAGCAGATGTAGGAAGAGACCCTCCTGGTTCTTAAAAGGACAAAAGATCAGCTTACTGACCGCTTCACTTATCTGGGAGTGTGTGTAAACACCAGTAGGTGTGATGCCTCGTGAATTGCCATAATGTGCAAGAAAGTTCAAAACGTTACCGCGCGAGGGAAAGTTTTGTTAAAAAGATACTGCCTATTTACATTAATACCTCTAGTAACATTCTATCGAACCAAAGTGGTTCCGATTCTGACGTATGGCGCTGAAATGTCCTTCATGCTAGCTGACAACATATGGCCACGTTTAGAAGGAAGCTTTTGAAAATCAGTGTTGATGATACCAAAAAGTATTCCAATCCACATTGTTAGGAGGGAACTGGCTTTAACCTCACTTAAAGCTATTACAATATTCCTATACCGAAAATGCCTCGAAGAAGGGAGGGTTTCGTCTTCTAAAGAAGGCAATGAAGGGTTCCAGGGAAAAAATACTGAGTGGCAAGACATCTGCCTAATGATTATTAAATATCTGAATGAGTAAGAGGAATCAGCGGTGAGAGATCCAGGCAAGATAAAGAAGAAGTTATATTCTAATGAATGGATCGAGACTCATGAGGCAATATACAACTATAAAAATTGAGAAGATTTTTGGTTTGGTGAGCGGAAGCTGAATGTGTTACCAAGGTACATCCAAATTTTCCCAAACTGGTTTCTCAGACTGCAAAATATGAGCTTCTGTTTCAACATCCTTCCGACAAGTCTGGTCTTAAGCAAAAGAAAGGAACAGTCGATCGACCCTATATTCAGACTATGCCAAACGGAAAACGTAGATGAATCAATCACTCCGGCATCTAGTATTGATGTGCCAAGACCTGAGGGTGAAAAGAGATCTTGAGATGGGCATAATGACAAAATATGGTATAAGGTCGGCGAATGATTGGTGGACGATCCTAATAGAGGGAGAGAAAATACACATCATCTTGGCCCTAACAAAAGTTTGGTATTAAGATTTGCAAAACTTGATAAATCAATGACAAGTGGAGTATCGCCTCAAGGCACTGTCAAGGCTGATAAACGTTGACAATCAAGAGTGAGACATTTAAGCTGGTCCGTGGATCTCTTGAAGGAAAGTGACAGCGAGGACATGTTGTAAGCACATGTTTTGTGTTGAGTTTCTCTTTTTTTTTTGTCACTAACTGTGAAATTAATTTACTATTGCTCCCTTCCTGGGTAACCTCCCCAAGCTTTTTCTTCTTTTCTCTTTTATTGTTCTTGTATTGATTTTTTTGGGTTTGTATTTGTTGATGGTAAGTTATTGGCTAAAGGTTTCCAAATTTGTAAACTGTGTGACAAATTATTTTGATGAGGAGAATTCGGAAAGCTCCTATCACCCGCTCTCTTTGATCAAATGGCCTTAACAAATTGTTTCAGCCTCAACCTAAGTTAAAGAATGTTGGCGGCACTAGCTTTGATATGTCTGCCCCTTTCCTCTGGAACTCTGTTCGGCTTGAACTTAGAAATATTCCAGACTGATTACACTGTAAGAAGGCAATCAAAACCTTTCTCTTTAATTACAAAGGTTAATGTGCTTTCTGTGATCCCTCTGTCCTGAAATTGACCTGGGTTACGATTGTTGGACCTTCTCTTCTTTTTGTTGTCTGTAATGTTTTGTTATATTCGTGCACTGAGGTCTTAGGGCATGTTGAGCTCTATAACAATTTCTTAATAATAATAATAAATTTTGCTAAATCCCGCAAATACAACTGAAACTCCTCCCCAAAAGTGTCTGCTGCCCTATGTGCATCTGATGAGGTGCGTGCAGATGTGAGAGGTGTGTGAAACTTTCTCCCCATCACTATCTTGTGGTGGGACAAGTGGTGGCCCTTACATGGCTGCTTCTCAGGCTGAACAGAGCCAGAGGGAGACAATGAAACCAGTTCCTCCCTAACATATGGCACAACTTCGATAATTTCTGTTTCTGCAAACTGTTCAATCTCCCACAATCCAGTTGGCTTGAGAGTAGTAAATCAAGCACAATTTATGTTTAATTCCTAGCCGGGATCTAATCCTGTTGAGTGCCTCCCATTTTCTTACTATAAGACATCACATATCTTTCAGCGAGGAAATACCTTGCATACTAAACATTTGGCAGCTGATTTAGCATCTTGTTGTGCGCAAGAGCATGCCTCAATCCAATGAGAGAATGGATATAAAATATCAATTACATAATGATAGTTAATGCACCTGTTTTTCATGTCCACATAATCGGTGTGGAGCTCTCAAAAGGGTCCTGTTGGATGGGGAAATATGCATCACAACATCCTGAGGGTTTGTCCAGTGCTGTAAAGATGGCAGGTAGTACAATTTGCCACAAATGTATCATCACATGCAACAAAAATGAGAGGCAAACCCACAAAGGTTATTTGGTTAAAGGGCCTGGAATAGTGGGATCTAAAGGCACATGAAAAAAGTATAAAGTGTTGTATTCTGTATGTGGACTTCTTGTATAAAGGGGTGTAAACCTGGCTGGCTTATGTTGGATGATGAGGTGAAGGAATGGTATAGTGTCTTTGTTTCACTGAAGGGTGAACAATAATTTTGAGTTGAGACTGTTAAGCCAGTCGATAAAGCTTTTGAGATCGTCCACCGCTTCATGCCGTATAAAGGACATGTCATCGATGTAACTCAAACAGTGGTTCAATTTGGAAGAGAAAGGATTGTTGGCAAAAATGTGCATACTCTTGAACTCTGACATATATAAATTAGAAAGGCGGATGGCGAATGCAGCCCCACATGCTCTTTTCGTCTGCTCATATTATCATTAGTGTACGTTGTGTTCTTTTCCTCCGTTCATTCAGCTTGTTTTACAAATATTCAGTAGACCTCTTCCTCATGGTTCAACATACAATGTCTCTCTCTGGTTTTCCATCCTTGGTTTCTTCAAGTTTGTATTGAGGGCCCAGATTCCTGTCCCACTGCCTAGGGCCTTCGCAACACCGCCCGACAGTGCTTTGGCATCCCAACCCTTTCCCTGGGCTCATTGGCTTTCTGTTCATGGTTTCACCGGTTCCCGAAGCTCTCCCTGTTGCTAACAGTGTCTTTGGTACGTATCTGCACTCTGTATCGCATCCTAGCCTCTGCAGCATTCAGGGTGCACAACTTGCTTCCTTGCGCTCAGTTCCACGTCCTGCAAGCCTCTCCAAAGAGTGCTGCTCACCAGACTGCCCTGTTGCACCTTGTAGCTGCCTGTACTCCTGTGCCACCATGGGTACCTTGCTCTGCCGTTAGCTGGGGAACGCCATACTCCTTTTTCCGGCATGGTTTAACCATGTCAGGCCAATGGTCCTTTACATGCGACTAGACTGCTGCTCATGGTTCTTGTGGGGAGTGATCATCATTACTTCTTGCCTCTTTCTCGTCTCAGTTGTGGTATTGTTTCTGATGAAATGTTGAGAACCGTGACATCGGACTTCATTGTGAGCAATCGTCACATCTCCCTGCTTCTTCCCCATCTCAGTTGTTAATAACCTTGCCTTTAGTGGGTATTGTGGAATACTTGAAGTAGACTTGGTTAGTGGATTAGGAAGAGTGCCACAAAATGTCATCAATGCATGAGAAAGAGAGGGTGCATCCCTGAAAGGGAAGGGGGGTGGTATGTGACTGGTTCTGATGATGTTGTGTTATCCCCCTAAGGGACACCTCACCCCTTGTGGTCATATAGCCGCCCCCGGGGTCAGGATCAGGTAGCAGCTGTTGTCTCCTGGCCGCATGGGAAGAGGCTACCTCGGTAAAAGGAGTGATTACATCATCAGATTCATCAAATCACCCTGCAAAAATAACCTACCAGTTAAAGATGTTCAAATCCTGTTGCCCACTAACAATAACTGACCCTTTCATGGATTAATAATACAGTTCAACTATAAGAAGGGGCCAGAATGTCCATGTGGAGCAAAATTCTAACCAGAAATCAGAAGTTATCCCTGGGGTAAAGGTAAGTTATCTAGCTGTGCTTCTAGGAGGTTGCACTTTCCATACTTCACTCTGCGTGTTACATCCAGCCCACAGGCAAGGCATGATTCTGATAGTTGGGGCCCTGATGCCTTTGATCAACCCCTTTGCTGAGAAGGTGCATTCCTGGCATCTACATAACCATTCACTGTACTGGCAGAGGTTCCACCAGGCCCGATATATATGATCACTGTGAATTTTAAATGCTGAATTTGAAAATGTTGAATTTTTTGGTTTCTTGTTTTGCCCAACTAAATGTGGGGGGAGACCACCTGAAGCCCCCCTCCCATACGCCCCCTACATTATAAGTTCTGATGGAAGTGTATTATAACTGCGCAATTGCAAAGGAAAATGTTCCATAAATCAGGTCCTATATATTAACCTAACCCACCTCACACATATACTTGCAGCGACATCCACACAAAAAACTCCAACATTTTAGGATTCAGCATTTTTGGGGTTGCAGTGCTTGTATTATCCCCTTCGGACCCACAGGTCTTCAGGTACTTGGAGTCAGTTCTCAAGTGTGTTGTGCAACACATCTTCATGCATGCTTAGAATTTCAGAATTCAAGTAGTCCTGCACCCTTCACAGGCAATGCGCCATTGTAGCATTCGCCGAAATGCCCTCCCTCCATTGATTCGCTGGATTGGGACATCTGTGGTTATTTTACAGAGAGTCCCCATAATGTGGAACTCGCCAATATTTGTATTTGTGGTGGTGAGCTGTGTTCCAGAGATAAATCATGTTGCCCATTCTAGGTGGACTAAACAGATGTCTCATCTTTGCCACTTACGTACACCCCAAGCTGCAAGGATTGTATTGGCCCAATCCCAAATTTGAATGGCTACATTAATTTTCTGTCTTCCTCTGTGTAAATCCTCTTTCTGTTTTGGAGGGCAGATGGCAGCCTCCTTGGTACAGTTCAGTTGGAAAAATGAGGAAAGACCGGCAATGCAGACAGGGGAATTTTCTGTCTTCCTCTGTGTAAATCCTCTTTCTGTTTTGGAGGGCAGATGGCAGCCTCCTTGGTACAGTTCAGTTGGAAAAATGAGGAAAGACCGGCAATGCAGACAGGGGAATTGCCAATATTATAGTGGATAATGTGGTGTTCAAAGTAGCATTCCTAAATAAAGACATGTCTTTCTTGCTCAAAGTGTCATACCAGAGGGACTGACTATGCACCTATGTGTTTCTTATGAACTCATTAACTTCAGACATCAGCGACACAAGGTATTGTAATAATGTGCAGGTAATATTGTATAAATCAGCTATATAGCATATGCAGTATTCAAACACACTCTGGTCACTTCACCACTATTCCTGGGATTCAAAGTGGTTAATAAATAGCGATATAGATCCATAGTGTTATTATAGTCCTTTCCCAACACTTCACTCTGATCTTCTTTGCTACGTTTCCCTAATATAACTACACAGTGTCAACCACGATTCAGAGACACTGTGTTAGTGACCCTCCTACCATTACTGCTCGGAGTCCTTTTGTTCACCACCACTGGCGTTTCAGTTTGGTTTCATTACCAGTACATTATTTTCAGAACTTCTTTTCTTCCCAGCCCAGATTGCAAAACAGAATAACAATAATGAGTCAAGTCGAAAATTTGAGATCGCTCAGCATATTTTTCAGGTGCTGCGGTATTTCTTAAAACAGATGATTGATTCTTTGGCAATTCATTTGATGTGGTGTTTTGGTTTTGGGGACTGTTGCTCAGCATTTATGGACAGAGATAGTCATCATCGGACAACCAATTTGGAAGGGGCTCACATGGATAAGGATCAACTCCTGGGGGACACTTAGGTTGTGAGAGGAATCCCAACCACATGTCTACCCCACATTCGCATGCCACATTTATATGACATGTTCCTCCATTCCAGAGGACCACAAACCTCTTTTTATAGCAGGGACAGGACTGGACATCTGAAGTGGTCACTATGTTACAAATCATATGAGACTAGAGACAAATACAATAAAAGAGCAAGCATTTTGGTAACTTCAAAGCACAGACAGTTTAGCCCACTTACAATGGGTCACATGGACCCAAGTCAGGTGTCACTGTACTTTCTACAGAAGAATTTGACACTAAAAGAAGCTGAAATGGCCCATTCCACATTAGAGGCAAAGCCAACTTCTTCTGATGTATCTTCAGTAGTGCAAGATCTCCTAGTTGTAGAGTGTGGCCAGGCACAAGTCGTTGTTTAGGCAGAGCTTCCTTAATCTGGTTGTGGAAATAACTGACAGATGTTTATAGAGACTTCACATACCCCAATAATTTGCTGTCTGTCAGGTGCATATTGTTATCAATAACTTTAACAGGTGGAGATAGAGGCAATTGCATGGGCCGGCCATATATTTCATAGGGTCAGAGCCCTGTCCTTCTGTCTGCAATGCTTTTCATGCTGAACACCATAAAATGGAAGGGATCATGAAATGTCAGCCCAGTCTCCTGGCAGAGTTTGGGCACTTTATTGTTGATCACCACATTACATCTCTCTACCACACCTTTTGACTGGGGATGGTGTGGGCAATGTAAATTGTGTTGCACGTTTTAAGTGGACAGGAGTGATTTCACCAAACTATTTACACAATGGGGACCCTGATCATGGTTGGTGCTAAAAGGCACTCCACAACTAGGTACAAAATCTCTGACAAGTATTTCACAATAGTTACATCTGTTCTACAGGTCATCTGCAGGGGTACACGTCCAACTACCCAGAGAACAGATAAACTACAACAAGAAGGCACTGCAAATTATTGCAGCAAGGCAACTGGAGGAAACCAAACTGGAAACCAAATGGGGCGTATGGCAGAAGGTGTGTTCCCTTGGTGGCTTGTACAGCTTTCCCAACACTGTTTTGGAGGTAGATGGTGCAGCATGTGCAGTATTCATGAGTCATTTTTTAAAAAGTCAGGGACAAACCAGGATTTGTTTAGCAACATAACCGTTCCTTCTCCTCCAACATGATTGTGGCCATGATGGTGCTCAACAATTTGCAAAAACAGTATTTTGGGTGCCACTAACCAACCTTTGTCATCTCTCATCAGGGAGTTGTCATGTAATCAACAACTCGCCCCTATTTAATTGTCTATGTCACTGGAGGGTGCATTTTCTTGCATTTGGCCCAAATCTCACCTCTTTTCTTTCTGAGTGGGCTGACCTCTCCTCCTCCCTCCTGACCTCAACTTACCTCTTTTCTTTCTGAGTGTGCTGACTTCTCCTCCTCCCTCATGACCTCAACCACTCAACTCCTCCTCCTTAGTGACCCCAACATCTACCTAGATTCTGTCAACCCTGCTGCAGTCTCCAACCCTCCTCCTGCCTCCCAGGCTCTCTGCAATGCCCTTGCCTCTCACTTTATCTCAAAAACAAAGGACATCCTGTCTACCCTCTCCTCCCCTTCCCCTCCTATTCCCTCTCAGTCTGTGCTTGCTAACCCCCCTTTAACCACCCCCCATCATCCTTCTCTTCCTTTCCTCTTTCTCCCCTGATGAGGTCACTAGACAAGTCCAATCTATGAAAGCCTCGTCAAAACGGGTTCATCCCTGTTCCTCTAAAACCAAAAAAGACCACATTGACATCCTTGCTCCAGTCCTTGCCAATTTTTACAACCATTCCTTTGCCTCAGGATATTTCCCTTCCCCTCTGAAGCACTCCCTTGTGCATCCTCTTCTCAAGAAACCCACAGCTGATCCTTCCTGTCCGGCTACTATCGTTCAATCTCCATTACTCCTTTTCTGAGCAAACTCCTAGAAAAGCTGGCCATCTCTCAGCTTAACCTTCATTCTGACTCTGTTGGCTGTCTCCATGATCACCAGTGTGGCTTCAGATCTGGCAGAAGCACAGAAACTGCTCTCCTGAACATCCGTGAAGATCTGCTCTCCAACCTTGACTCTAACATTCCCTCTGTCCTCATCCTACTCGATCTCTCTTCTCCCTTCGACATGGTCAACCATACCATCCTGCTAAACCGTCTTCGTGATAACCTGGGTAACACTGATCAGGCTCTGTCCTGGCTGACTTCCTTCCTTTCCGATTGGCCCTCCCAGGTCAAACTGATGTCCTTCCTATCATCTATTTTCCTCTCTCCATTCCCCAAGGGTCTAACCTCTCTCCCTGGCTTTTCAACCAATACCTGACAATATTGCATTGCCATTTTCTGCTAAGATTTCCAGTGCTATGCTGATGACACTCAACTCATTTTCAGACTGCCCTCGGCCACCTCCTCTCCCTCTCTCATCTCTGATTGCTCAACTGCCATTCAAGATTGGTGTGCCACCAATGATCTTTGTCTGAATGCCAGCAAGACCAAGATCCTCCTCATCGGCACGCCTTCACCATCCTTTCCCCTCCCTCTCTGGCTGGCCTCTCTTGGCCCTCCTCCTACCCCCACCTGCAAGGCTAAGAACCTTGGGGTCATCTTTGACTCCACACTTTGTCTGAGGCAAATATTACTTTAGATCTCCTAATTAACAACCCAAATAAAGCCAAACTTAAACTATATCAATGGGACTGGCACTTAACGCAACAGAGTTGTCTAAAGTTGAAGGATTTTGATAGAGCACTGTTTGGGCACAACAAATTTCGACAAGCAGCAGATTATCTATTAAAATGCCCCTCATTCAATCTAAGAAAGCAGATACTAAGATTTCGCTTTAAATTTATGGCCCACAAATCAAATTCTATTGAGAAGAGGCCTTATCCCAGTGGAAACATCCTATTGTCGATTTTGTAAAGTGATAGAAGTCCAAGAAACATTGAAACACATATTAATTGAGTGTGTTGCTTTGAGGAAACAAAGAGAAGGGATTATCAATAAGCTGACATGGTCACATCACATAATACGCTCAAATGATGAACTATGGCATGAGCTATTCGCGACACCTAAAATATCATTAAGAATAGCGACCATCCAATTTTTAAACACGGTATTAAATACAAAGTGTTTGGGCTATTAGGTGATGTGTTACTGACTAAGCTACTTTAACAGTTTGGAAACTTTTAGATATGTTATTTTATTATGTATGCAAAATTGTGATGTTGAATGTTTAAATATGTTGCAATTTCTGTTTTTATTTCTTTTTTCTTTGTATTGTAACTTCTGTTTTGAAAGGTTAATTAATTAACCAACCAAAATAAAAAAATAAAAAAAAGACTTCACACTTTCCTTCTCCGCTCACATCTCAGAGGTTTCTAAAAAGTCAAACTTCCTACTTCACCTACTCAGAGGTACTCTGCCTTTCCTTTCCTTCCCCCAGAAGCTCACTGTCTCCCAAGCTCTGGTTCTCTAAAGGTTGGACTATTGTAACAGACTCTTTCTAAATCTTCCTGCCTCTACTCTCTGCCCTCTGCAACTAATCCAGAACAGGACTGCAAGACTTGTCCTTGGCCTCAAGCCCTGGGATCGTATCTCTCCAGCTCTGAAATCTCTCTATTGGCTCCCAGTGGATGCAACGATTAAATTCAAAATCCTCTGCATTGTCCACAAGGCCTTCTGGGGCCTCGGTGCAAAATACCTTCAGCTATCCCTCCGTAAATACCTCCACTCTCGAGCTCTTTGCTCCTCTACCTCTAACTCCATCAGGGTCTGTCGTTTTTAAAAAAAAATGACCTGGGGGTAAATCTTTGTCTTTGGCTGGGGCCTCCCTCTGGAATAGCAACCCTGCCACTCTAAAACTTGAGGAGAACCATCTCCGGTTCCGGAAGCACCTCAAGACCTTCCTCTTTGCTTCTGCCTTTGCTACCCCTCTCCCCTGCTGATCTGCTCTCTCTTGGCACTGTGCACCTGGCCACCCTATGTCCCCTTGGCCCAGGTACCTGCTCACCCTGCCACCCTCCTGCACTGCCTCCTGGCTACCCCTTGCACTGGTGGACTGTATCTGTACCCATACAGTCCCCTTCCCCCTTTTTCTGCACTTATCAGACTTACTCAATTTTGCTGCCGCAAACACAGCACTTGCCACTTGTTGGCTGCACTACCACTGTTTATTGCCTCCATTATCTATGTATTTGTATTTATTATTATTTATCTGTTCTCCTCTGCTACGCACTTTCCACTCTCAATGTAACTGGGCCTAGTAAGATCGTTGTTGTGTTCTCCCCTGTTCCCCTCCCCTGCCTTGTTGCGCTCTGAAACACTTGTGTACGAGTGCAATACAAATAATCTTTCATATCATATCATAATCCTCCAGTTATTGTATGGTGAGGGGATAGGACTGGCCTGAACAGGGGATGCATGTTAATCTTCTGGGTCAGATACAGATGCTAGCTTGGCTAGTCTTTCTGAAAAATGATTGCCACAATTTAGTTCATCAACTACCGTTTGGTCTGGGGCACACATGATAATGGCCATTCTGTCAAATGCATAATGGCATCTAGGGGAGCTTAACATACTGGTTATTTTTGATAGGGGATCCTTTTGATGTCAACAATCTTCTCTGCTTCCAGAGCTGACCAAAGTCATGGGCAACCCAAATGCACAACAGGAGTCAGTATTTAAGTGAACAGATTATTGAGTGGCTTAGCTACACGCCATTGTTATGGTTACTTATTTCACAACCTGGGCGGAGATGACTTGGGGGAAACCTTCCACTCTCCACCATCAACAAAGTAACCAAAGACTGCTACAGGCAGTGCTACATCTGTTATATCCATTTGGGACATCAGTAATTAGTCAATAATGGACACACAACCATGATGTTCAGTATCATGCAGTTCCCAATCCAAGGGTGCGGGAGCATAGATGTAGTACATCACATCTGGTCAGTGTAATATTGGAGAAGGCCAGGAGAAGAATCTAATATTTGCTAGTCCCGGTCACGGTTATGTGCTTTGTATTCATTTTCAATAGTGAAGAGACAACTGAAGTACTGCCTCTTATAGGGGAGATACCAGTACAGTATTCTCGTACTATTGCATTGCCAATGTGACTGCCTCAACTGATCATTAAAAAAAATGGCATTTCAGCAGCAATATGGCTTAGCTCTTTGCAGTAGGCTACCAATTTATGGTGTATTAAATGTTTCTCTGTCAGCTGGCTAGGGAAAAGCAATTTCTCTCATATCAGTACTGAGGAAATCTCTTCTTATAATTGGGCAATCCTAAATAGGTGCACTGGCTAAACTATTTTTGATTTTAACCAATGCTTCCCCAGCCTCCACGGACCACTGTATGGGCCTTATGCTGTTCACTCACGTATAGTGTTGTAAAGGTTTAATGATCTCGGTATACCCTAATATCCATTGTCGGCAATACCGGATCATACCCAAAAAGCTCTAATTTATGTGATAGTTTGAGGTTTTGGAATCTTGTGCACTGCTTCTTTACTAGAGGCAGCTGTCAACTTTAACTACCTCTTAGATACCTTGTGTCCTTTCTCTGGTAGAGCCGTCAGTAGGACCTATGTTTTCAACTTCCACGCCTCATGTGATAGTGAGTCATTTAACAAATTGTTCACATTTTGGATTAAAACAGATTTTCCAGGAAAATGTATACCATCTAGGTATTTCTTTAGTTGGTGAGAGAAAAAGGGAGGGGACTCAGAATATCCATTTGTGAACAGGTCCAGGTGTACTGAATTCCTCTGTGTGAAAATGTGAAGTATTGGCTGTTTTAATATATGGGGATAGAGAAAAATGATTAACATAAATCTACTACTGTGTAGTCCGTACCATCTGGGAGAATGCATGACATTATCATACCACGCCCTAATGCCTGTTGGGTTTTCGGTGTGTAATAAAACAAAATAAAATACAATAAAATAAACTGGGTCTGGTACTGCAGGAAATGAAGGGATGACCACTGCATTAAAACTCTCTGATCTTGAGCAAAGCGGTAGGTAATTTTTACCATCTCTTTAACAGGCAGTATCAGGGTGTAACATCAGCTGGTGTTGGGTACAATTATCTCATGGTTCAGGAATAATTTGATATCAGGAGTGATCCCTGGCTCTGCTTCTGGCTTCAGGGGATGCTGAGGAATTCTGGGAAGTTTCTTGAAAGGATCCACATTTATCTGGACTGGTTATGCTGTGTGGATTTATCCAAACTCATTGTCATGGGTTGACCACAAAGTTGCAGGTATCTGGTAATCATGCCTGTTAAATTGTCTGATCATTCTCCCTCACATGACAGTTCTTCTGAGTCTATTTGAAGCTAGGACTGCTTCCACGTTAGTGTGAAGGACACTTAGGCATATCCCATCCTGGGTGCAGTAGATGGTGCATAATAAATCTCTGCCTAGTAGAGGTGGTGCTGAGGGACTTTACAGGAAGTCATATGTGTCAGTAATAGGTCCTTGTGTATTTGTGAAGGGGCTCTCTGACTGGGTGTACCACAGGGTGTTTGATATCCCCACTGAAACTGTCCATTCACAGGGCTGATTTGCTTGATCTGGTGTCTGCATAGTCAGACTGTTTCTTGTACACTCTGGGGAATGAGAGGTGGTCCAGGGGCAAATGCTGGCACATTCAGATTAGGAAAATGAGTTGGGACTCAATGGTTCATGTCAGGGAAGGAGACTGAGCTATCCGCAGGGGGAACTTTGAATGTTACTTTGTCCCTGACTGCCCTGAAATGATGGTCTCTGTGGTCTATATGGGCACTCATTTGGTCCTCCCAGGTCCGGTGGTGGACCTCCTCTCACTGTGTTCTGTGGTCTGTGTCCTGTGGTCTATTGCCCCATTGGGTAGTGTTATGTGTTTTCTGTGTCTGTACTTGCACCTCTCCCTGAAAGACAACAGAATCCGAATTTTTCAAAATGAACGAGAATTCTCCCTTTCTCCAAAGCAGCCATTAGTGTAGCCTTGGCTATATGGACATTACGTTTTCTTAAAAAGTACCAAAGAAAGATTAAGTGCTGGGTAAACCCGTTTTTAAAATCAAACGAGATGCAGGTTTTAATACCTTTTATTGGACTAACTTAAAATGCAATGCATAGATGGAGCAGTGCATCAGCTTACTACATCCCACAGGCTTTTTCATCAGTTTAATGGATTCACCAATATCTGACTCATAGGGCCTGAGTCATAGAGCATTTTTCCAATGGGATTGCACCATTATAAAACGCTTCTGTGAAACAAGAAGATTATGAGTTTTTACGGTATATGGTATAAGTGAATTACTGCCAGTTTTACCATACTGCTGAATTAGGAGTTGGTGCGGAATTAGCCCTGGCAGATTTACCACCGACATTTGGCAGAATTATCCCTGGTGCCAATTTCGCTGGCCGAATTACCACTGAGATACAAAACAATATTTCTGCTGTATTACATGTTGAAATACTGCCAAAATACTACTGAAAATGGATGCTAATTAGCCAACTACACATTGTAGTGACTTCCACCTAAAAGGTGGGCGTAAATGCATACATGCCATGCCACAGGTGCACCCAATCCTCTCAGAAAAGGTACATATAAGGTCAAGGCACACACTTTCCCCAAAAAACACTTTCCAACACCATGCTACCACTAGTCGTTGGTAACTGGGACATTGAGCTGTTCCTGTTCTGCATTAAGCTGCACAGACTGAAGAGCAACACAGGGTGCAGGGCGCAGAGAGAAGGAGAAGGTGCCATCCATGCGAGCGCCCATACCCCGGTTCTGGCAAAGACCTTGGACCTTGACCGACAATCAGCTTATCGCCCTGTACTGCCCGAAAAAGGAGACAATTGCTTAGCTTCTCACCTAGATCCATGGTGTGATAGAGAGCAGGATAAACATTGGAACAGCCATAACCCCATGCAGAAGCTTGTTCCAGTCCTACATTTCTTAGCAACCAACACCTTTCAGCACACTGTGGGCATGCGGCATGGCATGTCCCAGCCCACATTTTCTAATGTGCTTGTGCAGGTGCTGGAAGCACTCCTGTTCCATGGTTCCCGGCTCATCTAGCTGCCCAACACCCTGGCACAGGAGAATGATATGAAGGCACGTATTTATACAGCAGCCCACATGCTCGACATGATTGCCAGCCTGGACTGCACTCATATGGTATTAAATGCCCTCCAGGCATCTGAAGAGGTATACTGCAACAGGAAGTAGTATCACTCCCTGAATTTCCAGGTCACCTGCGATCCTGACCTCCTCATTACACACTGTTGTGTCCACTTCCCTGGTTCCACCCACAATGCCATGCTCCTGAGAAACAGCACACCACCTGGATACATGGAGAGGCACAGAGGTCAATGGACATGGATATTGGGTGAGTACAAGTGCCATCACAAAACTGATCTTGCAGCACCAATGAAATATCATGTGGAGGGGGAATTATCACAACTGAACAATGCATTCTGTGTGGGTAGGTCCAAACAGCAACCTATAAAAACAATGTAAGGAATCAATAAGGAGTGCACGATTTGCAAGAAAAACAGGTTTTATCGCATGCAAATCTGGCTAGGAGGGTTAATCAGCTCTGAAGAACGGAATAACTGAAAACGATCTCGACACGCCCATATTGGTTACAGTTTTTATAGACGAAAACCACAAGACAACATTTGCTACAAATGTCAAATACCTGTTAATCCCACACTCCCCAAAGGCTAACCCCAATACAAATATCTAAACACAACCTTTACAACACAACCCCATTGGTCAGTAACCTACCCATTTAACATATAAATGCCCCCAGTACAAATAACCTAATTGTGCATTGAGCGAAAAGTACTCTGTTTTGATTCGACAAAATTATCGAAGGTTCTGTTACTACAATCACGTCATCCCACTAGCCAGGACAACTTAATGATGTGCATGCCCCCTGAGATGACTCAATCCTGGGCGAGTGTGAACAGTGAAGTCAATACCCTGTGGCAACACAATGGACACTGCTACTTTCTCATGAGACTAGACAACATGGCACTCCTCAGTGGCTCTCAGACCTTGCAGCAGTACACTTAGCCACACTTCTGTATCAGGGATCCTCCAAGGAATGTGACGACTGGAACACCTAAATAATCCAAAAAGGAGCCTGCAACAAGCAGAAAGTAACACAGTTTACTATAGGCCCAGACGCAGCTGGGAGAGCATGGTTCAAACATCACGACGAAACAGATCTGAGTGAAGTGAGCTATCAACGCCACTCATTGGGGCAAAACCTTTATGCACAAGAGTCATGATTTGCATGAACACACTTTAAACATTTGTTCATTCACTTTACAAAAGCTGATTGGTGGGACTATATCAGCCCCGAATATCCAAGCATACATTGAGTAAGAATAAGTGGTCAGTGCCCTAGTGGCCCCATTGTCCTACACCACCCATCGTGATGTCATGCACCTTCCCACACCACCCCGCAATGACATTTTGTAGCATTACGTGATTGTGCTGACCACTGCAAATGTATTCATCTGCCATTGGTCAGCCTTCATTGAACAAACTAAGCCTGGCAAATGGGAGACGGTCACATGGCATCCAACCAATGAGGTTCCCTGCGGACAATGGCAAGGTCATAAAAAATTCTTATACTCTACAGACACCAAAACCTCTCCTTATGAATGGCTTCCTATCTCTCACCACCTCACGCCACAGCCTCTTGAAATAACCATCTGCTAAGGGGTGATTTGAAACCGCTCACCGAACCGTGGGTGGATTTATTTTTACTGTCATTATTTCTAATTCCCTATAAGTTCCCAGAGAGCACCCAGGTACCTGGCTCGTTGGCCTCGAAAGTATCAGCTGGTCCCATTCCCTCGCTGCTTTCCCCTACGGACAGCCAACTTGCAACATTTCTTCAGCACACTGCAGTAGCTAATTGCTAGAGAAATGTATGGTTACCCAGGACATAAGGCCTGTGGCTGAGAAAGACAAACAGTTTACTTACCCGGGGACTATACTGTAAAATGGCTGTTATACTCTTCACATTGTGCTATACCAACTTTTCTACCTACTACCCCTGACACGTATCCCTAGCCGCTGCATGCCACTCTTTCCTGTGCCCCACTTGGTAACCGCAATCACACTGTTACCCACAGACTTCTTTGGCTGCATCTGCGCACATGGTGCATAAGTTACACACTACAGCTATCAATAATGTCCTCACCTCCAGGAATGCCCCCCCCTTTTCCCCACTTAGTCCCCACATCAAATATGTTATTGATAAGTGTGCCCCCCTTGGCAGTGCTGAATTTGCACCTTTACTGCATTACCCCCTTCGATATATTGATTAATGCTTTCTTGCTTGTCAGCAGTTTACACACCCTTGCTACCCTATCCCTGCTCCCCCCTTCATTCTCATACTCCCCCAATAAAGCATCTATTATCATACACTCTCGCCCATCCACTGAGCATGTCACCCAAAAGGCATCATAGTCATCCAAATTAGCAGGTGGTATTGTGAACACCTATGGTGCATTGTGCTCCTTTACTCCAGACTGTGTTGACTCATTGTGTCTACCATGTGCCATATCCCCAGTCTCGTCAATATTAAGAGACATCATGTATCTCCTTCTCCCCTTATTCGTGCAATGCCTTAATATTAACTGACCTAGACAGAAGGTGATGAGCACCAGAATGAGCACTGGGGCAGTTATTTTCAGTGCCACCAACCTGACTGCACAAAGCTCTTCCCTTATTGCATTGAGTCCTTTTTCAGTCGAGTTCAAAATTTGCAGTACCTCATAACACATCATCTGGAGCCATTTGGCATTAGCTGCTGCCTGGACCCCAGGAAGCAGGAGTGATGCAAAAAACAGGGATGCCTTTGAAAGCAGGGATTGCAGCCAAACTGTGTGATGACTTGCTGGACCAAAAATTGCTGTTGCGCCTATTTCTTTTCAATGCGTGTGCCCACCCTGTGGGTACTCACTCTTTCCCCAGTTTTCCTTTTCAATATCAAAGGGTGGTCATGGAAGGACATCAAGTCTATTCAGAGCATTACCAGGGTGGGGATGTGCAATGTGACAATGGAGCATAGTCCCCACAATCGGGAGGAAGCTGTCAACATGACTAGGTCCCACACGCTCACCAGTGGTCAATCACTGCTGCTGTCCCACTCTTTAGTGCTGAAATACTCATCACCTTGATGCAGTCAGCATTAGATCCTCAATATGTTGACCCTGTGAATCTGAAACATAAGGAAAACATGAAAGAGGCTTGATATGTACTGGCTAGTGTCTCTCATCTAGCATGCACATATGTATTCCATGTTGCCCTACAGCTGTCATTCATTTTGTCCACTGCATACCTCTCATAGCCTACAGCCCCCTATGCTTGACACTGCACCGTTCTCCCCTCCCATTGCTTGTCATGTATCCTTGTATGGATCCTTGATCCATGTATCCTTATTAATTACCTTGTGTGGTACCATGGAATATCATGCCCTATTTCATTTTGACAGTGAAGTCTTCTAAGCATTGTAAACAGCTGCCTCCCATTCCTTGCACCGTCTGTTATCTATTCTAGTACTATGTGTTTTGTTGATTCATTTTTTGCCATTCTCCCTAGCAGTATATAATTGTCTGCATACACCTTTTCCCCCTCATCAATCCAATGAACTGTCACTGAATATGACCCTGAAAGAGACTCCTTTTACATAGTGACAAGTGCATAAGGCATCCCACTTCCTCTACCGTGTCCTCTTGGGGCAGGAAAAGCTTGGGTGCCCCTGTGATGTGTGGGATGAGCGAGCACACATAACAAGTTTCATTTGCCGACTCATATCATCATACAACACATTCCCAGATGCCGTGTCCTGCCTGCCCCCAATGCCATCATAAAACATGTCTGCATTAAACAAGCTCTGCTTGCTTCTGCTTTTTTTCATTTTTACCATTATTAGTGTTTTCTTGTCCTCTAAATACTAAAAACAAAATACAAATTAAAACAATGAACAAAAACACTACACTCCACCAAAATACATTAGATTTATTTCTTCTACCACTGCTAATGTTAGTAGGAGGTCTACTGTTCTCCTCCACAGTCCTCCTGTACAATCTAAAAGCAGGGAAAGAAGTCAATGATAGCTGAGACATACTCCCCATCAAATTATTCTGCTCTCTTCTCAAATGTGGGAGCCAGTGCTATTGTCTCTGTGGACATCTGAATTGTGGATCCATGCTTTTCTGTTGGCGAACTTCACCGCCTTTGCTGTTGAGTTAATCACTGTGTGCAGTTCTCGGAAACAAGGATATTTCCATTATTGTGTTAATAAATTCTAACAAGGATTGTATCCCCTGGGTAGAGTGATGGGGCTGCAGGTGTAAAAGTCTCTTCTGCTGTGGTTGTTGCAGCGATCTTGATTTGGCCGTCTGAAACATGTTTGCACCTGAAAAAATATTTATTTAACTTTCTTCAAGTATGTATGGCTTTCATCACCCAATATCTGAGCCTGGCTGTTTGCATCCAACATTTTACATGCCGGAGTGAGAGGCGAATGCATTCTCCTGGCAGTAACAATTTAGTGCAGCGTCAAGTTATTGTCCAAACCCAGTGAATAGCATAAGGCAAATAAAGCAACGGACAAGCAATGCATCCACTTTTTGCCAAGTGTCGCTGACAGCTTGGCCAAGTGCTCTTTAAGCAAGCCATTCAAATGTTCTACCAAACCATTGGCTTGAGGATGGTACACTGAGCATAATCTATGCTTTATCCCAAGGAGGGCTATACCCTCCGTAAACAGGTAGTGTGCAAAGTGTTGTCTGTTGTCAGACCATAATTCTTCACATATTCCCCACCTCAGGAATACTTCCTGTACTGGAAATAGGCAGATGATTTTGCACCATTGTGGGCAAAGGGTCACACCTCAAGCCACTGGGAAAAAGGACAAACTACTACAATCACATACCTGTAAAAGGTACAGCTATCTTGCATATCAAAATAGTCAATATGCAAGTGCTGGAAGGGCAGCTCAGGGTTTGGTATGACAGGTTTTAGTGCGTATCCTGTTAGGATTTTCTGTAAGTGATGCAATTTGTTGTAAATGCAGCCACTAACTCAAAAAGATTGGGCACGAGCCACCCCTTGTTGATGTTTGCGGTCAGATAATCGTTTGACATGTGGGCCAGAAAGTGGAGCTGCTCTAATGGTACATTAAGTAATTTGTTGGCCATTATGGGTTTACCTGTGCTGTTTTGTCTCCATAATACGTCTGTTGGAGAGAGAGAGCACTCTCTTTAGCCATAGCTCTTTTTCCACTTGGGACACTTCAGTTTGCAGTTCTATTATCTAAAGAATGGGAAGTGTGTTAAAGGGTTCTTTATTATTGATGTTATCTGCTCTCTTGGATCCTAGTATCATCATGGGTATTTTTCTTTTTTACCTGGGAGTAATTTGGTAGTCCCTTCAGGTAAATAGACCACTTCTTTATTTGCTCAGTTAGCTATATCATTGCCCTGTGAAATAAAGTCCTGTCCGCCTGTATGGGTGATTTACTTTATTATGGGCACCTCCACTGAGAGGGACAATACCTCAATCAGTTGTGCTAGCTACTTTGCATGCTGAACGGAGGACCCATCACTCCTTTTGAAACCCCTCCTTTCCCATTTAGCCTTCCCTGAGTGCACTGTGGAGGTGAAGTATGCCGAGTCTGAAAAAATGTTTAACAAGTGACTTTCTGAGATGTTTCATACTGTTATTGAAGTGTCCAGATAATGGGCTGGTAGCTGCTCCCAAGGCCAAATGTGAAATTCCCCCTCATGATGGTACACTACTGCGGCACCTGTGTATCTGCACCCTGAGCTCAAATCTATTATTGTATTATTGAAGATCTGTCAACAAAGATCATATCCCCCTCAATGGGTTCCTCCTTCACCTTGGGGTTCCTATTCATCCTGTCCATGTAGGATGCTCAATCGTGAACATATTCTCCCAATACATTTGGCTGTGCTAGGAGCGTGACTGGGTTCACTACCTGACACCAAACAACCTCAATTACTGGGTTTGTCAGTATCACCTTGTATCCTGAAGCTCTCCGGGTGGTCAACGTGGATTTAGATTTCTCAAGGTTCCCAAAAAGTGAGTGCTCCACATACAAAATCACTGGGCACTCCATTTTTATGGTGGCTGCTTTCTCTATGGTAAATGCCACAGCCACAAGGGCTTGTTCACATGGTAAGTGACCTTGTATTACTGGGTCCAACAAACTACTGAAATACGCCAGGTGCTTGTGCCCCTGGGGTTTCTTCTGGGTGAGCATAGCTGTCATCATTGGGCCATCAAAATGTGAAAACAAATCAAACTTCTCTCTATATTTTAGGGTTGCCAACACTAGAGCATGAGCAAGTGAATCTTTGAGGTCGGCAACATTTTCATTCATGTCTGACGTCTGTTTTCTGGGGCTCTTAGCTTTTTGTGCATTTTTGTGTAACGGGAGTAGGGGCTTTGTGAATGATGAGTAATCGTGCACCCCAGCCTTACAGTAATGCACAATCCCAAAAATTGTACCATATCTTGTGCCATGTGGGGTGGTGACATTGGGCTTCATTACAAGTTTGCTGGTCTGGGTGCTACGGTACCGGTACGCTTTCTGGTACCGTAGTTCCTGGACCGGCAAACTATGAGTTGTGCTCGCGGGTGCCTTTCTGCCTGCCAGGTCGGACGTGGTGGGCAGAGCAGCACCCCGCGAGCACAGTATGCCGCAAGCACCAGCACCATTCACGAATGGTGCCAGTGCATGCGGCTTCCCCATTCCCATTGAACCCTATAGGGCTCAAATGGGAATGGGGAAGAATAGGGTCCGCCGGGGTTGTAATACCCCGGTAATTGCCCATTCCAGGGCAGCAGAAAAAAAATGACTCCGGCGGCAGCCGTGCCTGTGTAACAGGCAGTGTTGTAATGAGGCCCATTATCTGAGGCTTAAGGGCAAAGACTTGCTCAGATAGCTGAGGGGAGAGAAGTGCACAAGAGACATGATTGTAAGGAATCCTGGAGACAAGAAAGGATAGTCAAGTACTTCAAACAGGCACCAAAGGCAGTGCAGAAAGGGTCAGGGAGCATAAGAAAGACAAAGGGCCTCATTAGGACTCTGGTGATAGCCGTGCCCTTATTAAGGGCATGGCTGCTGGCGGTAATGAAATTTAACTGGGTCCATGGAATGGGCAATTACCAGGTCATGCCAACCTTGGCGGACCCGGTAATTGCCCATTCCATGGACCCGGTAAAAAAGAATCCCCATTCCCATTTGATCCCCATAGGGCTCAATGGAAATGGGGAGGGAGCTAACAAAGGGCCCATTAATAACGAGCCCGTTGTGAGCTCCCTGGTCACCTCGCGGGACCTCGAAAGGACGTCTAGTCTGACCAGACATCCTTTCCGAGTCCCGCGAGGGAACCTCGTAATAGGGCGGAGTGGTTTTGATGGCACCGGCACCATTACTGGTGCCGTTAAAACCATTCTGCCCGCCTCGTAATGAGACCCAAACACTTTAAGTTTTCCACTTGAGGTGTACACAGAATTGGGGAAGAGTTTCCCACACGGTCTGTTGAAACTCTAGCCTTCTTAGCTGGTTACTGTTACAGGGCCCCACTGTGAATGCTCATGGAAAGGAGCAGCATGAGTGCCTGTCTGTGTCTGGACCCTAAGGCACAAACAAGGAAACAGCACTCCCAAGACTGAAGCCTGTGCGGATCCAGCAGGAACTGCTAACAATATGGTACAAGGTACAATACTGAAATGGAGCATAGGGAAGGGGCAGAGATTGACTGCTGGAAAACCCAGCAGCCAAACTCTGAACAAAGGAATTACACAAGCACAAGGGAAGACAAGAACAATAACATAAGTATACTGGGAAGAAGAGAAGTCAAAGTAAGAAAGTTTCAGGACAGAGACCAGGAATGAAAGAGGAAAAGCAAGATGAAAATAATCTAAGTGCATTGGTACAGGAAATAGGAACTGTAGACTAGAAACTAATGACCAGAATCAAGGAACAGTGGTCTGAACTATAGACCAGGAACAAGAAAACTCAGGACCAAAACTCCAAATATAGGATAACAAGGACTGAACTGCAGATTGATAACAAGGACACTCAGGACTGACTTCTAGGAAGCTAAAGCCAGGTAACACAGACTTTGGGCACAGACCAAGGAATTGCAAGCAGGGAACAAGATAGTTAGTGGTAGAGAGCAAGGGGCGGCAGACACAGAACAAAGGACTGGAAGCAGGGGAGCAGGGCTGCAGTGCAGGAAGCACAGATGTGCAGGGCAAAAGGCAGGGGAGTGCAGGCTGAGTAGCAGGGCTGCAAGGCGGAGAGCAGAGGGCACTGGAACAGGAATGGGTGCTGAAAGCAACAGGACACATCAGGAATCCAAAGATTAAAGCTGAGACTGGGATCAAACTCAATGCAAGGGCTGTTTGCTCCTGCAGGAAGCTGCTTAAATACTGCCTTTTCAGATGCAGGCTCATTAGCAGCACCTGGAGCATCACACCTGAATGTAATCTGCCTCCTCCCTCTCTGGTCCGGGGAAAGTGAAAGCAGCACTGATCTCTAAGGCTTCTGAAGCTTGTGGTTCTAAGACGTCTACATAGGAATTGTCAGGGAATGAGAACTGCCACAAGATGCATTATGGGATATGTAGTTTGTGAAATTAAATAAGGAAGTTCCAAAGTCTTGCAAATGGAAAATAAAGACACACATTGGAATAGTAATTGTCCAGGGAGGATTACGGAGATAAAGTAGTCCCAGATAGTCCACAATGGGTGCCAATTGGTGCTCCAGTGGCACAGTTGTGACAGGTGTTCTATGTATGGCTTCTAAACTGTCTGGTGAATCCTGTCGACATTGCTCCTCCATCATGCTACACACTAGGTGGTCATCCATGTACTTTATCACTGTGATTAGATCCATCTGGATCACCTTGTTGAACACACCTGGGGATTCACAGTACCTTTGTGGTAATCTTGTGTGCTCAAATCGGACCAGATATGTAATGCAATGAGGTATCAGGAATCATGGTGCAATGAGATGGAGATAAAATCATGTTTTAAATTGATCACTGTACAATATTTTACATTTTCTGGGATCTTACACAATTTTGTAGTTAGTTTCGGCATGAGTGGTAATTCACCCTCTACTTCACTGTTAAAGGGCCAGAGATCCTGCATAGATCTCCAGGCCCCTCCATTTGCCTTTATAATTGAATATATGGCCGTGCTGCATAGGGATGTTGATGTCAGTATTATGCCCTGCAGCCATAACGCAAGCATTGTGTCATGAATGCCCTCATCTTCCGCATGGGAATGTGGGTATTGCTTCACCCTGGGCAGCAATGCTGCCTCTTTGAATTGTATGCAGATGGCCCCTGCTCCTCTAAGCATGCCCACATCATGGGGCCCTTTTGCCTATTCAATTTCTGGGACCTTCTTTAAGTCTTCAATTCTACCCGAAGGTAGCCGGATGATTTCTTCACTAGCTGTGTCATTTGGGACACTAACCTTTCCACCACTCTTATTGTGTATGGGACGTGGAGTTGGAACACCATGTCGCCCTCTTATTCGGCATCTGCAAAAAAGCTAAGCATCAGTCACATAAGTCAATGTCAACATGGGGTCAATACAGAGGATTGTACACCATTCAATGTTGTCCTCATCTGTCCCATATAATATAATTGTATCTGTTTGTGTTATTGCCCCGTTTAACTGCAACAGTATCTGCATGCCTTTGGTAATTTTCCTGTACACTGAATACCTGAACAGAAATTCTGTGGACAGTTGGAATGTTGTCCCTTTCAACCCTGGTACCAACCCAGTAGTATTTGGACCCAATAAAGGAACACCTCTTGGTGGATGGGTTACTCTTGCAATGTGCTTTGTGGACAGTAGGCCTGCATAATGAGGGCCACCCTTTATGGATATATTCCAGGTGTGGAGCACACCATACCTTTCTCTGAGAATGAAATTTTTGCATTTAGTTTACATGACAGGTCCCTCTCCACTATGTTTATGGGAGTGTCTTTTGAATACAATAGGGGTGCTAAAAGGTGTTGTCTACCTATTGTTAGTGGTCAATTCAGAGTGAATGGAACCATGCCAATAGTCCCAGAGAAGCCCTGTATGTCCATAACTTTATTTGAAAGCAGGAACCCACCATCCTTTATGCAGGATTTGGTGGCCCCCATATCTATCAAAATGGAGAAATCTTTCTGTTCTATCTTCACTGCTACCTCAGGTTCCTCATTGGGCTCTTCAGTTATTGCAAACACTGGACACACACATACTTTCTGTGGGAACTAATCTTGGGGCATCATGTTCTGGGGGAATGAAAGGTGTTCCCTCCCAGAGCCGTTACTCAAGTGTAATGGGGCACTAGGTTCTGGCCCAGTAGAGTGCTGTCACCTTGTGGGTGTATCTGTGCAGGGTATTGCAATATGTTTACTGGCAGCCCTTCGAGCCCTACAGGTGCTGCTTGTGCATTGTCTGTATTTGTTGTTGTGTGACTTGGTGGGGCTGTGTATTTGTGGGCGGAACCTGCTGCTGTGTTTGTACCTTGTACTCTGTTGGTTGGCCGCCTGCTTTTGGTCCCCCTGGATTGTAGTAGAGCTGTTCCCATCAAGACAAATTCGTGCAAAATGGCCCTGTTGCCCATAAAGAAAACATGACCCTATAAGCCGTGGCCCTGCCCCCCTAGTACCCAAACCCTGGCCACTCTGCGAGTAACCTATGCCTTGCTGATAGTATCCTATCGATTGGTAATTCCCCCTGGTGGGTAGTAGAAGGGCTGTTGGACCCCTTACTGCTGGGTGTACTGTGGCTTCGGGTACCCCATCTGCTATCACCCTCCCCCATGAGGAACACCCCTGTTGGGAGGGAGCCACTTCAACAGGGCCCGTGAGCACCACCCCTTCCATTGAAAGCTTGGCTAGCCTCTTCTGCACCAACTTGTTCTCTGCCTTTGCAACATTATCTGCTAACTCCTTCTCCCTCTCTTCCTTTCTCTATAGTGTATAATAGTCAATTGGATCTCTGGCCACATCCGGGGAAGCCCTCTGATCCATACATGATAGAAAATGAGTATGTATTCATCCCACAATTGTCACATCTCTAGGTCCACATCTATACATATCAAAGTCAAAATGTGTTTGTTTGTCGAAGGATTTGTGGTGAATAATTATTGTTGCTTATACAATGCCACACCATTTCACCAATCTGCACCAAGTTTTGCACAGTTGCCTTTTAGGACCCTCAGAAGATTATTGGCTACATGACACTTGGACACCCCACCCCTTTCCCCCAATTTCATCAAAAACAATCATTTGTTTGTGGGTTTGTGGCAAAGTGTTGTTCCTTATACAATTCCACACGGCTTCACCAATCTGCACCAAATTTTGCAAAGTTACCTTTTATGACCCTCCGGACATTACTGGCTACATGACTTTTGGACACCCCACCTTGTTCCCCCGGATTTCAGCACAAGTCTAAATGTGTGTGTTTCAGGCTTGGCGACGCATTGTTCCTTATACAACTCCACACTGTTCAACCAATCTGCACCAAATTGTACATAGTTACCTGTTAGGACCCTCCAGGCATTACTGGCTACATGACATTTGGACACCCCAGCCCCATCCCCGGATGTCAGCACCTTCACGCATGGTACAGTTGCCTGAAATCGGCAAAATATCAATGTGGTCGTAGAAGGACCGTTCCCGACAAAAGGAATAAAATTTGAGGTCCAGGCCTTAGGAAGCACATTTTCCAAGATATCTGCACCCCAATGCACTGCACTAATATAGTTAGAATACGCCAACGGGTATCTAACTACATTAAATATTTCCTTAATTACAGCACACTTCAAAACAAACATACTATCACACTTACACAAACATAATTCTAATCGTTTTTTTAATCCTCTATGAATTTCTTTCCCAAAAACCCAATAATTATTTCATGACAGTACAAAAACAGTGTAGCACACACTCATGTTGCACCAGACATAGTACGGAGAATGTACTGTTGATGAGGGTCAAACACAGTAAATGTATAAGCAAAATGGTAAAGCTTTTAAACTGCCCTGCTTTACAAATTACACTGTTTTCATTTTCACAGAAAAAGAACCAGAGATTCCAGCGTTATTACTGTATGCAACTAAGTAACCATACCAAGTATAAACACATACATATTCCATAAGCAATATCCTCAATTGTACTACAATCATAAATACCATGTACACTTCAATTATACCATTCCTCATATTACAAATACTGTATACTCCCCCTACCTTATCTATAATTACTATACACAAATTACTATAGCGTGTGTGTGGCCAGTGGCCAGATTCTTGGGGGCATGGCTTATAGCCACAACCACCACAATAGAATAAAACCACATAACAAGTATGTATAATACACCTTCGAAAAACAAAGCTCGCCCTGAAACCCCTTGAAATCGAAATGATGTCCCACCCCCCAGCAGTCAGGTGCACCCTCCACCAGGCCCCCACTCATGTCCCCCTGCACCCACACCCCCCAGCAGTGCGGGGCACCTGCCAGCAGGCCCCCACACATGTCCCCCTGCACCCCCACCCCCAGCAGTCAGGTGCACCCTCCACCAGGCCCCCACTCATGTCCCCCTGCACCCACACCCCCCAGCAGTGCGGGGCACCTGCCAGCAGGCCCCCACACATGTCCCCCAGCCAACACGTCATCACAATCCAGATCCCAGGCTCCTATGCCCACCCAAATCCCACCCCACGCCACCCCAGTCCAAACACCCAACCAAGCTTTACATCCATTCAAAATGGAAATACCCATTACATGATAGATAACAAATAAGCAGTATGCGCATGAGTACAAGTCCGTCAGACCCACACAATGGCAACACATGACTGTGAAAACCCACATTGTGACAGGCATGAAACCAATGAGAGAAGTCCACACTTTGAAGTAAGAAACAAAAATGTATTACAGTGTAAATGAAGTGAATGAAATCTAAACAAACAATAATGGCAACAAATATCAAAATGCAGCATGTCCACAAAAATAATAAATAATGAAAATGGGAATCCAAAATAACCATAAAGAAATTGTGTCCAAAGTCACCATCCAACAAAGCAAATCCAAAGGGAAAGTAAAGTCAAAATCCATTGCTCCATGGTGAAGAAAATAATAAAAGATGAAGGCCACAAATCCACTGTCAAACTATGTACAAAGAGCAAATCCAGGGTCCATGATCCCAACAATGTAAATGAAACCTACAATAAAACCTACCTACCAATAACTATATACAAAAAAGTGGGGCATAGTCCAAGCGCTAAAAAATTAAAAAAAAGAAATTAAACCTAACACTAATTAACTATATACAAAGGCGGCGGGCTAGTCCAGCGGCTCACTCTGTGGTGTCCCGGGCCAGGGCATCATCGAACTCCTGTTCGATGTCCGGGAGGCGGTCCTGTTCCATGGCCCCGAGGGTCCACAGGGATGCCGACATGTCCTCCTCTCTGCGGATTGCCTCGAGGCACTCGGCCCGCCTCAGGGCCCTCCGCATGGAGTTCTCCGCCCTGACCATCGTGAGCCACGCCTCTTCTGCCCGCCGCCACTCCACACCTATCTGCTGGCCCAACCGCTGCCACACGGAAGACACTTCCCGTCCTGGGTCCTCCTGCCCTCCGGCTGATGCCTGCCCCTCCAATGTAGATTGCCCCGAGCCATGATGCCTCCCACGTTGACTCCACTGCTGCTTCCAACGCAACTGCCTCTGCCATCACGACGGCATCCAGGCTGATGGAATCCACTGACGCCGCTGTGCACGTGCCCTGCCCAATGATGCCGGCACATCCTCCATCTGCTGGGGTCCAGTTGCTGTGGTGTCCACCCCTGCTGGACCTCCGACTCCCAACTGTGGCAGGGATGGGATCCCCACCAAGCTGGCTGCGTTGGTCAGGGCAGGTCCACAGGGGGCCCTGGTGGCATCTGGGCCGGAAGACGGCATGGAGAACGACTGGCGTATAGTCTCCACAGAGGAGGAGAGGGCCGCCAGATTGCCCGACACATGTATGAAACCCCCGACCACGGCCGATCCCAACTGGGCCACGTCGGCACGTTGCTCTTCGTGATGACGTGCAAGCTCCTCCCGGGAAGCATGCATGTCATCACGAATGACACCCGTGCGCAACGCGACACCAATCAGGACCTTCTCCATATGGCCACGGGACCCCTCGTCCGCAGGTGGAGGGGAGTCAGATGACATGGACATCCCCCCTACCTGCGGACGGGCCTGGGATGGGGCATCCCTGCTGGTGCATGGTGGTGCAGTCACAGTGTCAGGGACAGTGACATGCACAGGCCCCTCCACGGCGACCTGTGCTGCCTCCTGCCCCTGCCCCTGGACTGCACCACTTGCACCAGCAGGGATGCCCCCACCAGGCCCTATGTGCGCCTCAGTAGCGGCCTCCTCCTCCTCTGTGGAAACCACCAACCTGGATGGCTCCACACCGTCTTCCGCCGTTGCAAGCCCCTGTGGGGGCTCACCCACCCCTTCCGCTGCAGCCCTGGGGGCATCCCCGCCGCTTTGCTCCACAGCGCCATCTCCACCCTCTTCTTCACTTGCCGCTGTGTAGAGGGAGACATAGAACACAAGCATCAGGGTACTGTACAATGGTCCCCTAGACAGGAAGCAATAGCACATGAGTGGCACTGTCAAAGATCACTTCCATCATGTCCCTCCACAACACATGTGTCAGTGCAGGCAAAACACACGCAGTAACAGGCATGGCACATGCTATGGACATTTGCATACATGTCCAAGGGACTCTCCAAACATACAATGTTGTTATGGAACTCACATGCATCATGGGTCATGCCTATCACATGCACACACAACACCGTAGTTTCATCCATCTGGCCTTGTACACCCCAGACACAGTGGATACAAGGATAACTAGGCTGCATCTGCGAATCTGTACATTGTCACAGACATGTGTCATGCATCCATGACATTCACAAGTCACAGACACGCAGGTCAGACACACAGACATGGATACCATACATAGACATGGCATCAGCACCCATCCCTCACCCCCACCCATGTCCAGGAACAGAGATTGACATGCTCTCATGTGTCCAATACGCATAGGGCTCCCCATGTTGCATTTAAACACATGCACCAACCGTGTGGTTCACACATTACTGGTCTCACATGCATGACCATGATGTCCCTGCACACATACATGCGTACATGGCCTATGTCACACATACAGGCAAGCATCAGACAACCAGCACACTGCAACATGCTCTGTCTCACACAGCAATGCTTGCCCACTTACCGCTCAACTCCAGACGGGTCTGCCTCGCAAGGATCTGGGCGTGGAGCGCTGGGTCTACACATTCCAGGACCCTCAGCTGGATGGTACTCATCCGGCCCCCCTCCACGAGGCGCCGGGCCTTCAAGAGGGTCCTGGACCTCAAGTCCTCCCAGCGCTTCTTGACTTTCTGGATGTTGCGGGTTGCCACCCCCTCCGTGTTGATGGCAACCACCAAGTCATCCCAGATCCTGTCCCGTCCTTCCTTGTTGGCGCGTGACGATCTGAAGAGGGCATCATACTGCCCCAGGACTTGCTCCACCAGGAGACCAACTTCGGTGGCAGTGAAGCTGGTGCTCCTCTGCCTCTCTGGCCGGGGGTTGCCACTGGTGCCAGATGTTGCAGTGCCCGACATGGCAACCCCAGAGGCAGGAGTGGGTGGGCAACTGGGTCCCGGGGCTGGGCTGTGGAGCAATGGTATACCAGTCGGGAGTCTTCTGTTCCAGCAGGGGTGGACACAGCAACTGGACCCCTGCAGATGGCAGATGTGCAGGCACAAAATGGCAGGGCACAGTGGCAGCAGACAGGCAGGCAGCAGCAGATGGCTCGTGGGAGGCTGCTCGGGGCTCTGGGGAGCAGTATTTCAGCCTTGTGGGCAGGAGCGTGGTCTTCCGTGTGCTTACGCGTGGCCAGCTTGATACGGAGTGAATTGGCACGTGAAAATCCTGCACGTCAACGTGAAATTCGAGGAAAGGGCCTTAGCGTGTAAGCGCGTCAGCACGCATACGCGATTCCATTGGACCAAAGGCCCTCAGTGCGTAAGCGCGTCTGCGACGTGACGCGCGCGGGTGTTTCCCTCATAGCACGTGATGACAGAGCACACATGGAAACACTGCACGTCAGAGTATCATCGCATGTAATTGGAGGAAAGTGCGCGTACACGCAATTGGCTTGGGTACGTGTATTGCAGGGGTGCGCGGGAATTCTCACACGCGATTTGCTTGGGTACGTGTATTACAGGGGTGCGCAGGAAGTTTTACATGTTTGCCAACAACACGTATCCATGGAATTGAACGGGGCTAAGGCATGCGCACAAAAAAACGTGCTAATCCGGAAACACGTACGCCAGAAGGAAGTAGGCATAAGTCGACCCGCGCAGCATAAAAGTGCATGCAAACAACAAACAAGCTCAGACGCCATGATGAATATACCATTCCTAGCAGCAGTGGCCGTGGGTTACCAAAGGAGGAGGAGGAGGATAGTGAGGGCCGAATCTTCACACCCAGAACCAGCCTTTTTGGGATGCCTGATGACCAGGTGTATGGGAGGTACAGGTTTCCACCTCACATAATACTCGACCTGGTGAGTGAGTGGGAGGATGACCTCACATCACCCACCCTGTGCTCCCAAGCACTCAGCCCCCTGGAGAAGGTCCTTAATGTACTGCACTTCTTGGCCACTGGATCATTTCAGCTGACAAGTGCCATAGTGGGTGGGGTGTCACAGGCCACGCAGTCACGCTGCCTACACCAGGTCTTGAACATCATCACTGCACGCCCATCAGTCCGCAGGCACATATACCTGCCCAGAACACCTGCAGAAAGGCAGGCTGCCGCCCTGGATTTCTACGGGGTGGCACAATTCCCCAAAGTGCTTGGTGCCATTGACTGCACCCATGTGGCACTACGTCCCCCCAGGGCATCTGAGCACATCTATAGGAACCGCAAGCACTGGCATTCCATCAACGTGCAGGTAGTATGTAATGCCAAGGGAATCATCACCTCAGTATATGCCAACTATCCAGGGTCCACCCACGACAGCTTCATTTACCGAATGTCTACCCTAAGCCGGGACCTAGAAGCTGGGCGGCATGGCGATACATGGCTGCTTGGTGAGTATGAATGCCACTGCACATGCATGCATGTCAGATGCAGAGTTATGTCACTACCCCACATGATGACGCCAATTCGGAACCCCATCACGCCTCCCGAGGTAAGATACAACACAGCCCATATTGCAACCCGGGGCACAGTGGAGCGCACATTCAGAGTGCTCAAGTCACGCTTTCGCTCCCTTGACCGTTCTGGCGGGCAGCTGTTATATGCGCCCCCAGTAGTGTGCAGGATCATAGTGGCAGCATGTGTCCTGCACAATGTTGCAACACGCCGGGGCCTGGCTGTGGACATGGTGGTGCCCCCACATCCCCAACCATATGCACGCCCGCTGCGCATGGGAGGGAAGAGGGCACGGGGTGAGGCAGCCCGTACGCAGCTGGTGGATAATTACTTCACATAGAAATCACACTCCTGTGGAGTGCACACAGCCCTGGCACATACCATCTGATAAGCAATTATGACTCGACCTGACATGATCGTGTATGAAGGGAGAATCAACTGTCAGAACCATATGAGCCTGAGATTGTTCACATGGAAGTGTTACAATGTGTGCATCCCTACCTACACAGACACCACCAATGCAGTTTCATTAAAAGACAAACATGAGCAGGTATTTAGCAACAAAACTAATCAGCTACTGACCCTCAAACCTACCATTAACATGACAGTATGAATGTAAAAAATTGGTAGTCTCACCACCTGAAAATGCCTGCACTTCGACCACTTCCAACTGTACAGTGTTGGCGCCACGCAAAAGTGTAGGTGCACTGCTGACAACATGGACTCCATCTCCAAAGTAGAGGGCCTGGTGAAGACATGAGGAATGGACCTGCAAATTAGGAGGAAGACATGGATGCAGAGTTACATATCAATATATCATGCAGTGTACAATACAACAACAATATGCACTAGGAATGTATACACAGTATTGACTACAGACTACCCACACATGTCATGGGAGTCCAACGTCACTGTGTAAGTCAATGTCACTTGGGCACACCCTTTGCAAGCCCATGGAAACGGGAAGCAGGAGGGGTGTGTGTCTCACAAACCCAAGCATCTAACCCAAATTCAGGACAAGCCTGCATGTGCCCAGCCACAATACAGCGGATGCCCACGGGAGCCACACAAAGCAACACACTGTAAGAAAAATCCAAAATCAAAAAATCAAAAATGAAAAATCAAAAATCAAAAATCAGAAAAATCAAAAAAGAAAAATCAAAAATAGGCTACCCTATTGTGGGAGAATCACTGCTGTCGCTCTCCCCAGACTCTGCAGCTGCCTCAGGAGGTGGTGGAACTATGGGAGGCAGCCCACGCAAAGCCCTAGTGTGGTCCTCCATGGCAGCAAGCATGCGGATCTGGAAGGTCTGGTTCTGGAGGATAATCATGCGGAGGTCCCCATGCAATAACTCACGGGATGACCGGACCTCCTCACGAGTTGCCTGCATCTCAGCTGAGAGCGTACGTGTGAGACACTCCAGCTGCTGTTCTGTCCTTGTGTTTGTTGAAGCCTCAAGCTCAACAAGAGTCGTCCTGAGGTGACGGAGTTCTACCCTCAGGGCTTCCCTGTGGCCCTGGGACTCTATGGAAATGGCTTCCCGCAGAGTCGCCAGTGCCGCCCGCCTGTCCCTGTCGGACGCCAACATGTCCTCCCTGTGTGACTGGCAGATGGAGTCTGTTGCCTGCTGTAGTC